>NC_056725.1:926973289-927100789 GCF_019279795.1 Protopterus annectens | reverse complement strand
AGATTTCAAACTCTATGGCAGAATTTCATTGCCATATATGTAGGGATATTTTTCTGAATTTATTCTGTATCATGCAGAAGGTTAAAGGATGATACTAGATCCCTGAATAATCTGAGATATGAAACAATACAAACTGAAATCACACCATCCAGTGCCTTTCTTTGATGCACACCCCATTTCACCTTCTGCTGGAACAGACAATTATTTATTTTGACATGGTACTTCTCTTCATAATTTTAATTTCCAGACATTTACTTTGGATTATACCCTGGCACTTCTGGCATGGAATCCTTGCTCTCTCTATTATACCTCTGAAATTTGTTGCAAAAACTCATGCGATTTTAGAAAAATATTAAAGGCAAATAGCAAATATTGACAACTGTTATCTTTTTAAATTTATTTGTTTGCAGTGACCTTGCCCTTGTGCACCCCCAACCACTTATATATACTAACTTGTAAATTGACATATATCAGAAAAAGGACTACACTGACATCAAGTGGCTGTTACGGACAAACCTATATAGAATCTGGGCTCATTACATCATAGCTTTGAAAGGCACCATGCTGACATGGTAGCTATAGCCAACAGTACTGTACTGTGTAGTTTGTGGCTGCACAACAGGCTCAGATGTATAGTTTTAAGAAAGCACATAATATTCAAAATGAACACAGTGTCAGGACACTGGGAGCAGGAGTGGGTGCCTAATACAGACTGAAAAAAATCTACCATGTGTACAACTTATCCCTGTCTCTGTGTTATATGGTAGAGTCATGCACAACAGAGCTATAATGACATAGCTATAAGTGTAACAATGTCAGCCTATGAGCAACCTGTATCTGTGTGTGTGTGTTGTAAGTACTACACATAATGGATGTTTGACTGAGGGAAGAAATATATGATGGCACAGGTCTATTAGCATACATACTGGGACTTCTCAAAGATAGCTTAGCTGTAATATAGTACTTGTATGCACATCATAGATGGTTTTGTATACTTGGGTACACAATGTTCTTGTCATGGCTCAATTATTGTAAGATACTTTGCCAGGTTGTTAACACTCATTTGTACTGAGTCAGCCTATATCTCACATTCTGTGGTGGTATCTCAGCTGTAACTCCCTTATCATGTGACTCATCCTTTGGTTATTCCAATTTAAATGCCCTGAGGTAGACTACCTGTACTGCACAATGCTAGGCCACAATGTTTACAATGATTAAATGTTAACATATTGTGGATCATTGCACAGACAGACAGATAATGACCATTTGGAATGGCTCCATAGGTATGTACTGGAAAGTAATGTGCATCTCAATTTATCTTTCAGCACACCAGGGAGCCATTCAACAACATGGCTGATTGAGGTATGTGTTCTATTATAAGCTACTTCAACACTCATGGTGGGGTTATGCAACAGAAATCATGAACAAAGGCTACAAGGGATAACTACTGCCACATGTAAAATAAGGAAGGAATATAATTAACAGCTGGCATATATAATATATGATCCATTCCACATTAGATTGGGAACATGTACCAAGAAGACGTCTTTCAGATGTATCTCATCCCTGGAATTATTGCTTGTGGGCACTGCATCTCCAAATAGTGGCAATTTGCACACTACCGAAATGTCAATGCTTGTTACAATGACAGTGAAGATAAGGCCTTCAGCCAAGCACATTTTCTGACAGTTGAAAAAATGGCAAGTCTGTTTGGCTGAAAAAGATGTGAGATTCATGACTGTGTAGGATGCTTGCTGGAATGAGGCTGCACTCAGTTATTCCAAGGAAAAAAGGTAGTTTTGCTTTCCCATGCAAAGGCTCCATGGCAGTTTCTCACTCAGCTGGTGCTTTACGCAGATTTATATATATATATATATATATATATATATATATATATATATATATATATAGGAAATACACCCCGGGGATCACTTCTGTGGCTCTGCTAGACAGGGACACATGAAATTAACTTTCTTGGGTGGCGTAAGCCAGGGAACCTTGTTGACTAGGCTTACTTAGGCCTCTGGGCAGTTAGCCTAGTACCTACCTATGAACCTATATATATATATATATATAAAATCATCCTTGTTACATATAATATCCAACAACATGTGCAATATATGAAATGTGGCTGTCTTGGAAACCCTCACTGTGTCGCTCTTTGTTTCAAAGGGTCCAGGGTTATATGACAGACTATCTGTAGCCATTTCCCAGCAGACTGTGTGTAGTCATATGTGTTGCATACAGATTACATAGAGTCTTTGTCAGCTTTCTGTCCAGTCTGGGTCTATTACCTCTTATTGAAACTGCTAGTTTAACATACGCCGTGTCTGATACTTAGCTGCTTGCCTCCAGGCTGTAGGGGTCTTCGAATGAGTGTCTTCATCCAAAATCAGCAACAACCTGCTTTCTAGTATCAGCCCTGCTTCATCAGACAACATGTTTGCTTTATTTGTCCCTTTTTTGTAATTCAAAATAACAGGCATTAACTGGTCTTCTACGAGATTCTAATCACATAAATAATTTGTTTCCTATGTTGACAGACCCATGAACTTGATGCCAATAGCCATTATAATAGTACGCAATTCCTCCTTTACTTACGTCACTGAAAGCTACTGGTTTGGAACCACAGTGTCATAAAACCTCAAACTATGGTGTGGCAAGCTGCCTTATATAAAATGCTGTTGTGGAATCTAGCCTCATATAATTCTTTTTCAAATAAAAACTGACAAATATGCATAGCTTTTGACAAGCATATTTATACAATTAAACACTCATCACCACTTATGTATATTAGCATTATTTTAGTATTTATTTCAATATATTATATTTGCAGCATTTATTTATTTTGTAGAATAACTTGTTTAGGTCATACTAATTCAGATTTTGATAATGTTCATGATTCAATATACGTGATCAAGAGTTCTACACACACACACACACACACACACACACACACACACACACACACACACACACATATATATATATATATATATATATATATATATATATATATATATAGATAGATAATATATATTTTTCTAAAATAGACCAAATAGCTAATCAACCTCAGACTTCATGAAACATGTAGATGCTATTTTATAAACTATAACAAATGTCAGATTCCAGCAAAAGAAGTCAGTGGATATTTTCCTATTTTTCCTTCCTATTCATTTTATGTAATCCGTGAGTTTTTCCAGTTCCAAGAATTAACATCAAATTTAAGAAAAATAATAACTATAATAATCACTGAGTAACCCTTTTTATGGATCATCAGTTCTTTTCTCATCAAAATCAAAAGTGTGTGCTCATCCAAAATGAAAACACAACTTATTCAATTTGGAAAAGTAGACAACTGAAAGTTTTTTTCCAGTAATTATGCCATAATGCTTTCTATAATACTTTCAGAACTGCCTTAAAATGTTATATTGTGACTCAATGAACTAAATACCATATTCAGGAATTTTTTATGGTAGTGTAGACAGTGAAATCTTCAACTCTTGAAGTCTCTAAAGAAGAAGCAGTGCATGCCCATGTTTTACAGCGATTCTGTTTATCCCAAAAAATTACCAGCAAGTTATACTACCTCATTCCAGATGTTGACAGGGGTGTGGATGCAGGCAAACAGTTGCTTGGATTCATTCTTCCTGGGTCATCCATATTTGATAGATTGGTGGGAGAAAATGCAATAGATTTTTGTCTTAAGACTTTAAAAGGAATTTCTATCTGAATATAAATAAGACAGTATAACATGTTCCTTAAAAATGTTTCATAGTCAAAACTTAATTTGGGTTGTTTGCATGGCAACTTGATGGTAATTTTACTCTTGTGTAATCAACCTGTATATTTATTTCTCTTTAAACATTAATGGGCTGTTTTTATTAACACTAAAATAGAATTCATAGCATAAATTTTCAATCAGTAGTGTCAGATTTTCTGGAGGGTGGGTCTCATTTCCTCCATTTTCTCTACTTTTACCTATTTTCTACAGAGGCTGCAATAAATGATACCTGTTACCAAATGTATAACTGCATTTTTTTGTATCTGCTTTTCATACCTGTTATTGCCCGGACATTTCTATTTTTTGTCTGTTTTTTTTTTTGTTTTATAGGATCATAGGTTCATAGGTAAGTACTAGGCTATCTGTCCGAGGGCATCTATAAGCCAAGCCAGAATGTTTTGGCTTTCGCCACCCCTTGGATTAGTTCCCTGTGCCTCAGTCCAGCAGAGCCATTAGTTCCCTGTGCCTCTGTCCAGCAGAGCCACTGCAGTGATCTCCAGGGTAAATTTTCTGTTTCTCATCCACTTGTCAAGGTTTCTCTTGAAGAGTGTTAGTGAGGGGCTTTGCCTAATGCAGATTGGAATCCTGTTCCAAAGCATGGGGAGTCTCTGGGACAGGAATCTATCCCTCCAGCATGTCCTATTTATTGTTGTGGTGAGGTTTAGATCCCTAGAGCATGTAGCTCTTGGGGATTTGTTTTTTTTTAGGTGGAGCATGTCCATCAATTCTGGGTTGGACATGGCCTTGTATGTCAGGCAGAGATCACCTCTGAGTAAGCGGTATGCAACCGAGTACAGCTGGAGTTTCTTCAGTCAGGCTACATAGGCCATATGTCTGAGGCCAGTAATCCTCTTGGAGAGGTACTTCTGTGGTCTTTCCAGCTGTTGCAGGTGTCTTGTAAGGTACATCCCAAATGGGGCATTGTACTCTATGATGGGTCTGTTGAGTGATAAGCAGAGGGGCACAATAACCGCTTTTGTTCTAGATGCAAACCCTTGTGTGATTAGGTGGGCCACATAGAAGGATTTACTAACAACCTTGGCAATATGATTATCAAAGGAGAGATTACTATCTACTTGGGTCCCCAGATCGCTTATTACATTTTCTGTATTTAGGGGACTTCCACGTATGTGGTAGTTCACGGGTACTTTGTTTTTTCCAAAGGGGATGACTATGCATTTTTTGGCATTTAGCTTGAGGCCATGATTTTGATACCAGGTATCCGTTTCAGTGAGACCCTTCTGGAGGATGTCTGTATCAGCTGGAGAGTCAATTGTGGCCCCCAGTTTGTAGTCATCTGCGAACTTGGTCAGCCATAGTCTTCCTGTGCTTGCCCTGTACCTCTGAGAAGTATATACCGAACAGGAGGGGTCCCAGGACTGATCCCAGGGGGACGCCACTTGTAACTGGTTTAGAGTCAGATCTAGTACCTGCAACTCACACCGTGTGGGTTCTATCTGTGAGCCAACTGGCAACCCATCTCATGATGTAGGGGTTTATGTTCAGGCTGGTGAGCTTGTCTATAATACCAGAATGGGGAATGGTGTCAAAAGCCTTTGCAAGGTCTAGGTAGGCTGTGTGGACCTCCTTTCCCTCATCTAAAGCCTTGGTAACTGTCTCAAAGAAGTCCACTAGGTTTAGGAGGCATGATCTGCCCTTAACAAAGCCAAACTGGGTAGAATCCAATGTTTGAAGGTTCCCAATGTCTCTGTTAATGAATTCCATGATGATGCACTCCATAGCCTTGTAGACCAGGCTAGTCAGGCTTATAGGGTGATAATACCCAGGGTCCGCTGTGGCTCCACCTCTGTAGAAAGGCTGAGTTTGAACAGTGTGTTTAGGTGAGGGGTTAGTTCATATTGCAGCTCGTGTAAGACACAGCCCTGGACACCGTATGGTTCCATTGAAGCTGTATTTTTGGCTTTGGATAGGGCTGTTTTAACCTGTGTGTCAGTGATTGCCGGGGCACTACATTCTTCTGGTATGGTTATGGGCCCTTTAGGGGTTGAGAGGAGGGTGAAGTTTGCACTAAACCTGTCTGCCATAATGTTGGCAGTATCAGTCAGTTCAGTGTATTTTGTGCCATTCTGCACTAACTCAGAGCAAATCTGAGAGTTTCCACTTAGGTTCTTGATATAGCTAAAGAACGCTTTGTGGTTATCTTTTGAGTCCTTGGCAATTTTTCTTTCAAAGCTAGCCTTGGATGATTTTATGAGGGATCGTAGTTTCTTGCTGATACTGATCAGGGATGTCTTTTCTTTTTGGGATTTTACTCTTTTCTGTACTAGTTTCCTCCTTCTATTGTATAGTTTTTGTATGGCAATGGTCCACCAGACTGGTTTATTTTTCTTGGAGGAGTGAGTCTTAGTTTTGCTTGGGAAAGCACGATCCATGCATTCTTGCAGGTGCTCATAGAGTGCCTTTGTAAGGGATTCAGCAGCTTGGACAGTGTTGCCCTTTAGCATGGGGGCTGTGAACCTTTCCACCTCGGTCTTAAGTAATGTAAAGTTTGCTTTTGAAAAGTTTTTCATGGTGGTTTCCTTGATTGGGGATGGGGGCGGAATGTGGATATCCAGAGTGATTATTCTATGGTCTGATCTAACCAGCAAGGGTTTGACCTCCGGTGTAGAACACCAGTCGCCCATGTTGGTGATGACCAGGTCCAATATGTTGTCACCTCTGGTGGGGGTGTTGACCAGTTGATCCAGGGCGTTCGTGTTTTATAAATTCTAGGAAGCATTGAGCAAGAGAGTTAGTACTTGAGTAGTTCTCCCAGTTAATGTTTGGGTAATTGAAATCACCCAATATTAGGGCATTTGGTAGGACCTTCATATTTTCCATTGTCTCCAGAAACGTGGAATGAGGGTCCTAGTTCATGGTGGGTGATCTGTAGCAAGCTATAACTTGAATTACAGTTTTGCCCATTGTTACTTGCACATGGATGATCTCTGAGGAATTGTGCTGTGTCACTAACCTGGAAGTGTGGGTATCCTTGATGAATATGGATACACCCCCACCTTTTGTGTTTTGGTCTGGGTTGTGTGGCCAAAAAGTATGGTATGAGTTATAGCCTGGTAGTGCTGGGGTGCTCTCTGGAGCCTTAAACCAGGTTTCTGTTACTGCACAGATATCGATGTTCTCCATACTGAGGAGTGTCTCGAGCGCATGCATTTTGAGGTTTAGACTTCTGATGTTGAGTAGCATTACCCACAGTTTTTGGTTACTTGTACTATTTACGTTGGTGGGTTTGTCTTTTGAGCCTTACCTGAAAAGGCACTATGGGGGCGGCAAAAGCCTTAGCCAGTATTTGAAAGCCTAAGGGTGACAGGTGCAAGCCATCCCTTGCGAAGCAATGTGGCTTATTGAGCATGACATCCCAGGCGGACAGATACTGGATCCCCTTTGAATGACACTAGAAACTTAGCCAATTGTTTAAATTGATCATTTTTTCTTTATACTTTGGCATCATTCTTGGTGAAGGCAGGATGCTACTCACGGTCAGGGTCATACCTGCCTGGGCTACGTGATCAGGCAGCTCTTCCATGTCTCTTATCATGTAGTCCAGGGAGGTACATCTCAGGTCATTGACACCAACATGGATAATGACAGAGTGATATTTGTACTTGTTCTGGAGTGACCCGAGTGCTTGTGTTATGTGGCAGATCCTGGCACCCAACACGCAGCTAACTGTAACCATCTCCTTGTCCAGCCTAGTTAGTGGGACATCAGTGTGCCTGACTATAGAGTCGCCTATAACTAGTGTGTTGAGTATGTTATTTTGCCTTAAGGGCTGTGATTGCATGGCACACTGATTATGTGAAGTATGTGTTTCATGGTTTGTGATGGTGTGTGGAGGTTGCTTGGGTGTCTGTTTGGAGGTCTCTGTTGCTTTTGCAGATTTTTATTTAGAGCCTCCGAGTATGTTTTCTTGTATTTATGTGTGTTATTTGCCGGTGCTGGTTTAGTAGGTCTATGTGAGACTAGTGGAAAGTTGCAAGTATTTTCCTTCTCTTGACTGTCAGTTCCAGTCTTGGGTTGAGAGAGCTTGCATTCCAGTTTGGCTGTATAATTGCATCTCTTGCATATATTAGTGTTTGGTGGTAGGAGGAGAGGGTTGTGTGTGTTCATGAGGCAGTTGTAACATTGCCTCAAAATGCCCTGAAACTGCCCTTTGGACATGCCTGGGTAAAGTGAACTGTTTTACTGATTAGCTGGTAGGGACGACTGGAGAGCCTTGTCCTTCTGGACAGTATAGGGGATCTAGTGCTAGGGTTAATTAGTGCTTGCTATGAGTTTTGAGCAGGTGCTGGGCTGTGAAATGAATGGTTTGAGTGCTTAAGTTGAAAGTTTGTCTAGTTCCAAGGGAAAAATTGAAGAGCAGACTTCATGGAGCTGGAAATAGTTTAACCCTAGCTAACCGGCATTGCCGGGCAAGCAAAACTGCACAAATGCAGTTTTTATAGCAGGGAAATGAAAAAGATAGAAATTATCCCAAAATGGCCAATAAACTACTAACTTCTGGGCTACAGCAAACAAGGCATGAATTTCAGAAAGAATCAGATCAAATAAGCAGGCACAATAAGCCTTTAACCAGAAATTCACAGCTCAGAAGAGCAGAATCTAGCCTCTCCTCCCACAAGAGTGCAGACTACAAACCTTCTTAATGTAAAATAACTGGCTTGAAGCCCAAGTGCTTAAACCAGAACTAATGCACTTTTAGAATAACAGACACTGAGCCTTCAGTCAGCAATTCCCAACTTAGAAGGATGTAAGCTACCTGACCTGCCACAACAATGCAGTCCACAAACCTTCTTAATGTAAAACAACTGGTTTGAAGCCCAAGTGCTTAAACCACAAGGCTTAGAATAACAGTTACAATTTAATCAGGCTTCTACCAAGCAGTAATAATTGCAGCAGAATAATACAATTTAAGAAGAAGCACAAGCAAAATAAGGTAATAAAGTGGGAAGAAACACAATTACAATAAAAGCAGATTAATAAAGTGCAATTATATATATACATACATATATATATATATATATATATATATATATATATATATATATATATATATATATATATATATATATATATATAAAACAATAGAAAATGAGCAAACTGATTTAAACAAATTACCCAATTAACCAGTAAAAAAAACTCAAAAGTGAGCCCTGTTCCAGCAGTCTTCAATCTGACAAGTTCTAACCGCACACTCCTGCCACTAGGGTGCAGGGGAACCTTCTCCAAAAAAGTTGGCCTGTACTAGTGCTCAAGTTATACAAACAAAGCTAGATTCAGCAGGCCTGTATCTGGTCTATGCTACAGCAGGCAAGGCACACCAATATCAGAAAAACAGTTCAAATGAGCAGGCACAGTAAGACTTTAACCAGAAATTCCCAGCTCAGAATGGTAGAATCTAGCCTCTCCTCCCACAATAGTGCAGACCACAAACCTTCTTAATGTAAAATTACTGGCCTGGAGCCCAAGTGCTTAAACCAGAACTAATAAACTTTTAGAATAACAGACACTGAGCCTTCAATCAGCAATTCACAACTTAGAAGGATGTAAGCTACCTGTCTTGCCACAACAATGCAATCCACAAACCTTCTTAGTATAAAGCAACTGGTTTGAAGCCCAAGTGCTTAAACCACAAGGCTTAGAATAACATTTACAATTTAATCAGGCTACTACCAAGCAGTAATAATTGCAGAAGAATAATGCAGTTTAAGAAGAAGCACAAGCAAAATAAGGTAATAAATTGGGAAGAAACACAATTACATTAAAAGCAGATGAATAAAGTGCAAAGTGTTTTATATATATATATATATATATATATATATATATATATATATATATATATATATATATATATAACAATAGAAAACGAGCAAACTGATTTAAACAAATTACCCAATTAACCAGTAAAAAAAAACCCCTCAAAACTGAGCCCTGTTCCAGCAGTCTTCAATCTGACAAGTTCTAACTGCACACTCCTGCCACTAGAGTGCAGGGGAACCTTCTCCAAAAAAGATGGCCTGGATTAGCGCTCAAGTTATTCAAGCAAAGCTAGATTCAGCAGGCCTGAATCTAGACTATGCTACACCAGACAAGGTGCACCAATATCAGAAAACAGTTCAAATGAGCAGGCACAGTAAGCCTTTAACCAGAAATTCCCAGCTCAGAAGGGTAGAATCGAGCCTCTCCTCCCACAAGAGTGCAAACCACAAACCTTCTTAATGTAAAATAACTAGCCTGGAGCCCAAGTGCTTAAACCAGAACTAATACACTTTTAAAATAACAGACACTGAGCCTTCAATCAGCAATTCTCAACTAAGAAGGATGTAAGCTACCTGTCCTGCCACAACAGTGCAGACCACAAACCTTAATGTAAAACAACTGGTCTGAAGCCCAAGTGCAATAACCAAAATACTTAGAATAAAACAGTTACAATTTAATCAGGCTTTTACCAAGCAGTAATAAATGCAGCAGAATAAACACAAGTGAGTACTTTTAAGAAAAGGCAAAAGCAAAATAAGGTAATAAAGTGGAAGAAACACAAATACAGTGAAAGCAGATAAAGTGCAAATTGTTTTTTATTTTTTTTATTTTTTTTTTTTTGTATAACAATAGAAAACAAGCAAAATGATTACCCAGTTAACCGGTAAAAAAACCTCAGAACTGAGCTCTGTTCCAGCAGTCTTCAATCAGACAAGCTCAGGGTCTAAGTGGGTATGCCTACTCAAATGTTCTCTCTGTATTAGGCAGGATGCGTTAATGAGACTAGACTAGGATAGAGCTGGGATAGGGCTGAACAGATGGAACAACTTTGTTTTTATGAAAATCCAGTGAAAATGAATAATGAAAAAAATAATTTTTAAATAAGTACTGAAAGAGTCAATTCCTAAGCATAAAGCCATGTATCCTTGAAACAGGCAAACCTGTCTAGTATCAAATCACATTAATTTTTGTATTGTAATAACGCTGCTGTTAGAGGTAAGAAACAGTAACACTAGTGGTGTCCTTGAGTCAGGGACTGTCTTCTGTGGTACAAACATAATGTAGTTTTTTCAGTGAGTTCCAGTAATAAAGTACAGTAACTCATCTACACTGTTCTTCAGTGCACTGTTTTGATTTGCAAAGGCAACTTACACACAAGTTGCACCTCTAAGTCAGAAAATCTCTCAAAAATGATTCACTGTTATCTTCCACAAGTTTCTAAAACTAAGCAGAAAATACTGAGTCATATGTAGGGTGCGGTGGAGTGGGATGGCTGCCTTGGGCACATATAGTGCAGTACAAGAGCTTATTTATGTAGCTGAGAGGCTATAGTGACCCTATAAATAAATGTAGATACTGCACTGAAGATTAAGGTTGAAGGTCAGTGCATTCTATTAGCTGCAGCAAGGAAGACCTTTTTGTGGTCCTCAATCTTTCATTGAGGGGCACCAGTCTGAGGAACTGCTTAGGGTGCCTGACGGGCTAGATATAGTCCAGACACAATGTATGATGATAGGGCTTAAATCATCATCCTCTTGATTCAACTAATCATCCACAATTTGTGAAAAGACCATAAACAATCTATCAACAATATCCGATAATTTGGAATGCACACTTTTATCACTGCTCTTCTGTGTTGCCAAAACTCTAATAAATAATTTTGATAGATCAAGTACAGTGGTCTAGTTAATACACCCTTGAATTACAGTGAATTCAAACTAGAGCACACCATACTAGCAGCTGGGCAGATACTTTACAATCCTATAATAAGTGTTATGGATAACTTGGACTTTCTGAGATTTTTTTGCACTGATGTAACAAAATAAGCCTTTCTTTATTTTGCCAGCAACTCAGTAAAATAAGTCTTGCTGCCAGATTTTTTTAACAATTACTAACTTCTGGTTGTCCTTAGCTATAGCTCAGAGTTAGCAATACTCTCATCAGCTATATTTCTAGCATGTCTGTAGTAACATGGAAGTCTGTACTCTGACACCTACTTTTAGATACTTCTCTATTAGCATGGATAGAAGCATTTTATACACAGAGGCAATGCTATGTTGATGACTGAGTGGTCAACAAATGTAAAAATACTAGATTTGCCATGACGGCAGATAAAACACAATTTATTGAACGGTTAGCGCTTTCACATCATGTATAGATGCATCATCAGACTACTACAGTATATCATCAGACTCATCCTCTTATATATACATAACCCCTACCATGAATTAAGCAATCAGCTTGCTAAATAATTTAAGTCTTAAAACAACAGACTACAAAATTCCCTTATGTTCATATTATGTAGCTAGAAGTATAAACACATTCCATACATACATATATGAAAAAAATTCCATCTATAGAAATGCTTATATAAAAGTATAAATAAAACATCAACTTAATACTCATTTTTGAAATAAAGTTTTATAGAGGCTTTATCATTAAGATCTGGTGGACGATCTGCTTGCAATTGTTAATATCCATTTTAACTCACACTGCTCTGTTAAATTCTTAATATCAGCCAGTCTTAAACTCTGAAGAATACAATCAATCACTCAAAAATTAAAAATATGACTATTGTTATTATGTACAACGTGCTTAGCTAAGGCACTTCTTTCTACATCATTATTCCTAATGGCCGCTAGATGTTTCCTTAGCGTTTATATCACGTTATTAAAAGATGAAAATAGCAAACGCTGTTTCATCGAACCTAAAATATCTAAACCACATAATATCGAAAATTCAGAACAGCAAATTTTTTCCTTGGGGAAAAAATTCGCTATTCCGAAACACATACACACAACACAAGCACACCTAAAAAACATCAATACACACACATACACTTATAATCCTACAACTAACCCTACACTAAACTATACATACACTACTATCTATCCACTTATCTTAACCCAAACCTAACCCTAAGGTCTGTCACTATCGCACACTCACCTAACCTGCGCCATGACCCTAACTCACTTAACCCGCCCCCTAACCTAATTCACCTAACCTGCACCCTAACCCTAACTCACCTAACCCGCACCCTAAACCTAACTCACCTAACCTGTGCCCTAATCCTAACAACTACACAATCGCACACTTACCTGAACACGACCCGTAAATCTCCACCACAGCGCTGAAAACAGCGAAGCCACAGAACCGGCCAACCGAATTCTTTCCCTAGGAAAGAATTTGGTGTTCTGCAGCTTCGCTATTTTTAGCGTTCGATTAAAATGGGTCGCTGTTAGAACATTCGAAGTTTTAAAACATCGATGTTCTGATATAGATCCTTTCCTTACACGTTCACTCAAAGAGAGGTTGGTCATACCAGCATAAAATGACTACATGCTGAACAAACGGCAAGATAAACAAGATTTTTCATAGTACAAGATGCTGTAACTCTAAAATTATAGCAGTTTCTTCCTGATGATTGTCAGATTGAATTTTAATGGATGAAAGGCAAATCTTGAGTTGGTCTTGGGAAATATGGTCTACTTTAGAAAAGGGAAATATGGAAAATTATAGCACTTACTTATTGTTGTTATAAATAATGGAAAAAAGTATGCTAAAGTTCTGTGGGCAGCCAAAGATATATATGATTACATAATGAGTGGTTGAACTGTTTCAAAATCAACACTAAAAACACCAACTTGCCCTTTGGCACAAGGCATAAGTGCAGTGAGCTCAGGGAAACAGGACAGCCGATACAGGGTTTGACTCCAAATACTTTTTGGGTTGGGAGTTGGAATAATGGTTAAGGCATTTGCCTCACAGACAGAAGGTACATGTTTAATTGTCACCTTTGGAAGGGATACTGGCTAGGCTTAAACTGCCCCACAACAGCAGCTAGCTAGGTACTTACCTATGAACCAAACACATTGGCTATTCATTGTAGAAAAGGAAAGGAAATTCCCTTTTCCAATGTACTAGCCATAACTCTACCACACATTCAGCTCATATTCATATGAATTTATTTATTAGTATTTGTTTTCCAGGTAGAGAACAGATCTCCACAGACTATTTTCAAACTCAGCAGTGTCTGGTTAAATAACTTGCAAAGTTAGGATGTGGAAGCTGAGAGAATCAAACCTTGTACCACTGGACCACAGGAAACTGCATGTTAATCTTCTAAGCCAACTGCCAGGCAATAGATGAATAATGATAGTGTAATAGAAGGGGCTTTTTGTAAGGAAAACTGCATGTTGGGGTTAGCAGCAGGGGCAGTGTTGGGATTAGCATACATTACTAAGGTGGGACTTCAATCAAGTAAGTATACACTGTGGGTATTGAGATTGTGTTTGTAGAGTGACTCAATGTGTTTAGTGAAATGGTTATATGTGTGTGTGTCTACATTTGCATGTGTTTGTGGGTTTGTGTGTGTGTTTGCATACATTTGTATGTGCTTGTATGTGTGAGTGGCCTATATTTGTATGCATGTGTGTGTTTGCCTACATCTGTATGTGTGTGTGTGTGTGTGTGTGTGTGTGTGTGTGTGTGTGTGTGTGTGTGTGTGTGTGTGTGTGTGTGTGTGTGTGTGTGTGTGTGTGTGTGTGTCTGTACATTTCTATGTGTATGTGCCTGTGTGTGTGTGTGTGTGTGTGTGTGTGTGTGTGTGTGTGTGTATGTGGTGTGTGTACTGTATGTGTCTCTCTTTGCATGTTTCCAAAGCATTTGTATGCTTTTGTGTGTGTGTGTGTGTGTGTGTGTGTGTGTGTGTGTGTGTCTGTACATTTCTATGTGTATGTGCCTGTGTGTGTGTGTGTGTGTGTGTGTGTGTGTGTGTGTGTGTGTGTGTGTGTGTGTGTGTGTCTGTACATTTCTATGTGTATGTGCCTGTGTGTGTGTGTGTGTGTGTGTTTGTGTGTGTGTGTGTGTGTCTGTACATTTCAATGTGTATGTGCCTGTGTGTGTGTGTGTGTGTGTGTGTGTGTGTGTGTGTGTGTGTCTGTACATTTCTATGTGTATGTGCCTGTGTGTGTGTGTGTGTGTGTGTGTGTGTGTGTGTATGTGTGTGTGTGTGTGTGTGTGTGTGTTTGTGTGTGTGTGTGTCTGCACATTTCTATGTGTATGTGCCTGTGTGTGTGTGTGTGTGTGTGTGTGTGTGTGTGTGTGTGTGTGTGCGTGTGTTTGTGTGCGTGTGTTTGTGTGAGCATGTATGCGTAAGTGTATGTCTGTGGGTCTGTGTGTTATGGAAAGATATGTATCACTGCTATGTGTGCCTGTGTGGTGTGTGTGTGTGTGTGTGTGTGTGTGTGTGTGTGTGTGTGTGTGTGTGTGTGTGTGTGTTGGAACTTTTAAACAATGTCTTGTATGGAATCAGGGTATGCACAATTCCTGTGACAGGTTTAGCATTCATTTTGAAACCTCATATCCAATGTTTTTGTTATTTAGCAGCAAGGAAAATTCTCTTTCCCACCATTTTTATTATGTCTGAGACAGTATTGATGTTTAACACTTCATCCAATCTGTTTCTTCTAAGTAGCCAGCAAGTAAAATTCGGATTTGTGCTTTTAAGTTGCTTGATATTTCCCTGCATTGACAATTGGTTGGGAACACATGAATGAACTGCAGTTCAGCAGCAGAGACACGTAGCTGTGGCAATTTCATTGTGGATACAGAGAAGTGGGCAGCACTATGCTTACAGGTGGAATAATCAAGGGAAGAAGAAGAAACAATGCCATGGTTCATAGGACCCTTGTGTAAACAGGCAGAATGGCAGGCACCATGCAGGATGCATGGTGGGCATTTCAGTGGCAGAGAAAATGCAATGTCTAGCTGGCAACTTCTTTATTAATGTGTTGAGGAAGTCTCGAGAGCTGTGCTTGGTGTACAATACATGCCTATGTAAAGAGAACTTGTAGACGTGCAACTGCATGGAGGAAATCCTCTATAATGCAGTAGTCACACTTATGCAGCAGATTGTGTTTTAGTTGACACTCCCTAGATGTAATGGCTCTCCCATGAGGAGCAACAGGCATTCCCCTGAGGAGGGATTGTCTGATGAGATCTGTCAGATTTCATTCTTGATGCAGAATTTTAAGAATTTAGGGAGATCTACAGTTGGGCATCCTAGCAACTCTTTCAACTGCTGGTGTAAGGCTCCACCCAGCTTTTTGCCAATAGATGATCAAGATCAGACAGATCACAAACAGAATACAGTGCCCCCCCCCCGACACACACACATGCAAACACACACTTGGTTATTCCAGATGTAGACACAGAGCTGCAAGCGTCTGTATTCTCACAGTGAATTTGCCAGAGTCATCTGTCTCTGTGGCTGAAATGTTATTCAACAGTGACCCAACTATTTGTTCATATAGGGAAATCTCGTACATATACATTCGCAATCAATTACATTTTGTTTTTCCCTTTGATACTTTGTTACCTTTGTGTTGATATTTCTTCATACTTTTTATTCCTAATTTAAATGTTGTGTTGTGTTCCTGCAATCTGTAACATTTGTTGTATAGGAAGTGTCTGTATTTTTGTTGATTTGACACTGCCTGTTATTTATTGCTAATGGAATACATCTGGAGATGCAGTTATGTACAGAATGATTTCTGTACCCTCCTTTCAGACTAAAAAATCACACTGTAAATTATTCTTTATAATTCATAAATACATTTTCTGGATGCTTGTATATTGTTTGACTGCAATAATATGAAATACAGCAGTGTGGGTGTTGAAGCTATCTTGTACATCATAAGCAAAGTGTAGTGGAATTCTTGAAGGTATTGTGACAGTCTTGAGTGTGTTTTGTACCCAAGTGTCCTACAATTTACTAATTTTTTTTTTTTTTGTGAACTGCCTTAAGAGGACTCGTGTATTGTTTTTTGTGTACATTTGCATTGATTTAGAGGTGGTCAGTGTTATGATCTAACATTATCCACTACAAAATGTTTTTTTAATTTCTAGTCATTTTTGAAGTATGGTAATGTCCTTAAATAATTATTTACTGACTTATCACTACAGCAGAAGTAGAAATATTTACTGTTCAATACAGTCATTTTCTGTTACTGGAATTATGACTCTCACCCATCCTCAGTTTAAACCGATATACAGTAAAATACATTTTAGAATGACAAAGTTGGAAATTACCAACTAGCTGCATGTAGTAGGTAAGGTAGTAATATTATTATGAGAATTTTGCTGTACTGTATCACAAAATTGTAGAGATATGGTCATTTATTTCTATGTACCACCAATATTTATATATTACTTTTTGAGTGCATTGCTTTTTTTTTTTATTATGACCCTAACACACACACACATATACACACACGCACACACACACACACACACACACACACACACACACACACACTTGCGCACAAACACACACACACACACTTGCGCACACACATACACACACTTGCGCACACACACACACACACACACACACACACACACACACACACACACACACACACACACACACACACACACACACACACACACACACACACACACACACACACACACACACACACATATACATGCACACGCAGATTATTACCGCTCTAATTCCAACATTTTCAGAATATCAGAAATGTTTATCATTAAAACAAAACCACATACGTTGATGCCAGCACAGCTTTCACACCGCAGGAAGATTACATTTTCTGAAAAGTCAACATTTCTGGTATTTGTACATTGAGTTTTCATTATTCAATGAAAAAGAGCAGTAAACTGTTGACTGAAAGCACATACAACAGAATTTACTGAACATATATATGTGTTTGTGTGTGTGTGGTGTGTGTGTGTGTGTGTGTGTGTGTGTGTGTGTGTGTGTGTGTGTGTGTGTGTGTGTGTGTGTGTCTGTGTATACAGATATATTTATATGTATGTATAATATGTATATAGATGTAGAAGCATGCAGCCACATATATTTAATTAAATTACTTTCAATAGTAAATTGAAAGAACAGTATGTAAAATCCATAGATCATGACTAGTCCACATTCCATTCATAGAACTTTATCATGCTCATTTAGAATGAAGGTAATAAGAAGTGTGATCCTACATCACCTTTCAAAAAAGTCCTTACAAGCCTAGTCTGTCTACCCACAAATATGCAACAAGAAGAAAGAGAGGTAGAAGAAATGGAAGAAAAAGGAAGGAACAGTGGACAGCAGTGTCAGGGGTAGAGGGAAATAACTGACTTCCCCAGTGTTGTGATGTTGACCGTCTATTTGCCAATGACACATACTCTCGGGGGGGGCTGTACTACACTTAGAACATGCTTTTGGTTTCAGTTGACTGATGTGTTTTATATATTGTGCTGCACTTTTTACTGTGGTGCTTGTCTGTGTTTTTAGCGTTGTGAAAATAAAAATCTCAGAATTTCTTTTTTAGAGATTTGTGATTCATTGTTGTTTATGTTCATGAAAAAATGAAAAAAGGAAGTGATCTGACATTTTAGCAAAAACTTATTTTCTCTCTTTTCTCCAAATATTGGAGAGTTGTGATTTTTATATATCAAATAACTATATGTGACTAACAAAAAATAGATAAACAGAAGCAACTAAAGTTTTATAAAAGAGGGTTTTAAGTTAAATATGTTGGCGATAAAGTAAAAATAAAGTGCATTTGTTTATTGTGAGACTTTTACTCTAAAATCCCAAATTTCAGAAAGAAACAACTTTAATGAAAATATTTGCAAGTTTTTGGAAAAGTAAATGTATCTGGATTTTTTCAGAAGGCTTGATTTAACAAGAATAAGATATATATTCAAAATTCTCATTTTTAGTGCTGGTATTAAAGTACAACTGCTTTAAAACCTTTAAAATAGCAAGATCTAGCAGTATATAAATTCTCTTCAAGCAGGTGGTTTCTGTTAAATTGTTCTGGGTTACAGACTGAGATATGTTAAAGCCATTAATCATGCATTGAAAGTGTTGGTCTTTGAGAATGCTTATGACAAAACTGAAATGTGTGTGTGCGTGTGTGTGCATGTGTGCGTGTGTGTGTGTCTCTCTCTCTCTCTCTCTATATATATATATATATATATATATATATATATATATATATATGTGTGTGTGTGTGTGTGTGTGTGTGTGTCTTATTATTTTTAAGAAGTACTTGTCCTTAGCAGCAGGCATAGCTACTGTTCTGCATTAGCAGTTGCCATAAGTTATGTGCTTGTTTAGATGAGTTATGCAAGTAATGGGGTTCTAGCCATTGGAGGTGTGCATGCAAAACTTAAAATTATGAACCATATGGAACAATTTGGTATATTTAAGTTTGTGGGGTATGTGGAGGGTTGCCCTGCAAAAAGCAAGTCAAAATGTCATTTTTGCCTTTCACAGTTTTGGTGATTTTTTTTCTTTGCCTTTTTGTCATGTTGACATTGAAGTCCAGATTTCATAGTAGAACCAAGAATTTGTTATAGATATGACATCTCCACTGTTTCTTAACAGCATGCAACAACTTATCATTTTTCCAGCATCTTAAGAGAAAAATGAAACATAAATGCAGGCAGCACACTGCTACTTGTTGCAGTCCATGAGTTTCCAACTAAGTCAAGGGATGAGGAAACAGCCTTCATTAAGACATGTTCTACATCCTTGTGAAGAAGTTGTCCACCTATGTTAGAGTCATCTTACAATGGAATTTTAACAGTGAAATTTAAAAAATCAGTAAATCTGATCAATATTCTGACACAGATAAAATGAAAAGATCCCAAGTTACAAGAATGTAACATAGCTTATTTAAAACAGCATTCAGCTGAAGCGCAGGACAGGTATGTTTCGTGCTGTCCACTGTTTTCCTTCACTACAGTTGATCCAGAAATACAGCTTTGAAGTGTCTGCTGCTTAACTGAATGGTTTTAGTTTTACATTTTATTTTTCTTATGTTTAAGTGCTTTTTACCTATCTGTCTGCCTGGGAAGACATGATTGACAAACCACGATGCTTTGCCAGAGATGGTCTGCACCTGTCACCCCTGGGATTCAGGTTACTGGCTAAAGCTCTTGCCACTCCTATAGTGCCTTTTTTAGGCAAGGTTCAAAGGACAAAACCACCACCATAACAGATACAACCATGCAAAATCTGAAGGTGATGCTACTCAATGCTAGAAGTCTAAACCTCAAAATTCAATCTCTCGAGGCACTCCTAAAAATGGAGGACATTGATATCTCTGCAGTAACTGAGACCTGGCTCAAGGCTGAAGAGAGCACCCCTGCAATACCAGGCTACAACTCTTACCACACTTTCAGCCACCAAACCAAGACCGAAACACTAAAAGTGGAGGAGTGTCCATATTCACCAAGGATATTCATACATCCAGGCTAGTTGC
Source organism: Protopterus annectens (assembly GCF_019279795.1). Taxonomy (NCBI): domain Eukaryota; kingdom Metazoa; phylum Chordata; order Ceratodontiformes; family Protopteridae; genus Protopterus; species Protopterus annectens. Next base: position 927,080,716 of record NC_056725.1, on the reverse strand, counting down.
CCAACACAATGCATCTGAAATTCTCCAGGTGCAACTAACACTAGGTAAGACTGCAATCCACATTGTAGCTTGCTACAGATCCCCCAACATGCTCCATGATTGTCACTACACCTTTCTAAACATACTGGAAAATATTAATATACAACAAAACACCCTAATACTTGGTGATTTCATCTACCCTGCCATTAACTGGGAAAACTACTTGGGTACCAACACCTTTTCCCAATGGTTCTTGGAATTAATAAATTCCAAAGCCCTGGATCAACTAATCCATTGTACCACCAGGGGTTCCAATATCCTAGACCTGGTCATTATCAACATGGGAGATAGATGCTCTACCCCAGTGGTCACCCCCTCATTGGTCAGGTCTGACCATAAGCAAATAACCCTTGACATCCACATCCCATCCCCAACCCACCCCCCAGTAAGGAAACCTCCGTAAAAAACTTCTCCAAAGCCAACTTCATGCTAATCAAGTCAGAAGTGACAAACTTCACGACACACATGCAAATGGGATCTGAAAGTTCAACTGCTGAATCCTACACTAAGGCACTGTACAAGCACATCCACTCGTGCATGAATCGTGCAATCCCAAATAGAACCAAGACACTCTCCTCCAAAAAAAGGAAGCCAATCTGGTGGTCCCCTGCCATAAACAAACTATACAACCAAAGGAAGAAACTGTTGCAGAAAACAGGAAAATCCCTGGATACAAAAAGCTCCCTTACCAGCTTCAGTAAGAAGCTGAGATCCCTCATAAAATCTTTCAAAGCTAGTTATGAAAATAAAATTGCCAAAGATTCCAAAGACAACCACAAGGAATTCTATAGTTATGTCAAGAATCTAAATGGCAATGCTCAGATCTGCTCTGAGCTACAACAGAATGGCATTAAATATACTGATCCCAAGGATATTGCCAATATACTGGCAGATCAATTTAGTGCCATCTTCACCCCCCTCTCACCCCCTAAAGGGCCCATCTCAATACCAAAAGATTGCCAAATTCTGGTAATCACGGCCACACAGGTAGAAACTGCACTATCCAAAGCTAAGAATACAACATCCATGGGACCAGATGACATCCCGGGCTGTGTGCTACATGAACTACAAAATGAATTGGCACCTCACCTAAGTGTCATGTTTAATCATAGCCTCACCTCAGGCTTTGTGCCCACTGAGTGGCGCACAGCTACAGTTATCCCACTCCACAAGGGGGGATCCACCTTGGATCCTGGGAACCACTGCCCCATCAGTCTGACAAGCCTGATCTGTAAGGGCATGGAACGCATTATCAAGGAACTTATAAACAAAGACATTGGCAACCTTCAAACACTGGACCCCACACATTTTGGTTTCATGAAGGACTGATCTTGTCTCCTGAACCCGAATGACTTCTTCGAATCAGTCTCCAAGCTGTGGACGAGGGTAAGGCAGTCCACACAACCTATCTGGACCTCACCAAGGCCTTCGACACCATCCCCCACTCTGGAATCATAGATAAACTTACTAAGCTGAGCATAAATCCCTACGTCACTCAATGGGTTGCCAACTGGCTTACTGACAGAACCCAGACTATAAAAGTAGATGACTCCAAATCCAGCTCCAGACAAGTGATAAGTGGAGTACCTCAGGGTTAAGTCCTGGGACCGCTCTTGTTTGGCATCTACTTCTCTGAAGTACAGGCCAATACTAAGGGACTCTGGCTAACAAAGTTCACAGATGACTGCAAACTGGGAGCCATTATTGAATTCCCAAATAATGTAGATATTCTACAAAAGGGCCTTACAGAAACAGATGCTTGGTGCCAGAGCCATGGGCTCAAGTGTAATGCCAAGAAATGTATAGTTATCCCCTTTGAGAAAAACAATGTACCCATGAATTACCACATAGGTGGCAGTACACTAAACACCAAAAGTGTGATGAGAGACTTAGGGACACAGGTGGACAGTGGTCTCACCTTCGATATCCACATCACCACAACAGTCAGGAAATCCTTCTGTGTGGCACACCTCATCACTAAGGGCTTTTCATCCAGAAAAAAGGAGGTCATTGCCCCACTGTACTCATCTCTCATTAGACCTATTTTATAGAGTATAACACCCAGTTTGGTATGTACCTCACAAGACATCTGCAACAGCTGGAAAGGCTGCAGAAATATCTCACTAAAAGAATCACAGGCCTAAAGCAGATGCCCTATGCTGACGATCTAAAAAAACTCCAGCTATACTCTGTGGCATATCGTCTACTCAGAGGCGATCTCTGCTTAACATACAAGGCCATGTCAAACCTAGAGCTGTTGCACAAGCTCCAAGTAAAGAAATCCCAATCCCTCAGAGCCACACGCTCCAGGGATCTAAACCTTGTCATCACAATGAAAAAAACATGCTGGAGGGATAGGTTCCTGACCCAGAGACTCCCCATACTCTGGAATAGATTGCCCATAAATGTCAAGCAGATGGCCTCTTTGGCCCTCTTCAAAAGAAACCCCGACAACTGGATGGGAGATAGGAAATTCACCCCGGGGATCATGTCAGTCGCCCTGGTAGACAGGGGTCCAGGGAAGTAAATATTGTGGGAAGAAATATCCTGGGAATTGTTATGGCTAGGCTTGTATAGGCCCTAGGGCCGATAGCCTAGTACCAACCTATGAACCTATGAACTTGCAAACAACTGCATAAAAAGATAGGTGGCAGAAAATCTATGAGGCAAACCTTTTGTCTATATGTCCTTACTATACACACAGAGCTGTCCAAAATGAGGATGAGAAATGTCAGAAATTATGGGAGTCCAAGCTCCACTCTCACATTTTAATATACGGCTTGGGGCATGGAATGTAATAAAATGGACACAGCCCATCACTCTGGGAGTTGTCTGAGGTAATGGTTTCTGTGATATTATTTTGTACTAAGCCTGTGTAATTGGCTCTTTTTACATCAGGATTTAAGCAGTACGATAAACCTCTGTTATGCCTTCTTTGCCCAATCAGCTGTTTGTTTTCTTAAGCATTTTCTAACAAATAATAAACACAACTGTAGTGAGTAGAAACTGAAAGAACTGCAACCAATCAGCACTAAGTTTCAGGATATCCAGGAAGTCACTGTATTGTTAATATTGTACAGCCAATGTAACCCTTAACATAGTTGATATGTTATTTTACAGAATGCCATTATGGAAGATGAGTGATTGAATAAAACATTCTGTGTGTCTGTGTGTGCATGTGCCTGTGTGTGTTTACGTGTCTGTATGCATACATGTATACCAATATGTTTCTTTACTGGCGAGGGTGAGAGGGAAACAAAGCAAAACGCCGCATGTATGTATACGTAGTTTTCTCCCAGCTTTGTGCAGGCAGCAACATTAATGACTTGTGTTAGTTATACAGATACAAATGAGAATACCAGATATCAGATGATTAGAAGGAATTAATGTGACAGAAGAAAGAGAAAGAAAGAAAGAAAAAGAAACTGAATTTAACTGCAATGATCAGCAGCAACAATGACAAATGAATATATTATTGCAGGTTTGTTAAGTTAGTTGCATACAGGAGGGAAATGGTGACTCTGCTGATATAGACAGACACTGGTGAGACTATGTCAATAATAGTGTACACTGCTGTATTATGCATTTCCTTAAGACTCCATAACTATGAAAGGGACACAGTAATATTCAACATACAAAGCATACAAATCGAATCCAAGGTCAAAGAAAAAGATTTCCTGGATGGCAAATTGGATTCTAGGGTATGTATCTATGTTTCTCAAATAAGTGAAGGACATAAGTAGCATAAATATACTGGACTTAATTAGAATAAGGGATAAAGGCATAACAAATCATCTGACCATTCATAGGAAGAGATAACATGGAAAGAGTAAGGCACATTCTACTTAGGTAATGGGGAAGGACTGGAAAAGTGCACATTATACTCACAAAAGTTGGGATTCAGGAATATAGTTTTGCACCATGGTTATTATTATGGAAGATGATGGCAGAGGTTGTAAGAATTGGAGAGGTGGAACAACTGTAGCAACTATGCAGCACAAGCTGTCCAGTATGCACAGTTGTTCTGATCCTGACTCACTATGACAATGAGATGAAAGTCTCAAAATGAGGCATTACATGATTCATTATATTCCCCCTTTGAATGGGAAGTTAAACCAAAATCTCTTATGCCTGACCTGATATTTCAGGCAGTAAAAATCCTACTGCATTTATCACAATGACTAGGGGAATTTGACCAGTGTCCTATTCAAACTTCTGACCAGTATGAATATCACCTTGTATCTTTCCTGAAAATGCACTATGCCTAGTGGGACAATGCTAGTCAAACTATTTACTACTACTACTACTACTAATAATAATAATAATAATAATACTAATAATAATAATAATAATGGGCAGCAGAGGGGCTAGATGCCTTAATTACATGCAAGGAGAGGGTAGATGGAAAAGGGAGGTAATGGTACTCTAATCACTAGCAGTAAAGATATGGCTTATGCATCTTCACTCATAAATGAGGATGATTCAAGGCTTGGATAATGCAGAGCTGAGAGGTGTAGCTTCCAGAAAACACCATTCACTACCAGAGGGGAAGGGACATAGGATAACATTCACTGGAAGGTGAAAATGGATGATGATGATCAGACATGTTAGTCACTGGTGGGGTAGAGATGCAAGGAAACCCTAGGAACACATGAGTAGACAAGGTAGTCTGACCATACTTTGGGTTATGCGGAAGGGTGGCATGACACTATTTCCTGCAGGATCTGCTAGAGGATTAGGTTCTTACCAGGTCATTGGTCTGCGAAGATCTCAAGAACCTTAGCCTTACATTCCCATGGCAGTTTTTAGCCCTTATATTTTGTGAAAAACCCAGACAGGGGAAGAACGAAGATATATTTGACATATACTTTTTGACCCTATCCATTAGGGACATGATTGCTAAACTGTGGGTGAGCTTACGGTTTCCCACTCAAGTAATTCAAATAAGGTTGGAATAGATTAAGATTTTCCACTGCATACAGAATTTTTGGAATAGTGCAGTTTTTCAGTGAAGGACTAGTGCATATGATTTATCCCAGAATTCCAGGAGTACTCCACCAGACTGTATACAAATAAAAGTCCATGAATTTCATACATGGAGATAGTGACTATAACTTATTGCTCTTATCAGGCAGTATGCTTAGGAGGAATTCATGAATTGTAGTCCCTCTAATTTACTTACTGTCTTTCCAAAAGACTGGAGTAGTAGCCATGAGGTAAGTAAAGAATCACACTCAAAGACACTTAGCAGGTTTAAAAATCTGTTAGAAAAAACATACGGGGATATTAATACTGCCCCTATTAAGAACTAATCTAGAATTTAATGAAATGTGTTTTTGTGTGTGAATATGCATGTTGGTGTGTGTGTGTGTTTGTGTGTGTGTGTGTGTGTGTGTGTGTGTGTGTGTGTGTGTGTGTGTGTGTGTGTGTGTGTGTGTGTGTGTGCGCGTGTGTCCAGTCAGATATTTGTTAGAATTCTTCAGCATGAGCTTCATCATTTTCAATAAAAAACAATGCATGCAAATCTCTGTACTATGATGTTCTACAGCACATCTACAAGTGTACAAATGGCTTTTAGGTAGTTATAAGGACACAATATAAATAAGTGCATCCAGAAAACAGTTAATCTGTTTTTGTCTGTGCAATTTATATGGTTGCTTATATGTTTGCATGACTCATAGAGGAACATTCATTAGTGGTGCAGCTTCTCAGTTTTCAGTCTCCACTGGTCATGCATCTACAATAAAATAATCATGTACAATTTTTAATAGGCATATAATTACTCAAAACCAAAAAGTCAAAAACCTTAGTAGGTCATAAGATCAAAACAATGGCAATCCAACAGTCACATATCCTCGGAATTCAGAAAAACTGTGGCCAGAATTGCATGCGGCCTTCCTCTTTTGACTGTGCATGAGTGATGAGCTCCAGTGCTTATTAACAATGAATGTGGCCAGGCAAGTGTGAAGGATAACCAGCTCTTTAAATAACCTGGTTGTAGCTGCAGCCAGGACCTGCGGAAACACTGTTTATCAGTATGGAGTGGCTGAAGGGTAGTACAAGCAGCAGTAATGCTTGTCCATCAAGCAAAAGTCCCGAGGCTGCTCAGTGTGATCTTATGTGGGCAGCTGCAACAAGCAAAAGAAGGTATATGACAGCCTTACAGGGCCACAAACTTGTGTACTGATCTATTGTCTGACCCACTGATGTGTGTATCTATCTATCTATCTATCTATCTATCTATCTATCTATCTATCTATCTATCTATATATGTATATATGCAGAGTGGATAAATTATGGAATGTGCTAAAAGAATTAAGATGGAACCAGAAGGGTAGAGGAGGTAATAGGGCCACACATATAAATATACAGCACAGACAAGACTGTGAAGGTAGGTAGTGACACAATCAGGGATATTTAAAGCAATGGGAAAGTGGGTATCAGGTACACAGAGTAAAGATAGTGGTGTTGCTGGGAGGGTGGAGATGAATGTGGCAGCTGGTGACACTAATGGCTGTGATGCTGCTGGTAGTGATGTAGTAGCCACTTGTGGTGGTACGTCAGACCTGAATGGCGGCAGGGATTTTTGTCTGGAAACTGCTAATTATAAATGTAAAACAAATAAAGTGAAAAAAAGGTCAAATAACCCATACATAAGTGGGTGAGAGAAAATCACAACTATATTTATCAAATACAGCTACAACATCAGTAGATTCTGACTTCTTGCTCTGTACTTTAAGAATGATATGTTTATATGCAGTTCCTATGGGTTTGAACCCAGAGCCATCATCACTTTTGATCATTGCAGGCTTAGGTACAGCAGCATTGAAGCAAATAACTTCATAGAAACATAGAGTAGTTGTGCATCAGAGACTTCAAGAATGTAAGAGAGAAAACATCTAACCCTAAGAAGACTTGAACCTCAGCCTCCATTTGCCTTGTGCAAAATACTTCATTTACAAACTGATATACAACAGCAATAAGGCAAACAATTTTCTGGAAACACACAGCAGTTGTGAAGATATGCAGACTGTAACAGACAAAATTATACTGTCCTATAAAGATTAGAACCCATAACCTACATAAATTGCATTATGCAAAGTACTGCAATTATAGGCTGAGCTGTAGCAGCAGTATAATAAAACATTCCAGGAAAACACACAGCAGTCGTGTGCCAAAAACTTGTAAAATGAAAGAATAAGAGATTTAACAAAGACTCCTCAGGGAACCACTTTTGGGATCAAATCCATTACCCATAGGCATAGCTGACAGTGTAATACTTTACAAGGGGAAGTCCTTGAATCCTGACAGCAGTACACTATATTGTATGCTCAGCCTTCCATGTAATGATTCTCAGCTCATGAGTGCAGTAAGTGCCAAACAAGGCCAATTTACATAGTGCATGATAGTAGTTGTACATAACAGTGAGAGATATGAAACACAGGAGCCTAGTTTCTTGCTATACGATGAGCTGTACTAATGCTCAACAGCTGTACATGTGCATCAGCTGTGCTCTTCGCAACCTGCCATGCACAATAAGAGCAGAAACAAAATGTGATATGGAAAAAATAAATGAGCATGTGACAGGTGTGTTTATCTATTATTTGACCAGATTAATGTGTGGCAATGGGAGTATAGGAAACAGATGAAAGGGGAAGCAAGAGAAGGTAGAACTGAAGGAAAATAATTAAGGAATAAGCAAAATGGAGGTGGGGAAGGTGGAGTAAGTTTTCTTTTTTTTGCTGCATAGGTGCCCATTTTTCATGCATAAGGAGATGATAAATTGGGGAAGTAAGAGCAGAAAAGGAAGGTAAGAGGGCTAGGTTAGGTAAGAGAGGAAGACTGACAAAGTGTGTGGTAACACAATGAAGTATGGGGAACACAATGATAAAGATGATATCTGACAAACAGAGGGATGTCAATGTTGAGGGGTGGACTTAACCAAACGGATGGGTATTGACACAAAAGTGAGGAGAACATGAGTATGGAGGTACAATAGGGAGTCTACATTTTGCAGTCTCTCCTGACTGTGACCCAGTGGTAGACTACTCACCATCCTGAGTGCCATCACCCTCACCATCCTGAGTACCATCACCCTCACCATCCTGAGTGCCATCACCCTCACCATCCTGAGTACCATCACCCTCACCATCCTGAGTACCATCACCCTCACCATCCTGAGTACCATCACCCTCACCATCCTGAGTACCATCACCACTGGGCCCAGTCATAGATGGTGTAGGCAGTGCTGAGCAGGGAAGTGACTTAATATGTCAAAGGAGGTCCTCCATCTCTCCTTGGGCATCCAACCTCCTTTTGATAATCTCACCCATGCCTGGTAGCTGCCAATGGGTGACAAAGGTGTCACCTCCTTTGATACTTCTACTAGTAGGTACAATAGGCCAAATATTAGCAGCAAGGTTACGTGAAGCAGGTGTTGTAGGTAGGGCAGGATGTGTGGAGGTGACTGCTGCAGGCTGAGACCCAGATTTGTTCAGTGATTTTGGTGGTGGGAATGTTGGTGGTGGTACTTTTGCTGCTGCTGCCCATTGCAGAGGGACAGCAGGCCTTGTCTGAGGAATGGGTGCAGGTATTGAAGCTGCTACATATAATATAGAGGATTATGAGTGTGTCAGTGATCATAACCACTTTATTATGTGTTCAAGCCATGGATGCTTAAAAATTCACCTCAAGAGCAAAGCTCAAGCTGAACCTAGGCATCCATGTCAAGAACACATAATTAAGGGTTATAATCCACTCCTCAAAATTCTTTGTAGTGCATGGAGAGCTATCTTTTCCATGTACTACAAATTATTCAAAAGTTAGATTAAAAAAAATTGGTGCGTTGTTCCTGCTTTGAAAGCTGGTAATGCAATGGGGGAGTGACTGATGTCTTGTGTCTTCCCTGTGTAAGGTTAACAGTATTGTTAGCATAGTTGGGTAAAAGGGGAACCTGAACTGGCAGTCATCAATACCTGCACTCCAAAACGCAAAGAATTAATGTGATGAGTCAGCTCAACTAAGCAATGTGGTCTGTAGTCCAAGACACAGCAATGGAATGTGAGACAAATGCACATATACAAACAAAATCTGCAGCTCAGTTGTACCTTTCACATAGATGATGTCTGCTGTTTAACTTTATTCTGTCATAAACCTAGGAAGTCAGGATTCTGGTGACTCATGTCACTGTTATCATGAACGCACCATTCCCCCATGCATGGCATCCCAGTGGCATGGGTGATAGCCTGAGCTAAACTACTCCATACTTTAGCATTATACTGAGGCCCTTGGTATGCCTCCCACTGGAGCCTCTAGCCATAGTCTTTATGGAAGAGGTATAGAAAGACATTGACTCATTCATACACCACCTGTGTGATCTAAGAGGTGCATTACCCTCCCTTTCTTCAATCATTTTGTATCACCATGGAGATTCTTGGTGAAAAATGGCAGAAAACTGGCATCAGAAACAGGTTTCAAATGTCTCATCTGTCACACACCAAAAGGTCATGTGTAGGCACCTCATTTGCAGAACAGATTGTGAGAATAGGATGATACAGGTATTGTAGAATTATGGCACACAATGGCACTTTAAGGTATGAAACATCTGCTTTTACTACTACTGAACCTGTTGACTGTAGTAAGAAATATGTTTGCCAGTGCTTGCAAGTGCATTGGAAATGTGTATTGAGTGGGGGACTGCAAGTTTAAAGCACTTGCTGGGCTGAAGATTGTTAAGCAGAATGTGTGACACACCCATCAGCACCTACTCAGGTGACAGTTCAAAATATTCTCACTGGATGTATGACATCACTTTCAGTAAATGAATTTGACTGTGATATACATTGCACATATGTGATATGCAAAACAATTTTTACCCTAAGAGATACAGCAATGTCATCTTGGTCAATTGCAATGGTATGGGTATTGTTTTGTGGGGGGACGTGTTCAGTAAAGTTGTATGTCCAACATTAATTAAAGAGGATGGCTACAGATATATAACTGTCAGACACACACACAGCATGCTGTGTGGCCTGGGAGGTGACTGGTGGTATATGGATTTTACAGGGAAATTCAGGAACAAAGCTGGTAATTTCACTCTTTTCTAGATCTACAGAGCAATGTCTAAAAATCAGGTGAAGCATAAGGACACTGTGCTGTCTGGAATTTCTGCTGAACAATTTACCTGTAAGCAAACCTTCTCCTGTGTAGAGAATGAGGTGTTTACTTGAGGCACTTTGTCTCCATGGATGATGTCTCTTTAGCAAGGACTATTGTGATCATGCCTGGAAAAGATGTTCTGGCAGATGTCAGTGCTGTTACTGACCAAAAATAGAAGTTATGTTCTTACCATAACGTTCCATGTTAGTTGTCTTCTTCTCGCCTTCTTTCTTGCTGGATGGGTTTGGAGCCGACCTCGGCTCCGACTCGGCCACTCTAAAAGCTCGAGAGTTGGTTCCACCGGCTCGAGGCTCCCCTTATATCCCACAATGCTAGGCGGTATTACCTCATATCTCGTTTGTAAGCTAGGCCCAGCCAATAATAATTCCAGAACTACTGGAAAAGGGAAAAACCCACCTCTATAAAAAGAAAGGAAGAAGGTGACCTGAAACCTGATGAAGGCATATATACATAGTATAGTATATACATATATACAATAGAGGTGGTAGGAAGAAAGGTCACAATCAAACTCCTCTAGGTCTGTCCAGGCTAGGGGGAAGGAGGGTGGGGCGTTAAGAAAGAAGGCGAGAAGAAGACAACTAACATGGAACGTTATGGTAAGAACATAACTTCTATATGTTAAGTTGTCCATCTCGCCTTCATTCTTGCTGGATGGGACCGCGTCCCCAGCACCTTGTCCCGGGTGGCCTATCGGAGCAGACTCTTGAGTACAGTGGAACCAAAGTTAGCTCTATGTCTAGAAGCTAAATCCAACTTATAATGAGAAATGAAAGTGTGAGGAGTAGCCCATGTAGCTGCTGCACAAATCGTATCAATAGGCAGCCTGTCTTGGAAAGCTATAGAAGTAGCCAAAGCTCTAGTTGAATGAGCCTTAGGTCTGTTAGGCAACTTTTGGTGTCTAATCTCATACACAAAGGAAATCAAGGATGTAAGCCATCTGGAGAGTGATACCTTTGAAACTGGAAGGCCCTTTCTGCCTTCTGCATAAGAGACAAACAATTGGTCAGTTTTCCTGATCTATTTGGTCCTATCCAAATAATACCTTAATTGTCGATGAACATCTAGCCAATGTAATTTTTGTTCAGACCTGTTAGAATAGTTAGGAAAAAACACAGGGAGGTCAATGTTTTGATTTAGATTTGCCGCAGAGGCTACTTTAGGTAAAAAGGATGGATTTGTCCGTAAGGAAACCCTATCCTTATGAAACAAAAGATAAGGTGGTCGACTGCAGAGTGCATGAAGCTCTGAGACTCTTCTAGCCGAAGTAATGGCTATCAGAAAAAGGGTCTTCCAGGATAGCAATTTCATTGAACAGGAAGATGCAGGTTCAAAAGGGGGGAGAATCAAAGATGTGAGAACTAAATTAAGGTCCCAAGAAGGAGGAGGATTTCTTATAGGAGGCTTAAGAAGAAAAACTCCCTTCAAGAAAGCTTTGCAAAGCTTGTGAGACATGATGGCAGAATCTGAGATGCCCACATGAAAGTTAGATATAGCTGCCAATTGAACCTTAAGAGTAGATGGAGACGAACCTGCATGGAATAGTTCGGCTAGGAAATCAAGGACTATTTGAATGGGAGCCGTGAAAGGATCTATGTCCCTTCCTTGAGCCCAATAGGAGAAACGTTTCCACTTACTAAGATAAATCTTCCTAGTGGAAGATTTATGGGAAGCTATCAAAATGTCTCGAACAGAGTGAGATATTTGAGGAAGCCTGGCTAAGGTTGGAATTGGAGGAACCAAGCAATGAGGTTCAGGGAGGGGAGGGAGCGATGTAACTGACCCGACTGATGGATCAAAAGATCTGGAACTAGGTCCAGATGCCAGGGTTGCTCCAACAGAAATTGATGTAGAAAGGGGAACCAAACCTGTCGAGGCCAGTAAGGTGCAATGAGGATCAATGAGGCCTTCTGAGTGATAGCTTTCTGTATCACTTGAGAGATCAGTGGGAAGGGAGGGAATGCATACAGAAGTCCCCAGGGCCAAACTTGGACTAGAGCGTCTCTGCTGGGCTGGCCTGGTAGAGGAAAGAGGGTGAAGTAATCTTTGCACTTGCTGTTTTGGGGAGTAGCAAAAAGGTCGCAGCAAGGCTGGCCCCACTTGAGGAAAATTTTCTCCAAGATAGAATTTTTCAGAGACCACTCGTGAGGCATGAGAATAGCTCTGCTCAATTTGTCCGCGATGAGATTGGACTTTCCGGGGATGTGCGTTGCTATCAGAAACCGCTGAGAAGAAATCGCCCATTGCCACAGTCTGAGTGCTTCTCGACATAGAGGGTAGGACCTGGTTCTGCCTTGTTTGTTGATATACCACACTACAGACATGTTGTCCGTCTGAATTGCTATCGTTCCCAAGGGAAGAGAGTCTTGAAGGGCTTGCAACGCTAAAAGCACTGCTCTCATCTCTAGAACATTTATATGCAAGTGGCGTTCATCTGGTTGCCATACGCCCTGGACTGTTCTGCCCTGATAATGCTCCCCCACCCGATCAGGGAGGCGTCCGTTGTCAGAGTAGCAACTGGAGGGGGAGGGACAAAGGGTCTTCCTAGGAAGAGCTGAGGGGAAGAAATCCACCAAAGAAGATGATTCTTGCATGCTTGCGTTATCACAATGGTGTGGGACATCGGAAGTTGTTGGTACGACCATTGTGTGAAGAGCATCCATTGAAGGATTCTCATGTGAAATCTGGCTAATAGAAGTAGAGGGATAGCAGCCATAATCCCCAGTACTTTTAGGACTAATCTGACTTTGATTCTGTTGCTGTGGAAAAGAAGGGAGACCAGTTTGTGTATGTCTGCTATCCTTTGGTCTGTGAGTCTCGCAGACATGTTGACTGTGTCTAGATTTGCGCCTATGAAGGTAATAGCACGACAAGGCGACAAAACAGACTTTTCGCAATTTATTGAGATACCTAACTTTTGAAAAATGCGAAAGGTGTAGTCTCTGGCAAGTAGAAGAAGATGCTTGGTAGGAGCTGTAAGGAGCCAGTCGTCTAAGTATGGAAACACCTGGAATCCCTGACGTCTCAGGTGAGAGGCCACCACTGCCATGCATTTGGTAAACACCCGGGGGGGGCAGTGGTGAGTCCAAAGGGCAGGGCTCTGAATTGAAAGTGACTGGTTCCCAGCCTGAAGCGGAGGAATCTCCTGGAGCGTCTGTTCATTTTTATATGATAGTACGCATCCTGGAGGTCTATAGAGCACATCCAGTTTTCCTTTCCCAATAGGGGTAGGATGGATTGTAACGTGACCATCCGAAATCTTGTTTTCTTGACAGACTTGTTCAAGATACTGAGATCCAAAATTGGTCTCCAGTCCCCTGTTTTCTTTGGAACCAAAAAGAATTTGGAGTAGATTCCGGATCCTTGCTGGTCTGCTGGCACTGGCTGAATGGCTCTTTTTGCAAGCAACTTTGATATTTCCAATGCTGCTTGATCCCTTTGAACGGGTGGAACATCTGGAAGGGATTTTTTTGATTGATGTGGAATGCGAAAGAACGGAATGGAATAGCCTTCGGAAATGATGGACTGTACCCACTTGTCTTGAGTTAGGGATCGCCAGGCTTCTGGGTACAGTGATAATCTTCCCCCGACTGCCTCCGAAGGTGGACAGTCGGGCAACACCTCAGGGATGCTGGAAGGGCTTATCGGAAAAGGTTTCTCGATTGCCCTGCTTCTGCGGACCCCCCCCCTTGCCTCTAGGGCGACGTCTACCATTATTGTTCCCCCCTCTGCCTCTAGAGGGGAACCGACTCTGTGCGTCAGGCAAAGTCCCTTGAGATTGTTTGCGGAACCACATTTTTCCACTTTTCTGGCCTTTGGGGTAAGGCCTAGAAGGAGTAGAAAAACGGACTCCGACGGCAGAAAGAGTTTTGCCATCCGTCTCGCACCTCGTCAAGGTTTCTTTCACTTGAGGACCAAAGAGGGATGATCCATCAAACGGGAATTAGTGAAAGACGTTTTAAAGGGGTCCGCAAAATTGCATAGCCGCATCCAGGCATGCCGGCGTAAGGCCACACCTGTCCCTGCGGCTCTGTTCGCTCCATCAGCCGCATATGAAAGGAGGCATGGAGGAGTTAGCTATAGAATTTAGGGTAGCCAGCTGAGCGTTCATCTTGTCCTGAAAACCCGCAGCTGTAGGATCCTTTAACATCTCACTCGCTTCCTTGATCAAGTCTCTTTGAAGACGAGTGAAATGACAGAGGTAGTTCAGCGAACGCATAGCAAAGGTCGCTGACGAAAACATCCGCTTCCCGTACCTGTCCATAGACCTAGATTCCTTGTTAGGGGGATGGACAGGCACCGAAGGATCAGCTAGCTCCTTCTTAGTGGCGGCAGCTACCACCATAGCATCCACAGAAACTCCCTTAGTCAGAAATTGCTTATCTGCTGGTGCTGTAATAAACTTTGAAGGTCTCCTGGGGGTGGGGTCCACAGAGTCAGGAGCCGTCCAAGCCTTTTTTGCTACCACCTGCATAAGGGGGTCAAAAGGGGGGGACACCCAGGAGGTGGAAGGGCGAGAGCCGAACGCCTCAAGATACACAGATTCATCCTCCGAAGGGTTAAGGGCTGGCCAATTTCCCCTCTGTTTCAAGATCTCTAGAATGTCTGCAAAGGAGACATCTTCAGAAGGGGAACGGGGGGAACCCTCAGAATCCTCTAAATCCGTGTCAGAGGTGACAGACTCAGGTGAGTCTATGTGCTTCCTCTTGCACTTTCTCTTCCTAGGGAGCTCCCCTGCCAATTCAGGAGAGGCCTCGGAAGTGGATGAGATCCCCACAGGGGATTCTTGAGGAGCTGGCTCTCTGCGGTCTGGGATGAGGGAGTGAGTAGACATTACCTGAGGCACCGAAGAGGGAGGGATGGACGGAGCCGACTGTGGAGTTGAACCGGGTTCCAACACACTCCGCATGACCTCGAAGGCACCCCCATCAGGCAGAGCCAGAGGTCCCCGCTCCGAAAAGCTGAAAACCTCCCTCGGCACCGACAGCGATGGCTCTGAGGCCGATGTTGGAGCCGAACTCACCAGCGCCGAAGCGCCGAGAGGGAGAGCGGGGTCGGACAAGGGTCCGATGCCACTCACCCCCTCGGAGCCGACGAGGGAAGTCCGGCGCCGAGATTCTTCCAAGGAAGAAATCAGAGCCGACGATGGTGCCGAAGACAATTGTATCGGCTCTAACGCTACCACAGTCTTGGGTCCGAAATGCCCTGGCTCCGAGCTCAAAGGAGTCGGAGGAGGAACATTTTGAGAGATAGGATTAAGCATCGACTGATGAGTCGGGCTCTGAAGCATTTGGGCCAGTGCCTCGGACTTAAGACGTCGACTCACTACCCTCTGAAGGTCATGGTCAGAAAGCCTCGATGACCTAGAGGAGTGAGATCTATGGCTCCGTTCAGACAGCAAGGGAGATGCTGGAGCCGAATGAACGGAGCCAAGGGACGGTGACCTGGACCTCTTCCTAGATGTCGGTTCCGATAGTCTGATTGGAGCCGACTCAGATATTTCCAATACTTCAGCTCCAGCCGGAGCCGAGGGAACCACAGAAGTAGAAGTTCGAGTCTCATCGGCTCCAGCTGGAGCCGATGTTGTAGTAGACTTCGATGTCTTAGGTGTCGACTCAGTAGCTGGAGTCGAAGACCTAGAAGCCTTAGAAGGTTTGCCCGAAGAAACAGTCGGGGGACCCTCAGGCTTTAGCAAGCCCCGTAAAATGAGCTTGTTCTTTCTTTCCTGCAGGACTCTAGGGCTGAAGCCATGGCATACAGCACAAGAGTCCTGCAGGTGTAAAGGTCCCAGGCAGTACACACAAGAAGTGTGACCGTCTGTCAGAGACATTTTCTGACAGCACGAGTCACACTTCTTGAAGCCTGAGACCTTCGAATCCTTGGACATTTCAAAAAACAAGTGCAATCACACCCAAACACAACACACCGATTACACTCTTGACTAAAATAAACTAATTTAAACTAATAAGTTTAGATAGTTTTAAAGTCCCTACAAAAAACACACACACTCTAGGAGGGATGGGAGACCCGAAGGCCTAAGGGAAGAACAGATAAGTTCTTGTGGCAAGGAGAGAGAGAAAACACGGGAAAAGGGATAAAATCCTTTAAAAGTAAGGGGATACTGGTCAAAAACTAATTTAAAAGGGATTTTCTAAGTTTTTTTAAACTGTTTAGTACACTAACCTGGAGCTAGTTGAAGCAACACACCTCGATAGCTGTAGCGGCAAAGGGGATCTGAGGTAATACCGCCTAGCATTGTGGGATATAAGGGGAGCCTCGAGCCAGTGGAACCAACTCTCGAGCTTTTAGAGTGGCCGAGTCGGAGCCGAGGTCGGCTCCGAACCCATCCAGCAAGAATGAAGGCGAGATGGACAACTTAACATCCACAGTTACGGTATGGTGTGCTGTAAGGCAAGTTACGCAATATGTGCTGCCCAACAAAGAGATCAATTCCTGTTATGAGCAGGTAAGTCAACAACTGAGAGGCTGTTGACTGTACCTGCTCTGGCCACTGTCAGCAATGGAGGCACTTAAGCAGGGTCCCACAGTGAAGTGACTCCTTAGAGATTTAATCAACTAGAGATTCATGATGTATTTTGGTATAATTCTGTGTAAGAATACCTGTAGTTTCTCTGCGCCCTTCAGTTACTCTGTAGATTATTAAGTTGTCTGATTTATGGTAGACATGTACGTCAAGGCATCACAACCTCTGGCAATGAAGGTGTGAATGAGCTGATGCAGCCAGAGGGTGCAGAGTGTTTCATTGACACAGAAAATGTGATGACTGCACCCCCAGAGCAGACCATGGACACATCCTCTATGCCTGCTGGTACCCAAGGTGACTACACCTCACAGGGCAGACGTGGGCAGGTTAATGGGAAGACTATCAGTCAGACAAGTGTGCTGGTCACTTGCAGACAGATGTCAGAGTCCTCCCATGGCACCTATGGGCAGAGAGATCTACATAAGGGTGTGGGTAATAGTGTCCACTAAAGACATAGTTACCACTGTCCCCCTGAGGCTAGTGTGTCAGTTGTTACAACACAGTGTATGTGCAGGGCCATTATGTAGGCACAGGTTAGTACCACCATTGTCATGGCAGAGTTTGTGAGGGTGATGCAGGGTGTGTGTGATGACCTATGGGAGAGCATGTCTTGTATGTATAGTGCTTGGATAGACTCTGTCACATGTTGGAACATGCAATGCCCTCTCAGGCTCACCTGGAATTGGTGAAGAGCTGTCCATGAAGCTGGTCCACCACTTCTTCAGTAGATGGCAGTCATCATGTCCACATATGAATAAAAGAGTCATTAGTTTGACTAAGTTATTGGGTATAAGTTTTGAAAGAGTGTTGATATACTTATAATTTATGTCCAGAAAAATAACAGCTATGGAAACATACTTCAACTTCGTTTCACCAAAAGAAGATCTAAAATAACTAATGCTATTAACTTTTATTCTGAGGTGGTTAGTGCACTTGAAGGAAATAGAGTGGATATTGCATGCTTAGACCTAGCTAAAGTGCTTGACTCTATCACATTTGTTGATTCTTACAGCATTAAAGGATTGGTGTTTTTATCTGTATATAGCACAGTGGGTTAATAACTGGTTATGTGGAAGGGTGTAGGTAGGGTCTTCGTACAAATAACTAAATCAAGTAAATTTGGTGTTAATAAATTAGTGCTGCAAGGTTCAATGTTGGGACCATGTTTATTTCAGTTAGTTATGTCAACATTCCTTTTGTTTGAAAAATGTTGCTTAGGTGAATTTGCAGATGATGCTACAATTGCAAGTTTTGCATCTTCAATTCATGATCAGAAAATTTTACATTTTTTGGACAAATTATATGACTGGTATATAGTAATGGAGTAGAATTAAATTACAGTAAATATAAAATGATGCAACTAAGAAAGGAAAATCCACCATATACACAAAATTTAGACTGCCATGGCACAGAGGAATGTACTGAATTTGATCATTTTGGGATTATTGATAAGTAAGATGAATTTTAAAGGGCATACGAGTAGTATAATAAAAAATATTTGTTGTTAAAAACAATATTAAGAGCAATTCCATCTGAAGAGTTCAATGGATTATGAACAGTGCATACATCCATAATAAGATCAGTTATGGGCTATGTTATGTGTTTGGATTCTGTATGCATTCATGTGTCAACATCAAAAAGGTGGAAATAATTAAGAAATCATTTACTACGAAAATAAATGGAATGGAAAATATGAACTATGAACAGCAATTGAAGTCTTTATAATTATGTTAATTTTGTTATAGAATTAAAAAAGGGAATTTAATATGGATGTATAAATGATTTAGGAAGCAAGAGTTGGAGGCAACTTTGGATGCTTTAATTCCTAGACACGAGCCACCACAAGGAATAATAATTTATTAGTTAACTTGGAAAATATGACCTCTAAACTAGAATAATGAGGCTGGAAATGGAATGTTGTACCTAAGAAACTGCAACTTGCTGAAAATTTAAAGAGTTTTTAAGCGAGTTCTATCAATGGACTGGGCACAGGATATATCAGACTTCTTTAGCTTATGATTTGTAGTGATCTTATGAATTCATATAGCAAACTGTAACAGTGTAGTATTTTTTCATTATAATAACCAAGATTTTGTTCCCACAGTGCTAGAACTTCCATAGTTGCATCTTTTGTGGAGGTGTCTATACCCCGGGATGGCATCCTTGTGGTCATGGCAGTCACCACAATGACAAGCCTCATAACAGACATTGCTCACTGTCACACAGCACACCAGCATCTAGCCATGGTCATAGTGCATCCAGTGCAGCTCCTGGTAGAGCTAGCTCTCCTGAGCAGGGGAATGCAGGTGATGTTGAAACCTCTGCAATGTATGCTCTGGACCTTTACACTATATCAAGCCACAGTGCTGCAACTACTGCTGAAGCTGTGTCTTGGCAGTCCCACACTGATACACGCACAGCCCTCAGTACATCATAAACTTCCACTGAAACTAGCCCTTCCAAACAGTTTTATGTTAACGCTGCCCCCAACACGGACATGATACATAACAGTACATTTTACTTTCATAATTGCCAACACTCACACAGTTCCATGTAAATGACATCTACTCCTCCGCTCCCTTTTCCACCTGTGCAGAAGATGATTATTGTGCCCTGCCTGTCCTTGGTATATTGTTATATGAGTTGCCTACATCTGATGCACAGTGGCCAGCCTATACATGAATAAGCACAGCCTGGTGTTTATTTTACATGCATCAGTATTTCCTGTAGTGTATCTGCTTTACTCTTATCTACTATGCTTTAAAGCTGTGTGTAACCAGTGCCTACCGTACCTAGGTCAGTCTGGCATGACCATCCCCTGCTGCTGGCACCTCCCATGACCCTTTGCCAGACTCATCCTCCACTGCTTAGTGTGCTGGGGACTGCTGGTCCTACAAGTGTCCACCCTGGTCAAACTGCTTCCTTTGTGTGATATTGTATAACACTGCACTCGCTGATGCTGACTTTGCTCATGTGCCAGGATCATACTGCATGTTACCATTAGATAAATCCAGACAGTGGAAGAGATTTTTCAGCAGCTCAAAGATCTGTGTAGTAATGCTCCTTGTTTGTGAGCATACACAGTTGTTCCCATGATCTTTTTGATTTTGTGGAATTCTTATGGATAGTATGAGACAATGTTTCAGTGCATATCCAGCATCACTAACATGTTGCCACTCCTCCTTCACTGTTCATACAGGCCACAGGTATGCCATATGTGGGAGTCAAAAATAGTACCTGTAGGGCCTGTACATACACACACACACACACACACACACACACACACACACACACACACACACACACACGCACACACGCGCGCGCGTGCGTGCGTGAGCTAGTGCACGTGCACTGTGAATGATATCCTGTGCATTACAGTCTACCTGGAAGTAGATGGAGTGATACCCTTTGTTGTTCATGTTCTTATTTCCCAGTTCACTAGGCTGGGGCATTATTTCAATGTGGGCACAGTCTATGGTCATCAGTACCTCAGGGAAATTGATTATATCATAAAACTGGTTATGGTTAACAATATGGTACTGGTTCTCTCATCTGAAATACATGGGAACCACACATGGCTCCCCCCAACTTGCTGAAGCATGGAATTGAGAAACTGATGGATTATCAAAAAGCAGATTTTTAAGATACCCCACTGACTCACCAGTAAGTAATAAAAAGTTTATTTTATCTAATATATATGTAAAGCCAGCCATACCATTATGCCCATTGGGATAGGTACTCCATGACGCTCATGGCACTACAGACTAGGATGACACATGTCCATGATTTACTGCATGGTGTCTCTGTCTATGCAGTACTGGTCCACAACATTGGAGTTGTAGATTCCATAGAATATTAAGTGTGGTCAGATGGCCTGGTACTTTCAGGAGTGACTTTACACAGTGGTGAGTACAGCAGTGGCAATGAAGGCCCATATACACATTTACTAATGTGGCATAAACCCTTAATTCATTAGTGACTTCCTTAATCTGACCATGGACATTCAGCCATGTTTAAATATGCTGCAGGCACAGCCCTGTTCTTTGGAATTTATGTTTATGAATCTCTCCCTGACATTTGTTTTTACCTCTCCAGCATACACAGAAGCTTATTTTTAATAATGTTGCTCATTACTATGCCATTATTTGGCCATTAAATACAACTTCCAATTGAGCTGCTTAGCCTGCCTATGTCACAGGGCAATTTTTTTTCTGAATAGCACAACCTTGTGTATGGCCACTCATAATTCAAGTTTGTTTAGCATGATACAGCAAAGTTTTCTGAATCCAACCCATAAATATTTTCTTTTCTGCAGAGGGGCAAACCCCCATACCTGACATTGTAGCAATCAGACTCTTGCACTCCTCAAATTTATATATACTAGGTTACCATGAAATATTATTATGCCCAGAATCGCTGTCACTCAAATGCAACAAATAATTTGATAAACAGTTATGGATTATTAAAATGTGTATCAGTGGTTAATGTTCAACAGTATAAATTACAACATCAGTCTTATTTTTACCTGGTTCTCAAAAAATCTATGTTTAGTTTTGAGAGAGTTTCTTTGTACTTGGAATACCTGAATTATTGTTTGTGGGTCTTTATCATTAAGTGCTGTAATTGCCATTATTATTATTATTATTATTATTATTATTATTATTATTATTTTGTTTTATTTTATTTTTATTTTACATTTGTTGACTGGGCTAGTCTAATTGGATACATGTCCATTTTCAGTAGCAGCCCGAGGAGAAAAGCTCCACTACGTAAAATTCTAAAGGAAATACAGTAATATTTAAGACAATACTATAAAGTAAAATACATAATCATAGTTGTTACAAATGGACTCTTTTAGAGTCCTTTCAGCAGTGAAATACTTATTATTATTATTATTATTATTATTATTATTATTATTATTATTATTATTATTATCACCACCATCAGTTTTGTTGTAGGCCACTAGGCCACTAAATGTATTTGTACTAAACAGAACAGAAAGATATCCTTTTGATTCTATGCTGTTTCAAACTTAAAGAATAACCCTTCTGTCCCATTTCCCTTCATATATTTTATTCAGTAATTTCTTAAATGTAAAAAGTGAAAAATATTTATAGGCAACACTGCTTCTCAAATGCAAGAGCATTCACTTCATGGTGGCAATGAAATGCAGAAATAGAGTGCAAACTGATGCCTCTGTGCCACATATATGACTTTATTGTTTTAAATATGTTGGGGGAGAATAGGTCATTGTAACTCACATAAATATGACTGAAAGGTACATCTTTTCACCATGCTATGCAGCATGACAAGCTGCCAGTTCATTCTGATCAGAGGGCATGCCATTCATCTGCACTTTAATAAAGAAGCTGAGTGAGTGATATGGCCTTCCCTACTGCCTTCTTTTCATAATACCTTCCCGTAACATGCTTGGCCTACTCTCAGCAGCTGTTAGCTTGTTGTGTGTGAAAGATTTGTCTGTCACTGGGTTTCACAGAGTCTTCACCTTTTTGTTCACATGCCCACTAGCAACAACCAATATGTCTATCTGTCACTAGTTCTGTAATGAGACCAATTTACTAGGTCATATAATCTATCCTCTCTTGTAAAAAAGGAATGCCCTATACAGGCAGCAAACCATTTTGGCTTGCTGGTTCTCATGATTGTGGGAGGCCAGGCATTCTCTTAAAGGAAAGCTTTATTAATAAAGTTAGTCTGAAACGACCTCTATTAATCACATTGCAATAACAGAGCGTGGTGCTTTAATATAGCAGTATCCTGCTATCCCAGCACAATATATCCTAAGCTTTGATGGAAATATAAGACATATGTCTGACTGAGAATGACAGCAGGGGTCCATAATCCATTTAAGGAGATACACAGACTGTAACTAATATATTTTTGGCTGAGAATACTAACTCCAACTAGCAAGTTGGACTTATAAATAAAACCTCTCAAACTACTGATGAAACAGACTGACATTAAGCCATCTGGCTTACCAATATCTTAACATGAGGACTTTTTTCACAGACGTTCCTTGTTCATAATTTTTTATAACTGAAACTAAAAAGGAAGTCCAAAATAATAATGTTGATTGACAGTAATAATGTGTGCTTGCGTGAATGCATGTGTGGTGTGTGTGTGTGTGTGTGTGTGTGTGTGTGTGTGTGTGTGTGTGTGTGTGTGTGTGTGTCTGTGCGTGATTTTACTTATTTTTAAATGCCACAATGTTCAAAATACATACCATTCTTTATTTCAGAAAATAGTTATTAGTGTGGATTAAAAAGCATTAATTAATGTCATTTCACTTCACTGTTTCACATTACTTTAGCCTTTTGAATAAAACAGATTAAAATAATGGTATCAATCATATTAAATAGCAGAGATCATAAAGTTTTCAGACATACATTAAGATCATTTTTCTTTTTGTTGCAACAAAGAGACTTGCTTTAAAATAAAGTAAACAAATCAGTAAAGAATTAAAATTATTCATTTCATGTGTTAACACGGTTAAGTTTCCATGTCAGTTTCAGCATATTCATTTTTAAATTATTTGTGTGAATAGTATTTTTCATGATAGTGTTTTGACAATGCATGTTCCCTGGCAATTTTTATTATACCATGCAAGTGGAATAAAGCACTCACAAAAATGGGGATTCTCTAAGAAGGTCGATTAAAAAAATCAGGCCCTTTTACTCTTTCACAAAATGAATATACTGTTACCTGAGACTATGCATTGTGAAAATATTGAGTCTCATACTATGGATAGCAGATTAATTAAGCAGGTACATAACTACCAGTAGATTAGTTTTATTTTTTTTTCTTGCCACATTTGTGCATTTACAAAATTACTGATATGTTGAGGTAATGTGCCATAACAAAAACTAAACATTTTTCCTGTACACAGAAAAGTGGGAAAGCTATAGAAAGTTTAGTACTGCATGCGCGTGCGTGTGTGTGTGTGTGTGTGTGTATGTGTGTGTGTGTGTGTGTGTGTGTGTGTGTGTGTGTGTGTGTGTGTCTGTGTGTGTGTGTGTGTGTGTGTGTGTGTGTGTGTGTGTGTGTGTGTGTGTGTGTTTGTATGTGTGTGTGTGTGTGTGTGTCTCCTAGAAAATGTATTGACCTACATAGTGAGATGAAATAGTTGTATATCTGGATAACATATTTATAACAATTTCTGCATACCCTGTGTGAATCATTAGTTAAGCATAATTACTCTAACCAAAGCCAAGAAACAGACAGTTTTTCCACTATATAGTTTAACGCAAATGCAGAATGACTCCAGCTAAACATTAATCCACACTTAAGGTTGGCTAACACCATTAACATTTAAAGATAGCAAAAGGAAACACATATATAACCAGCTTCTACAACCTTTGTCACATAAAAATTAACTGTAACCTAAGAACAGCACACAAGCCCAATCTTAAAACAAATTACATTATTAGAAAATTGATGACATAACTAAAATGGAGCAATAAATGTTTAATAAATGTAACATTTTCACACTTGGTATCCAGTAAAGTCATACAAAATTGTCACTGAAATAAAATACATAAAATACACTCAAAAACTGATAAAAAGTTACATGTTTACCTGTAAAAGTCACTGAGAAATGAAGTAAAAGACAATTTAAAATGTGGTGCAAAAATTCCAACCACATCCACTATGACAAGCGTTATATATTGGCAAGGTTGCAATTGAGTGAAAACAATCTGGCATAAAGTTATCCAGGAAAAATAAATAAATACGATTTTTGCAGGTAAGCAAAATACCCTGTACTGTTCATGTCAGTGGCAACCCCATCAAAAACTACATGTATACTAACTCATTGGATGCAGAAATATCAAGAAGGGAGAAATCTCCCAAGAGAAATTAATCATTCTTGGCACACACTTAGAAAATGTACTGGCAGTAATCTCCCATGGAAAACAGTGATCGAGACATTTAAATCTGCAAGTTGAACTTGACCGACAGCTCATCCATCTTAAACTAAATAATATGTAGGAAAATCATCCCAAGCAAGTAAGGCAATAGGCATTCACTTAAACCACAGTAGGAATCATATACCTGTAAAAGCACAGCTGTATAAAATATTTAAAATTAGACTTTTTGCACATTTTCATAAAAATACTACATACAAAAATCCTACTTAGCCCTTTCATAGTTCTATACCTGTCTCCCCAGGATTGATGGCAAAACCAAAACTAATCTGAGAGCATGTTCACAAATGAAGGACACTTTTTAAATACTGGTACTGTTTAGTTACAATCTCGATAGAATAATATGAGTCACATTAAAGAACATTTTCAGAAGAATGCAAATCTGTACCTCAAATTTCTGACACTATTTGCTTGTTGTACTTATCACTGTTCTGCTGGTGTGGGTGTACTCACTTTAACCAAATACTCCATATGATGACCTAGAAAATGCTGACTTTCAAAGGTTGACAGACCAAATGTTGACATGTTATCATGCATGCACCCAGAAAGAACCTTAGTACATGCAACAAATAACATAGTTTTTTTCAGGGGGTGCAAGCCTCCTCCTGCATCCCCAGACCCGCTGTTAATTACATGTACTAACTCTGACATTGCTCAGTCATAAGGGAAAGGAAGTATTCCCCTTCCTATGGATTGTCAAGCACACAGACATGTTGAATATTTGCATATTTTGATCAAATGTGATCAGTTAAACAGATGTTGACATATCAGCATTTAGACCAAAAGAAAGGCACACACACACACACACACACACACACACACACACACACACACACACACATATATATATATATATATATATATATATATATGTGTGTGTGTGTGTGTATATATAGGGTCTATATTAGAACATTGAAAGTTTAATGGTTCGAATCACTAAAGTTCGACCTTTAATGATTGAACCATTAAAATTT
Source organism: Protopterus annectens (assembly GCF_019279795.1). Lineage (NCBI taxonomy): Eukaryota > Metazoa > Chordata > Ceratodontiformes > Protopteridae > Protopterus > Protopterus annectens. Next base: position 927,055,040 of record NC_056725.1, on the reverse strand, counting down.
AGAATGTTCAGAAAAAATAAATAAAAAAAGAAAAGCAAATCTAAAGGGTGTAGGCAGGGGGCCCCCCTCTGCTTAAATATACCATCTCTGAGACCGCACTACATTGAAGTAAATGGAAATCTCCCCTTACAGAGATTTCCATTTACCCATTTGATGTTCTGCACTTTTGCTATTCTCGTGTCGTCAGTGTCGGATTCGACATTGTCTGTTTTTGAGAATACAATAGGTAACTATATATATATATATATATATATATATATATATATATATATATATATATACATATATATATATACACACACACACACACACACACATATATATATATATATATATATATATATATATATATATATATATGTATATAGCATAAGTATTTGGGAGAATTGGTAGCTTAAGCAACACATAAGATAATGATCAAGTCTCTAAATATAACTAGTTTATTATGTGCTTGAGACATGGATGATAAGAAATTCATCCTTATTGAAAAAGCTCAAGAGCTGAAATTTTGGCATCCGTATCGAGAATATACAAAGTTTGTAATAGTTGGAGAACCAATTACAATTCTTTGTAGTCCGTGGAGCTTTATTAGCTCCATGTATTAATAGTTACAGGGAAAATAAGTGTAGGAGCAAGTACAGGAGAGAAGTGTTTTGTCAACTTTTATAACCTTTGAAAGTCAACAAAACTGTGTTGTCAGACAGACAGCAAGAAGAAATGGAGTACACTCTTTTGAACTAATAGCTTAATGGCTTTAACTTTTAGATACTCCATTCTTTTTTGCTTTTAAGTGTGGCAGAGCCAAGAACCTGGTAGCTTTGAAAAGCTATTCTGCCTTCTGATGCAGTTCTTTTCTGTCTGGCACTATCCCCTTTTAGTCCATAGTGCAAGAACCAGTCATAAAAATCTGCACCCCTAACAGTTGTTAACATCAGGTCTCACTCTAGAGATGTTCTTAATAAGTTCATCTTTTACCAGAATTCAGAGCATAATCTCGGCACTCCAACTGTTTTATATATATATATATATATATATATATATATATATATATATATATATATATATATATATATATATATGTTACATACATGCCCACCCTTTAGCAGATTGTAAGTTACTTTATGAAAAATGAAGCAGCAGGCTGAAGGCCATATAGCAATAATGAATTTTACTTTGCTAAAATATCTCACTGCATCTTCCCAATCTGTTTGGAAAAGAATAGATACGGCAAAATTATATAATTTTAACTTTTTCCATAAATAACTGCAAAACAAAAGTTGGTAGTCAAAGTGCAGCTGGGTTGGAATAATCGACAAGTTCAACTTTGGAGTATCAAATGAAGCAGGACATAAGCTAGTCAAATTGCCAAGATAATTCAGTGGTCATGACAAATGCTCTTCTTCATCAGCCTAACAGATGCCTTTAAACATGGATATCAACAGATGATCAATACCCAAACCAGACTGAATATATAATTAATTAGTCAGAAGACAGGATCTGTATATAGTAAGCAAAAACAAGACCTGGAGCTAACTGAGGCTCAGAGCATCAGCTCCTTACCACGAGGTTTGAAATTAAAATTAAAGAAAACAAAAAAAAAAAGAAAATGATTTCAAGGAAACTGGATAAAATCTTAAAAATATTACAAATGCATATATAGTGGAGATGAAGAACAGATTTAAAGGTTTGGTTCTTTGGATTGTTCACCTAAAGAACTACAGAAAGCATCCTTTCTACAATAGGAATTCTGCCATTCAGTGTCTGCTAAGGAATCTACTACAGAAAAATAATTATAATACCCCTGCAAAAGATGCAACCAATAACACCTTAAAAAACTCTAATGACTTGAGGCTAACAGCACAGCATTCTGAGTATCCAAACTGTTATGGGTGAACCACTTATAAGCTAATTATATATACTAACTCCAAGATCACACAAACACAGGGTATGGACAAATTGCTCAATGTCTGGATTAGTGCAATCTCACCTGTTGATCATCTGCCTTGTTGACAATATGCAGTCGACTAAACAGTTGTTGAACTAACACACACACTCTTTATATCATTACTAGTGCCTATCTATCTATATATATATATATATATATATATATATATATATATATATATATATATATATGCATACATTTGTGTGTGTGTGTGTGTGTGTGTGTGTGTGTGTGTGTGTGTGTGTGTGTGTGTGTGTGCGTGCGTGTGTATGTATATAAAAAGAAAACAAATTACTTTTTATTGCACAGCCAACAAAAAACGAGTGTGCTCATCCTAATATATGGACTTCTTTAGATTATTTTCATTACACTTTGCCATAAAAAATAGAAGATCTGTTAGAGGGCATAAGAGGAAAACACGCTGCATCAGTTGGAAATGGCAACATAGGGGCAAAGACTGGCTATTAAAATGGAACTGAAGGATGAAGCAGGAAGGAAATCTCTCCAGTGTGGCATGAAGCAATCAGATGGAGTCTGAAACAGTCAAGAGACTTTGCAGAAAATATTTTAAAATAATTTGAAAAAGATTGAAAATACCACTGGTGGGCAGGAATGTCACTCGTACCCAGGAAGAAGTGGGGGAGGAAAGTGGAGACAAGAAAACACTTTTCATGAATGGATAATGTGAGGAGTTGTTTGGGCATAGTACTTAAGGGGTCTAACTTGACTGACCCTCATGTATTTGTTAGTACTTCTTGCTTATTTTAAATATGGCAAATGACATCTACTTATCGCATCACAAATGAGATGATGCACTAATGGATGTGCATAGTTGGTGACAATAGTCATATAAAGTGTTGTCTCCATTAGGTACTAGTTACTTAGGATGGGAATGTAGCACATAGACTACAACCAATTAGCTACCACTAGGAGGAGATATGCAGAACAGGGATAAAAGAAGAGAACTATCCGACTTTAGCTTGGCCAAACAGCCTATGGCATACATTTATGATGCTAGCTCGAGTAAACTGAGAATGAACTATGTGTTAAAGCATATTTAAATAATTAATATCATGTAAACCAGAGATAAATCTGATGAATCCCTGTTATGGGTGAAAGCATTCATGTATTTAATATCTTTTAATTTTCAATAAAGAAATATCGATTTCTAAACAAGTTAAAAGTATTTGATTACTCTGATGTCTTAACTGAGATTGGCTACAGATTGTGGCATTTTTTTTCCTGATTTAATGATTCATAGCAATCAATATCTATACTCAGAAATACCAGTTTTCCCTGTTGCTTTCAATGAATGTATGGTGTATATCTATCTATATATATATATATATATATGTGTATGTATATATATATATATATATATATATATATATATATATATATATATATATATATAATATATGTGTGTGTGTGTGTGTGTGTGTGTATGTGTGTGTCTGCTTTGTTTGATCGAAGTTATACAACTTTAAAACCCATATGGCCAAGACCATATGATCGAAGTTTTGTAACTTTGAACACTTTGAACTGAGATCACTGTACAGCGCAGAACAGGAGATTTACCATTCTACTCACTGTAGTGCGATCTCGGAGTTGGTATATTTAAGTAGCAGGGTGTGTGTTCGGGGGGGGGTTCAAAAATGTAAAGGTACAGTTTTTTGGTTTTATTTGGTGGTTATGTTGTGTTTTCGAAATTTCAAAACTTTGATGATATGGCCTCAGTCGTATGGGTTTTGAAGTTTTGAATCTGGAAAAAATAATGCAATAAAGTACAAAAGAAAATGTCAGATGAGTTGACTCAAAATAAAAAAAAATGTTTTATTTTGAAATGTCAAGTTTCAATAATATGATGTTTCTTTATATCAACCCACTTAATCTAAAACTACAGATAGACTAAAGAATAACATTAAAAAAAGAAAACAGTGTTTTACTGGGGGTGGTACTACACCCCCACATACCCTGTCAATTAAATATACTATCTCCAAGATCATACAACAGTTTGGAGTAAGGAACTAGTCCTGCAACTCATCAAGTACTCAAATCACACACAAGTACATACATTTAGACACACACATGCATTCAAACCCACGCAGACATTCACACCCATGCACATAAACATGCAGATGATCCATTTTTACTTTATGCCACATATATCAATCAAATATGCCTGATGTAATGCAGAAGAAAGTTAAAACTGACCATATAAATCCTGACAAAATGCATGGCACCATGTATAAATATGTATGAATGTATATATGATGTGTATGTATGTGTGTATGCACACAGATAAATAGACAGACAGATGTGTGTAGATTCCTGATTAATCATTATAACAGCCATTGGAGCCTCTTTATTGATTGTACTTGACTGGAAACAGATTACGTTAAATATCAAGTACATGCAATAGTGGTCATAAGGGACTTTCTGTTATTAGTATAGTTATGAGATCCTTTAGAGAGTCAATGGTGTAGGTGGTGCAAAGGAACATGACTCCCTGCAAAACCACAATTTAAAGTATTTCATTCTGTTCTGGTCTGTTCTATCCTATTCTATTCCATTATGTTCTGTTCTATCCTATTCCATTCTGTTCTGTTCTGTTCTATTCTATTCTATTCTGCTCTGTGTGAGTTGATGTGGTGCTCCATTAGGAGGTCATTAGTGGAACAGGAATCAATGAAAGGTCAGCTAGTTAATTCATCACAGCTCATATAAAACAATCTCAAAAAAGTCTTCTATTGCATGACCTCATGTACTAAGAAACTAGAAATACACATACTCCATCTCATAATAACATCAGCAAAAGCAATACATAAAAATAGAAGCATTTTTTAAGGAAAATGACAAACACATAACATCTCTCCTTCCTTTATTATTATCATCTCAAGTTCCTTGCATCTTGGAAAATGATTGATAACTACCAGGCAATGAAAATGCTGTCTAATTTTCTTTCTGTCTTACGCTGCAAGGTCAGATTACCTACTTAAAACATACACATAAGAACAACAGGATTTCACTTTTACACATCTTTAGCAACAGTGATATAAGAAAGTATAATATGAGCTTAAGAGATATGAGCCACTGACTTTTATATATTAAATATCAGTAGGGGTTATGTATATACACTGTTCACACGTGGTGGAGTTTTATTTATGGATTGCACCTGCCTTTGCATTTCTTTTCAATGTGAATTTTACTAAGACTATGGATGTATTTATTTCTTCTTGGATTAGCCTACTAAGACACTATTTAAAAAATACATTTCCATTTTCTTTACTTTTTTAAATGTGCTGCTTTTGTCTATAAAACATTAATCTTAAATATTCATACAACACAAAAATGTAATATTTGCCATTTGTATATTCCTTTTTAGTGCCAGCTACCTGCCAACTATTAGCAGCTTGCAATTTATTGGCCCATTCATTTCTCGCTGGCTGAGAGATTTTCTCATTCCATTCAGTCCCTGTGAGGCAAGAGTAGATCATGGAGGCATCATCCTCACAGCATTAGGGAGTTTTATGGATGCAGCCCGAGTCTCAACCACTTGTGGCGATGTGTGCTCAGTGTTAAACTGGAGGAACTCCCTATGGCCCTGATATGGAGGCATGCCCACTCCCTGATCTGTCTCCGCAATGACTACCACACCAGCTTTGTCAGACTCACCCAAATCCCTACTCACTGGCATCTGTTCTCAAGGGAGCATCCTATATACACCACTCACCTAAAACATTAGGTCACCACAAGGGCAGAAGCCACCACAAAAAATCAAGGAACTGGGACTTGCCAGACAACCAAGGAATGGGACTTGCCTGCCACAACCGTTCCTCCCAGGCAAGCTCTCCAATGAAAGTCATAGACCTTTCACCCACCCTTTCAGGATCTAGCTTCTCAAGGCAATAAGCAATCTCAGGAAAACAGAGTCACATTCAGGATTTATTAAACCTCTGCCTCACAGAGCCAGGAATATTTGCCTCTTTTAGTTGGAAGGAATGAAAAAACTGGTATTTGTGAGACTGTGTAATAAAAATTCTGAACTATTCCCTGCTTAGTTTATTTGCAATAAATAATGCCTTCTTTTTACTGATTATTTCTTAACAGTTGACCTCCATCTGAGCAATAACTACAGAATGGAAGAAGACACACAAAACTAAAGTATATTTCAAAGAAATACACTTCAGTAAAGCAGTGTGAATTTGTGCCACAGTTCCAGTTCTATTTTTTTTTTTTTTTTTTTTATCCCAGTTGACCATTCCATGTAACAAAGTTCACTCACTGACATTTCTCCTGCATAGGCAAAATTAGCAAGAATTAGAACATTCAAAAAGTGCATCACATAATTCTTTTTGATTTAAGGTGACTATTTAAGCAGTAGCAAGTGGTCATATTATACAGGTACATGAGAAAATGAACTGCTAATAAATCATGTTCTGTATGCAACAGCTTCTGAGTGATTTCCAGTAAGATGTCTGTAAAGCTAAAACAAGACTCAATAGTACAAAACCACTTGAAAAAAGTAGAATCCTTTTGAAAAGCTGAATTTCTGTTTTTGTTTGCAGTCATTCTTTGTTAATTGCTGCCCTCTGCCTAGATATACATGATCCGCATTTCTCTGCGTTTGTAAGAAGTGAATTATTCCTCAGACACACTGCTCATTTATCACCTGCTGCTTCACCTGCATCAGATTACTGGGAAGGATCCTTAAATAGCCCTTTCGACCTCCCCCCAGCTGCTTGAGGAATGCCTTGTCATTAACTCCAGATTGAGTGTAGTCCTGCCACTTCAGGAAATATGATTAAAAGGAAAGCACATGGGGTTATGGGTTATGAGACAGTTACTTAGTGTCTCTTAGAAGAAAAAAAGACAGATAATATGTAATTTACTGCTCATTTTAACATCTGTTGCAAAGAGTAAAGTTCCGTATAAATCATATATGTTCCCTTATTGAGTAGATTTGAATTTAAAATAATATTCTCTAAAGCTGGTGAGTCATTTAGGCTGTTGCATATTTTGGAACACACGTTGTGATGCTTGCGGTGAAAACTGGGATTTTATACAGAGAGTATATACAAGTCACTAAGTTAACATTAAGCTTAGCTATGTTTTTAAATGCAGTTTAATCTGCCTTCACTTAATAATATTGTTCAGATAATTGGGCTTATAAGACAGACTCATTTATATCATTAACTTATTGAGTCCATTTAAAATCATACTAAATCTAGAGTACTTAAGCAATAACCCACACCTGGGTGTGGGTAATGCTGGATTTACCCACAGTTGGTGGGGTTTGGTCACGAGGCCGAAGCCCGAGTGGCCAAACAAAGACAACCGTGGGTAAATCCAGCATTACCCACACTCAGAAGTGGGTTATTGCTATTATACAATGACATTATTTAAGAAAAAAAATGCTTACTTTTCTTAAATAATTTGTACAATGCCTCTGTGCTGCCCTCCCGCAGCTGTCTGGTATTCTGTGGCAGTTCTGATGTACTGTGCATGCTTATGCTTATGCAGTACATCAGAGCTGTGGGTGAAAGCAATGGAGAACGCTTTTAACATAGCGAGACAGCTTTTAAAAAAGCAACAGAGAATCTCTGTTGCTTTTGTTAAAGCTGCCTCGCTATGTTAAAGGAGATTATCATAGTGAGAGAGCTTTAAAAAAAGCAACGGAAAAAGGAAGATCTCCATTACTTTTTTTAAAACTGTCTCGCTATGTTAAACTCCTTTAACATAGCGAGACAGTTTCTAAAAAGCAACGGAGATCTTGCGCTCTCCGTTGCTGTAAAAAAAAAAAAAAAAAAAAAAAAAGACTTATACTAATGTTTCCATTAGTATACGTCTTTGATTTACAACGTGCATGTTGACCAATCAGCGTGCACGTTTTGGAATATTAATGGGGGGTTGTTGGATAATTGATAATAGTTTTCAATCTTACTCACAAACACTGGCTAATCTACAATGTATGTACTATACCTGTGTACTATGTATGTATTCTACCTATGTTCCAAATTTCAGCTGTACACCACAAATCTATTAATTACTTTTATTTTTAAATAAATATTTTTTTGTTTCTTCTCTCCACTGTAACTGTTGATGTGCTGCATACCACTGTAAAAACATGTCTTTTGTAATTTGTGTGTATACTGATCATGTCTAAATAACTAAATGTATCTGTAATTTTTCTTTGTGGAGCTTTTCTCCCTGGGCCTCTGCTGAAAAATGGTTTTTCAGCTCAGTCAGACACCCCCGGTTAACAAATGAAAACTAAATAAATAAATAATACATTTTGCACCTTATAACAAAGAAGTTATTCGGTAAGTTTTAGCTGTATACTGATATTTTCTGTACACCGTATCAAACAGCAAATTCAGTAACTTTAGCTATAAAATATTCACCAAGGAAAGCTGCAAGAAATGCGGTAGCATTGTGTCAGTGTTAGTTACTGTTTATAGGTTTAAATTATCATGTTGCAAATATACATGCAATGAGTATCAACAGACATTCATTATATTGATCACTGCTGCAGTAGTCTTAGCTGTTTGGGTTACATCCTGCCACTCATATATAAGAGCCTATCAGGTTCCAAAGCTTCATGGCACTTATCTGCATGCTCAAAATGAGTTTGAGCTGTCTAAAATCACAAGTTTGAGTGCCAAGCCTTTCAGAGCTTTGCTATCATTGATAACACTACTCTTGTGATGGTTTTCAAGGATTGACAGTTGGCTTGTGCTTTCCTTTGTGGGCAGATGTTTCCTTTGGGGAAAAACCTTTCACATAAATAAATAAAAAAAAAAATATATATATATATATATATATATATATATATATATATATATATATATATATATATTGTTTAAATGTACTTTCCTGCAGAAGTTATTATTGTTTAAATGTACTTTCCTGCGGAAGTTACTTTTAATCTAGGAGTTTGTGCTTTAACAGACAGTCTCGAGACATAAACTGTAACTTTAAATGGAAGTGCACTTTTTTTCTGTCAGTTTAAAAGTTGTTTAAAGAAGTTTAAAAACATTTTTTTTTGTGGAAAATTGTGTTTATTTTACTTTTGGGCACTGGAAGGATGTATTAAAATGCTTTTTACTATGTTTTCATGAGAAAAAAAGTGACTTGACAACTTTAAAATTTTACTTGCTTTTAATGTTTGTTTTCCATGAGAAAGAGGAAACATTTTTGGCTTAGACAATGGAAGAAGGTACTGGTCCTATGGTCGCTCATTCTTCCAGCCACAAAAAGAAAAAGTTAAGCAAAGAACCTTTGCCACCACAGCAAGCTAGCAGTTTGTCTCAGCTTCAGGTGGATGACTCTGTGATGGCCAAACAGGTTGCTCAGACGACTCATATTTTACCCTGGATCCCTCTAGTGCAGCACCTGTAGCCAGTATGAACCTAGGGTAAGCCACGTCATTGGCAGCTTTTGGGGTCCCCTCAGTGGGAAAGGAAGAGACACTCTTGTTTGTCCTGGGAGAGGAACAAAAGAAGGCTTTTCTGTTGTGTCAGAAGGTTGTGCCCATCTCTGGAAAAGCTGCTGTTTCCATTAATAAACCACTGTTGGTTCAATTCTACATGTCAAAAAAGAAACAGAAAATTAAACATGAATCCACTCCTCCTGAAACTTCCCAAGACATAAATTGTTTTCCAGATTTGGCTCGGGGTTTAATTCAAGCTATTGACTTTTCTTATCAGGTGGTTTCTGGCAAAAGGAAGAGGGATGCCTCTTTTCCTGAAGTGATCCAAGAATCTGAATCTGAACAGGAAGATGTTGGGACAAATGTAGGGTCTTCCCTTAAAATTTCTGAATCAGACTCAGAGGAGAGTGCAATATCTGATTCTCACAGATTGTGCCAGTGTTTTCAGTGGGAGAACACTGAGGTTTCTCAGTCCCTCAGTAAATAGTCTTTTTACTCTGAGCTGTTACAGACGGAATTACTACCAGGATCTTCACTCATTATTCCAGTGTTGTCAGCTTTGAAAGATGTGTGGGCCACTGCCTGCAATTTTCCTGACAGTCAGCCTGCTGCCCAAAAAAAATGGCTGCTAGATTGCATAAGACTCCTCAGTCATTTAAGTTTTTATATACACATCCTAAACCTGACCCAGCAACAATAGCTTTGGTTAATCTACTGCCACTAAACATTTAGTTAATTCCAATCCTATACTGCCTGACAAGAGTGGGAAAATAATTGATAAGTATATCAAAAAAGTGTCTGTTCTGAACCATTGATTTACAGAATTCTGAATTGTCCGGCTCACATGTTAAAGTTTATTCTGACTAATCGTGAAAGTATGAAGAATTCTTTGTAGTTACTTCTTGTCAGGGAAAAAAATCAGCTTTAAAATTGTTTAATTTCTTCCATTTTACAGCTCACGAGAACTTGTTGGTTAAATCAGGTGTCTCAAACTCAAATAACCACTGGTGCTGTATGAAAACTTGCAAACTCAGGCAAGGTTCACAATCTGCAAGGCAAAAGTAAATGCAGGCCATGTAGCTAGAAAAGTAATGTAGTTTCTTCCCTCATCTATAATTATGATGATTCGAGGATTGCTTGAGATCCCTGGTCTAAAGTTTCGGTATGACTCTGATGATGCTTTCTCCAGGGCTATGGACACTAGTACTGTTTTGAGGAGGACTGGCTGTGTTCTCAGAACCTCTCAGATTATGTGAAAAATGAGATATTAAATTGTCCTTTGGATATAGTTTTTTTTTTGGTCCCCCAGCCTCAGAGATTATTAGAAAATGTGATGAGAGAGATAAGCTGATTCAGGGAATCTCCAGCCATCCAGCCTCCTTTTCCAAATTTTCTAATAGATTTTCTAACCCATCATCCAATTTTGGAAAGAAACAAAAAGAACAGTTTCAGCAAAATGCTAATGAACAGGCATTTAAGAAGAAATCGCAAGGTGGCTCCAAAAAGACTATAGGGACCCCCTCAAAGCCAAGGACAGTTAAATAAGTCAGAATGAATATTTCAGGGACTGCATTCCCCCCTCCCTCACAGGAAGTCCCTTTTCCCTTCCAGAAAGTCTGAATCTGCAATTTTCTGTTTAGCAACAAATAGAGTCACACAAATGGGTTATGAAGATCGCTAATGAAGGTTACAGATGACAGGAGGAGGAAATTCCTCTTTTCTAGGATGTAAATCCTCATCCATCAGATGAGACTCCTCGATCCACCCCACCCCCACCTCCCCCCGTCCTTCAACATAGGTTGTCCCAAAAAGTGATAGAGACAGATCCTCCTTCCCAGTTTGGGAAAGTTTTTATTCAGGAATGTTTTTAGTGCCAAAGAAAAAATACTTGGAAACCAGCTCTGAATCGTTCTTTCCTAAACCAATTTTTAATACTGCCCAAGATCAAAATGCTGTAACTTCACAAACTGTTACCCCTTCTTCTTCATTTCTCCTGGTGACACTAGATTTAACAGATGCTTATCAACACATCCATATTCATTCAGATTTCAGGTATTTCTTAAGACTTTGCCTGTCTGTCTGGATCATATTAGCCATTTTCTGCTTTACCCTTTGGACTATCTACTGCACCAAGAGTGTTCACAAAGTGCTGAGCTCCAGTTGAAGCTCATTGCAGGCAACGGGGTACCCAAAATTTTCTATGTTTAGATGACTTGCTTATCTTTCCAGAGTCTTTTTCACAATGTCAGGAATCTCTTACTTGGGTGAAATATCTCTTATACAAGCTAGGATTCCAGGACAACATTCAAAACTTTTTTTTAGTCCTTCACACAAGACTGTGTTCCTTGGGTGTCTACTTGACATATCAGTTTAAAGATCTTTTTTCCACAGAAAATAGATCTATACCTAAATATATTTGTAGGATTTTTTTTACTCAGATATCAGTCACTGTGAGGGAATATCTCAGGCTTCTGGGTCTCATGGCATCTATGATTCCCACAATACCCCTGACAAAATTCCACATGAGAAAGATACAATGGTATCTGAAGTCAGTTTGGTCCCAGCAACAACACTCATTGGGCAGGATTCACAAAGCCTCCGTGTAAGAGATACATGGCTTACACGGAGGCTGCAGTTAAACGGTGTGACGTCAGCATGTCATGCATATGCATGAGGGCATGCTGAATCACACCTAAGGCTAACACGGTCCGTGGAAGACAGTAGGGGGTGTGTCCGTAGGCCGAGCCCTGCAAGCGGACACGCCCCCAGAAGAGTAAAAGTTCCCAAAGTAAACACCAACGACAGAGGACATGGAAATGTGAATAAACACAACACAACACATGCCCCCACAGACTAGGAACATAAAATATATAAATGAACATGTTATAATTTTTTTTTTAAATTGTAAAGATGTTTGCCCATGAGTGCGCTCGTTTGCGCGGGCGTGCCCGTAGCTTAGCCACAGTTAGCAGTCAGTGGAAAAGCATATAAGAACTAAATATGCAAAGTAAGCCAAGAAGCAATAGCGTAGTGGTAGAGACGTCGGCTGAAGAGTAGGCAGTCATAGTTCGAGCCCCCACAACATCAATTTTTATTTTTAGTAAAATAAGCACGAAACAAGTCCCTGACAAATATGTACACATATAAAATTATATTTTATGTAAAATGTAATGAAATAGTCCATTTATTTTGAAGAAATGTGAGATAACAAAACAACATAAAATGCGAGATGTGCATATAGCCGACTTACAGTTTAACAAGGTGAGTGCATCTGCCCGTAGGTGAGCAGTGGTTTAACAGGTGTAAAATGAGTGCCCGTAGGTGAGCAGTGGTTTAACACGCTGAAATTGTGTGCCTCTAGCTGAGCTGAGCGTAATATGCGTGCTAACAGCCAAATGAAGCGCAAACCAGCGTACCCGTTCTTGTGAGCTGCGCAGCGCCAACAAGCTAACCGACGGGCAACGTTGAGCAAGCTGTATCAAAACTGCCTTTACACAGACACACCCCCTAGCCTGTCTAGACAGTCATAAAAAATAAAAAGCAGTGGCCAGGTTCGAACCCAGGATACTATGCACCATAGTCAAGGTACTGAACCACTAAGCCATGACAGCAATACCTAGAAATTCAGTAATAGCAAATATATAGGAATGAATACAAAGTGGAGCATGACAAAGCAGGTTTTGTGAAGTTGATACAATTCCAAAATGGCCAATCACAGATATGTGCGGGAAAAACGGCAAATATAAGCCCCATAGGCAGGAATACACAGCATAAACGATTGTAGAGCTAACTTGCAGCCAGAATGTCAGGAGTAGGTGAGGGTAGTTGCTTTCGAGCACAGAGGTGGGGCGTTGAGGAGTCCAGATACATGGTCTGGCTCCTAGTCCACAATCATGAGGCCCGACTCATGCAGGGCCAGGTCCTGTGGGGAGCATATAGGGCTGAGGCATGGGACCGGTTGGCTCATGATCTCACCAGTGCCACAGGGATTCCAAGGACTGGTGATCAGGTCCATCACCACCATGTGGACCTGAAGAGACGTAAGCAGGACTAATTGAACCTTTGGATCCAGGAGGCCCAGCAAATGCCCAACGCCCCACTACTGAGTAAGTTACATTTAATTATGTATGTAAGAAATTAAACTAGCTGATATTATGGAGATGTGTATTCCAATATTACTTCATTTATATTACAGCTGCAGGTGTCCGTTCTGCGAACCGCAGAGCCTATGGCGATAGGCTGGTGCGGTTGCGCCACCAGGCAGGTCAGTAATCCACTCCCAGTAACTGTAAAGAAATATAAAAGTATGACAGTTAGCAAAAGAGTGCAGTGTAGTCACTAAGTAATAAAATGTGCAAGTAACAGTGTAAGAGTGTTTGCAAGTATTGCTTGATTACAAAACTGTGTTGCAGTCTGTAATCCAAACAGAAAAATGAAAATGTCTGAAATAAAGTCTGAAATAAAGATGCCCCCACCTGTAATATAATAGTACACAACCTGCAGCAGGCTGAAAAGTACAGCTGCAGAAGATGAGCAAATCACATGTGTGAAATATATCCATGTTGAAATACTGAAACATGACAGAAGTGAGACTGCTGGAAAGGATTGTAATAACTACAGGTAAAACATGTCGATAAAGCCTAGAAGTAAGTACCATCCTGAATAGTAAAATGAAAACAAGTGAGAGAGTGTGAGAAAGAGTTATGAATCCACCAATAAAGTAGTAATAACCCCTGAATAAAGTATACTGCAGGCAGTACACACTGAAATGAATGTGACAAGTAGAACCAAACTGCGAAATGTGTTCAAAGTGTTGCTGCAGCTGGAATGTGTATCCCAAAATCTGGATATGTTGCTCTCAGTCTGCAATATGCAGATAGTATGATTGTCTGAAATACCAAACATCCACAGTTGTCTATAGCTATATAAAGCAAATGTAGCAGGATGATGTAGCTGAACAAAGCCAGATATGAACGTGTATGAAGAACAATAAAATGTATATTGATGTAGCAGTAACAGTCCTATCACCAAATTGAAGTAGTTATCATATAGGAAACTGTAGTTAGAACAGTAGTGTGTATATATCTGCAGCTATTAGAAATGTACAGCATATGTATTGGTATTTGAAGGTGTTAATATTATTTTCTTCACCCCACCCTATAACCACATATAACCCCTTCCACGTGAAAATGGTATGTGCAATCATAATTAACACCCCTGGACATTTGTCCTGTTGGGTCATAAATATTTGCATGTACATTGATGCATCTGCCCTGTTCATACATCCAAACCTGATGGCCTGTTGCCATCAATCAACCCTGCATGTTGTTGGACTGTGTATTGCTGTTCAAATTATGCATGTGTTATGCTCGCTGTTCAATGGTGTGAATATCTGGGTGTTTGGTTAATGGGAATACCAATGCATGCTGTTACAACTAATTGCGAATGGTATTGTATGTTACTAACCCAAACTGTCATGACATAATGCAAAACATAGGACGACAGGGAAGGCGGGTTCCAGGGGACCCACCTCTCCCACCTCAGCTGGCGAGTGCACCTGGCACTAGTGCCCAGTCTGGACCCTCCTCCAGTGGCCCTGTGCCACCTGCGGGTGGAAGCGCTGCAGGGGATGGGGCCCGTCCCCCCTCTGCAAGTGTGGCCAGAGGAGAACCACCACTCACCCTCCGTAGCATCCGGACTGTGGTGCGTAGGGAGATCTGGGACTCTGTTCTTGGGTCCCTACGCCAGCTTGAGGCACAGGTGGCACAACTTACGGGCATGCCTGTTGCCCGACCTACACAGCCCCCAGCACAGCCCCGTCCTGGGCAGTGAAGGAACAGTGGCAACTGCCCATGGATGGGATATCAGTTCCACTGTTGCCATCTGTGGGCTCATGGGCTCTGGATATCCAAACATCCGTCCCCGTCAATTGTGTAACCCCCCCACATGTGTCATACACCGCCCCTGTATGCGTCTTCTTTGTCTTGTCTGTTGACCTCCCCAACCTACCTCCCCAGCTATACCGACTTCCTTCACCTGACATACTACTCTCACCTGAAAAAAAAAAAAAAAAAGGGCACTCTGTACCCACAAACAAATTACGCCCCATACATAGCTGCCCATTCCGCACATGTCTGCTGGACATGTAAACTATCAATTACAATTGGCTGTACAACAAGTATTATTGTTGTCCTGACACCTCTCTCAGCGATGGAAGGTTTCAAATGTCACACCAAATTACATACATATGCACAGCTGTTGCTGATGAAGAAATGGGCAGCTATGGGCCTTACCTACATCTCTCCTGCAAAACCCAAGCTTGTTTCCCTACTGTCTTACCCTCTTTGTGACCCCTTTTTCACCACTTTCATGTCTCCCCATTTTCATTTCTTTCAAAGAGAATATCGTGGGTGTGCGCCAGAGTAAGCACTGTTAAACGGTTGTAAGCGGGTGTGCATGGAGCTGAACGCCAGTGCACATGCGGGAGCTCCGCGCAAACCAGCGCTAACCTGGTTACAACTGCTTAAAAGTGCCTTAGTCACTCTGATTGACAGGTCCTGTAGTCAGTTCAAAAGCAAAATAAAATCCCACTGTCAGTCCCGAACCCAATACCTTAGAAACAGTAGTCTGCATGACCTACCACTAAGCCATGACTCTTATACAAGAACATTGTGCTAAAATAAATATATCATGTAATAGTAGGAATGAATGTAAAGGGAATATAGGATGTGTAGTACACAAAGCACGTCATTCATACTTACTGTCAGAACTAGTGGATTTCCATAATAGTAGTGTGTGAACAGAAACAGCCATGCTAGTTGGTAGCTAGTAGGTAATAATGTCAGTTAATGTACATATATAAATGTATGTATATTTACAGATATATATATATATATATATATATATATATATATATATATATATATATAGAGTTGTAGGTGTCAGTGTGCATACACACTTACTACAGGAAACAGGAGAGAGGAATGGAGAAATGTGAATCTACAACACAGCCTGAATCATGAGAGAGATACTAACCTTTACACTCACAGAACAGTGTCCACAGCATACCAGCATGGTCCCCGCCCTTACAATCTGAAAGGGCAATGCCTTTTCCACATACCCTTATATAGCACTGTCCTGAAATCACAGTGAGAACTGCAATCAGTACACAACTGGCTGCATGCAATTAGCAAATGCTGGCTTACAATTGGTGCAGAGGCCATCACATGGACTTATGCAGATACCTACAAAAGCATCCTGTACTAACACTCCACACATGCAATGCATTCATTGCACTGTCTGGAGGCAGGCAGAGAGAGAGAGAGAGAGACAGAGAGAGTGAGAGAGAGAGAAAAAAAAAATAACAACACAAACAACACACGGTACACAAACTGTGTTGAAGCTGTCAGCAGTGACAGTACCAAGCCGTGCCAGCAGCAGCAGGAAGCAGTAGTAGTGGTAACGCATCCAGCTGCGACAAACATAGGCAATGTAAAGTAACAGGTTAATAGTCTGCATACTGTGAACCCTCCATATGTGTCATAGGTCTGTATCTATAGGTATGTCCATGTGATATGTTGTGTGCATGTAGTTCCACCAAAAGGGGATGACTATACATTACATGTCATTCAGTGTTAGGCCATGATCCTGGCAGCAGTTTTCCGTTGCAGTGAGGCCTGTCTGTAGGATGTGTGTGTCAGCTGGTGTAATGACTATGGCGCTTAGTTAGCATTCATCTGGGAACTTTGTCATCCACAACCCGCACATGTTTGCTTTTACATCTGAGAAATAAATGCCAAACAAGAGGGGTCCTAGGACAGAGGCCTGTGGGATACCACATGTGACTGGCATTGAGTCTGACATGGCTCCTACAATATCGAAATTATGGATTCTGTATGTCAACCAGTGTGCAACCCATCATGTGACATATGTAGTAACATGTAAGCTAATGAGCTTGTCTATGATGCCTGAGTGGAGTACTGTGTTGAAGGCCTTAGGCAAGTCCAGGTAGGCTGTATGGATTGCGTTGCCCTCATCAATGGCTGTAGTGACTGTTTTCAAAGGTCAACCAGGTTCAAAAGGCAGGATCAGCCCATCACAAAGGCAAACTGGCCAGGAACAAGTGTCTGCAGGTACCCAATATCGCTGTATATGCGTCCCATACTGAATCATTCCATAGCTTTGCAGACCAGGCTGGTTAAGCTAATGGTGCGGTAGTTCCCAGGGTCAGTAGAGGTGCCTCCTTAGTGGAGTGGGACCACTGTTGCTGTATGCCAGTGTTCAGGTACATATCCTGTAGTATGGCCAAGGTTAAATATCAGTCTTATATGCAGTTGTATGTCCTCTTGGAGTTCACGTAGCACACATCCAGGGATACCATCAGGTCACATTGATGCTGTGTGTTCTGCTTTGCTGAGAGCGGCCCTCACCTGGACATGTGAGATGATAGGGAGGTTACATTCAGCTGTGATAAGTATTTCTAAGTGTGAGGGAGAAGGAGGGGGGATACGTGCACCAAACCTGTCTGCAAGAATGTTGCCAATATCTGTGTGTTCGGTGAATGTTAAGTAGGTGTGTATTAACTCAGAGCATATCTGAGGCGTTTGGTCCATATGTGTAACATAACTGAAGAAGGCCTTGTGGTTATCTATAGTTTTCGTGGCCATTTCCCTCCCAGAGTAGGCCGTGGATGTTATGAGAGACCGTAGCTTATTACCAGTGCTGACCACAGATGCCTTCCCGTAATGTGAATCTGCTCTGTCCTGCAGTAGCCTCCTTCTATCGTTATACAATCTGCCTTTGGCTTGGGTCCACTGGACAGGATGCCTAAACTTTGTGCATAGGGTCTGGGTTAGAAATGTGTGTGCATGTTCCATGCAATCTTTGGGATGTCCGTGGGAAGCATTCGCAAAGGGGTCAGCAGTGTGGTTTGTGGCTTCCACTGGCCCAGTGGGCTGCATGGATACCATCTCAGTCCTAACAAGTGAATAACTGTCTAATCACATACATATCAAAGTAGTCTACTGTGCTGGTGGTGGTGGTGGTGGGATATGTATATCCAGGCTGAGTAACTTGTGTCCAGATCACACTAGTGGATGGCGTTCCACATACAGTACCTTGGTATGAACCCCACAGAGTGAGGTTGTGCATTGGACCCATCGCAGTGTGTGACTGATGGGGTATGCTACTATGTTGTATGGAATGTGGCAGGTATTGTTGCACAGGTGTTGGCTGAGCACTGATATCTGGCCATGTACTTGTGTATCCACCAAGAGACACACACATGCTACATATGGGAGTAGTAATATATCACTACAGTTGAGTATCATGTATAGTATGTGTGACATATATTGCTGACATAGTCTGCTGATATCCTGTTTGTGTTCTCTTCCAGGGACATGGCGCTTCAGCGTAATCCCACCTACTCTGCAGCAGAAGATGAGGAGATACATCAGAGCCTGGTGTGGGATTATGACATACTGTTTTCACGTACCAGCCAGAATCAGCAGGAGAGGGCTGCACTGTGGCAAGACCTTGTCCGTAGGGAAAATTACATTGGCACGCATAATAGGACATATGAGCAGGTACGACATCACTGCAGTGATTTAATCAGAAATATCCATCAGTGTGCGTCGGATATCCACAGGCAACAGGTTGCCACAGGAGGTGGGGTGGCCACACATCCCCCCCCCTCATCAGACTGGAGGGGCTACTCCTAAGTGTTGTGGCTCCAGCCCCGGAACAGCAACAGCAATACACCTGCATCATGATGGAGGCTGGATCCACACAGCAGCACGACATGGAGCGTGCAGGTAATATGCCATATGTACACTTGACTGTTCTGTACACTGTTAGTTTATGCATGTGTAAGGTGTGTCCATGGTATGTAGCTGTCAACATAGTATGTAATTGTGCAGGTGTGATATTGGCTATATCAGCAGCTGACGTGTGAAAGGCAACTGGTGTACTACTGCACTGTATCATATGCAGTATCAATGGCACAGTTGTGCCCACTGACATTAATCTCCTCATTTCTGCAGGTCCCTCAGGTGTTACAGCAAGGCAGGCCATCCATGCTGGTGAGTGTGTTTTAACAATACCTATAATAGTCCTGATAGTGCTAGTAATACTAGTGTAATGCAGTAGTGCTCTGTGTGTATACTGCAGGGTGTGCATGTGTGCATGTGTGCCTGTGTCCATGTGTGCATGTGTGCCTGTGTCCACGTGTGCATGTGTGCATGTGTGCCTGTGTCCACGTGTGCATGTGTGCATGTGTGCATGTGCCCACATGTGCACGTGTCCACGTATGCATGTGTGCATGTGTACACGTGTCCACGTGTGCATGTGTGCACGTGTGCCTGTGTCCACGTGTGCATGTGTGCATGTGTGCATGTGTGCCTGTGTGCCTGTGTGCCTGTGTGCATGTGTGCATGTGTCCACGTGTGCATGTGTGCATAAGTGCATCACTGGTAACATTGTGTGGACACTGTAAACTGTGTTTCCTGTCTTCCTCCCACATGTTCTGGTGCTGCTCTGGTGTCCTGCAGCAGGGAACCTAAATCTGGTGCCACATGTACTGATAATGATGATATCTGTGTAATGGCACAGGAAGGTGTGTCAGGGTCCATCATTGGTTAGCCAATTGACAGTACACAGCTGTCAACCCCAATCATTGCGCACAGTCATCCTGCCAGTACATCCTATGTCACCATTGTCCCTAAGTGATGGACAGGATGCAGTGTGCATCGACCAGGGTAATGTGGTATCTGTACCACATGCTTCCCCACACAGCAGCCATGGGCAGGGTCCTGCGATGGTACCACACAGACAGTTGCCCATGGGTTCTTGTGGGAGCATCCGTGGGCATACTGCCTCTGGCAGACATGCCCAAAGAGGTCTGTCAACCTCAGCTATGTTTCGGGCTGTCATGCAGGCACAGTCGCATATGGAAAGGTACACCAGACGGGGTCTGAGGGAGCTGAGAGCATGTCGCACAGCCATGACTGACAGTATGCGTGACATCGCGGATGCTATCTGTAATTTCACCGATGTCATAGACAGACGTTGTGGGGACATATTACAGCAGTTCCACAACCACATGTCCATGAGCCAGGGCAATGGTGGGCAGTTGCGGTGTCGACGTGGCTATATGCCAGCAACAGCAGCAGCTGGCAGTCGGCACGGACGACAACAGGCCCGCGGATGCCCCCATAGTGCCAGCAGCAGCCCCAGCAATGCTGGGTCTGTGCTGTCATCGGAACGCCCCAGTAGACCACGTGCACGTGGCTCTGGACAGTCCCAACAGGGACCTGTGTCCAGTCAACACACTCCCATTTCTGATGACAGTACCCAGTCTGGCTTAGTACCGGATATGGTCCGTAGCACCCCTGCCAGGCACAGGTACCGTGTCCGTGCCCACAGACACTGATCTGTATGACCTGCCAGGTGCAGTCTGTGGCTGTCCACAAACTCCTGTATATGGCAGCCATGAGGTGGAACTGTGTGCGTGCATACACACATGCAAAATGTTAACACCTAGGGCTACCACATACACGCACCCACTGCACCAACAGTGCCCCACCCTGTACTGCTGTCCCTCACCAACACACATACACACACATGTCAATTGGTGGTATCAGTGGCAGACTCAGGCATACCTAATTCACACCCTGTGCATATGATGAAACTGTGCCACCTCCTGCAATCTCCAACATCAGTGCAGGAACAGGTAAACACGTTGCTGATGCACAGGGTGACTACATAGAAGTGTATTAGCAGTATCATGTTGGTAACAGTACAGTGTGCTGATATGACTGTGTGTATATATATCCCAGCATGCCTGATGCAGTAACCGTATGACTGTCCTGAATTGTTATCTACACCCATAGTATATACCAAAGTGTAACAGCTGCACATTATTGCATACCAGTCGTAAGGATGTCAACAGATAGCCAGATACATGGGTAGCACAGGGGGGAAGCTAATGCAAGTAGTGATACGCAATGATGGACATGTACAGTAATGGTGGCAAGTTGCCAACAACGACTATGCAATGTGGATGTTTGCGCATGTTGATATGTGTGCAGTACCAATGTAATCCAAATCACAATTAACTATGACCATGGACATCTGAGCTGTGCATTCCTGGGTACATGTTGATAGTGCCTACATATTTGCACTGTTACCTACTGTTAGTGTTACCCCTTCTTTGTTGTACAATGGACTACTTCCAGCCCTGCTTACTGTAGCTTTGTTTGCATGCATGTTCGCTTGGGGTTCCCTGGAACACTGCTTCCACCTGCAATGCAGAGTTACAGTGCTTCTGTGGACTCCTAGTGACATCTGCATAGCGTACTATACGTATGTCAAGTTTACACATGACAGAACATCACTGTCTGTCCTGTTTGCATGTACGTTGCCTGTGACACATTGCACATGTCTTACCTGGCATTTACCCATGTGTGCAGTCATATATGCCAGTGCTATGAAATCAGTAGCAGTACACCCACACATGCACACCTTCAGTATGTTGTTCCCCATTGGCACTATGTGTTGGTAATCACCATGGCAATCACACTACTATGGTAGCATGTGCAATGGTAACCTGTGCATCACCTCTATGGTCCAGTTGTGGTTTATGTGAGTCATGTGGCAATGTCACAGCTGCCACTTGTATGCAGTCAACCCTCACCCCTGGCCAGGAAAGTACAACACATGTGTGGGATGCCACCACATAGCCAATCTGGGGACTGAGCACTCTGAACCCAGTAATGCCATACCCTGTCAGGTGGCATGACATACTACAGTGACTACAATACCAGTCTGACATAGACCCACGCTGACAGCAATCTGAACACACTGGGACATACTTGGAGACTCAGAATAGCATCCTGCCTGAGCATCACACACCTTCGCAGCTGGCACACAGGCATACGTTATGTCGGAGCAGAGCACATGCCACACATGGCACACACATCCCATGTGCCACACACTCACAGCCTGTAGGGCTTCACAACACACCTGCTACAGATGTGTCAGGTACCTCTCTTGGCCACTGCAGTGGGGTCCCGCTCAACAGGCTGTACGTGGTGAAGGTCACAGTGATATGCCTGTGGAGCACTATGGTCCACCACAAAACACATGCATACAGGCAGTCAGAGGCATGGACACATATGACTCAGTCATTGAACATGCCACTATGGATGACCTGAGACATACCTCCCTGGACTACATGATAGGGAACATAGAAGGGATCTCTCAGCATGTGGCATGGGCCAGTATGAGCCTGATCTTGGTTGCCATCATACCCTCACCAGGTATGCTACCACTATATGTAGGAAGGGTGTTCTATGTCAGCATTCTGCTCAATCTCCAATGTCATTCATAGGGTATCCACTGGCTGTCAACATGTGCTTACATGCTAGGGAAGCCACAATGATTTGTGAGGGGCAGCTTGCACGTGACACCCATGGGCCATTGTATATTGGCGAAGCCCCTTGATACACACATAGTGCCTTTTGCTGCAGGACACAGATTACATAGCCACCTCCGCGGGTATCACACAGGATAGGACACTAACAGTGATGCTACACAACACCAGCAGTGTACACCGCAAGATGCATGCACTGGACACTGTCCTCAGCATGGTGAACTGCAATGTCTTTGCAGTACCAGAGTCCTGATTCACGGCTCACAGGTGCAACCCATCACTGCCAGGTTATACCTCATATCATGCCTGTCATCCCCTACACATGTAACACACATGGACAGGGGTGTGGTATCCCAAGGCACCACAGATACACACACCTCCAGGTTGTTGGCACAGCACAAAGCATCAGGGCCTATTCATGTGCAGCTAACAGTGAGTCAGACTGCCTTCTGGTTTATAGCCTGGCACACACAACCCTCCCATACACAGGAAACCCACCTATCCTCCATAACAACACTGGCAATATGACAGTCTCAAGAAATGTCTTTATATGGTTGGACTGCATCCAGCCAAACATTGTGTGTGAGCATTACTGTAGCTACAACACACTAGCTGAAAGGTTCCCAGCATGTGGTCACTGAATTGCAGTGGAATAACATGTTACCACTCCCACAACAGGTGGAAACATGCAGCACCTGTTCATTGACTACATGTAGACTATATGGCCCAGACCAGATGTGTATCCCCTGCTGTAGGTATTTTACCATATACAACCCACACTGTATAGACACATACCGCGTGCGGCCCCTGCACAGAAAGACACAGTCATATTGTTATGCATTGCGAATACCATTTATCCACTCGAGGCACATGTCAGACATGATAATTACTGCCGGTCACAGGTATTTATGTGTATGTGTCACACACATACATCATGTGTGTATTGCCATTGCTGGTTTAGGCAACGGCATGCATTGTTATGCACAAAGACCCACACAAGGTCATAATGTGTGACACAACCACACGTGGCAGTTGTGGGTTTCCAAAACATACCTATCTGTACTCTGACAATGGTAATAGACCCAGTAGCAGAGCACACTATTGGCATTACTGGCCAAGTAGCCCTGTTTGGCTGTGCTGATAGTGTGGTGACATCCCCTGTGTTTACTGGGGGAATATGTAGCATCTGGTGTATTGTAGTATTTGCCAAAAGGATCTGTTCTTTCACATTTGCAATTACACCCTACTACCCCCACACACACACACACATACTTGCCATTTGCAGGATTCATACCCCTACCTAACTATGACACGACACGTGAGAGCGACGCATTAGCGAAGCGCACTATTCGGATTACTAGGAGGTTCCTCTTCTCTGGCTGTACTTATAGGGTGCTGACATCATCAGTGTTTGGAAAGGGTAATGTGCATCATGTAGTGTCATCTCCTGATTGCCCAAAAGCACATGTTGTTCATACAGAATTGCACACACAGAAACTCCCCACATCCAAACACACACACACTTGCAGGTTTCAAACTCCTACCTAACTATGTTATGACACTTGAGAGAGACGCTTTTGCAGAGCACGCTATTCGAATTACTGGGAGGTTTCCCTTCTCCTGCTGTACTTATAGGGTGCTGACATCATCCGTGCTTAGATAGGGGAATGTGCATCCTGTAGAGTGCTTTCACAGTTGCCAAAAGGGACATCTCCCTCACACAGACTTGCACACACACTAACCCCTCCACACACACTGGGCAGTTGCAGGATTCAAAACCGTCCCTAACTATGTTATGACACTCATGACAGACGCATTAGCAGAGCGCGCTATTCGAATTACTGGGAGGTTTCCCTTCTCCTGCTGTACTTATAAGGTGCTGACATCATCCGTGCTTAGATAGGGGAATGTGCATCCTGTAGAGTGCTTTCACAGTTGCCATAAGGGGCATCTCCCTCACAAAGACTTGCACACACACTAACCCCCCCTCCACACACACTGGGCAGTAGCAGGATTCAAACAAACCCCTACCTAACTATGTTATGACACTTGAGAGAGACGCATTAGCAGAG
The DNA here is from genome assembly GCF_019279795.1 of Protopterus annectens. Lineage (NCBI taxonomy): Eukaryota > Metazoa > Chordata > Ceratodontiformes > Protopteridae > Protopterus > Protopterus annectens. Next base: position 927,030,162 of record NC_056725.1, on the reverse strand, counting down.
TGCGGTATTCAAATTACTGGGAGGTTTCCCTTCTCCTGCTGTACTTATAGGGTATCGACATCATCCATGCTTAGATAGGGGAATGTGCATCCTGTAGAGTGCTTTCACAGTTGCCAAAAGGGACATCTCCCTCACACAGACTTGCACACACATCAACCCCGCTCACCCACACACACACACACACACACACACACACACACACACACACACACACACACACACACACACACACACACAACACACACACACACACACACACTGAGCATTTGCATGGTTCGAACTCCTACCTACCTATATTATGACACTTGAGGGAGACGCATTAGCAGAGCGCGCTAACCGAATTACTGGGCATCTGGTCTGCACCTGCAGTATTTATAGGGTGCTTTCTACAGAGGTATGTACATCTAGTACTACCTGTCAGGTGGGGGATAGCATATATACGCATTTGCAGCCACCTACGTCAGGGTAAGATATGCACATCGCACTGGCAGGTTATGTTCTATACCATGCTTCGTGACCACAGGACCTGTAACACACAACACAACCAGTCCAGAACACCACTCCCACATCCAGGACACACACTTTGCTTCCCTGGGAACAGTGCCGGGATATTCAGGTGTTCACATACACCATTCCAGTTGTTAACATCAGGTATAGGCATATTGTGTGTGGGAACTACTCAGGCCTCTACCACTTTACCCTACAGCCACTACAATTTGTGGGTCCATGTGCTATGGCAGAACCACTCACCACAGCCACATGGGGAATACATATTGCACCTGTCCATCTGCAACATGGGTACTCACTGTTCCACACCAGAGGTAGACCACCATTGTTGATATCTGACCATACCCACCTCTCCCTGGACATCCATATCCCATCCCCACCCCCAGGCAAGGTTGTCACTGCAAACAAACTGTATTTAGCACAAGCAGACTCTACACTTGTGAAGACTGGGGTGGACGACTTCAAAGGACCCATGCTGGGGGACTATACTGGCCACTCTGCATAATCCTTGACAATTGCATTCTATGAGCATGTGTAAGGTTTGCAATGATCATGCTATCCCACATATACCCATGACTGCTCCACAACAAGACACCTATCAGGTGTACACCAGCCATATATGAGCCGTCCAACAGACAGAGTGAGCTAATACATTGCAGAGCTGTAGCCCACAGACGGAGGACATCTGTGAACAGTACCAGCATGACACTTCATTCGCACATAATCATCACAACACAGTGTTGACAGTGGAATTGTCCAGACAATGCAGATAGGGCTCCCCTCAGTCTGTTATTGATGCCCACTTACTGTTAGAGGTCCTCAGCAACCCTCTTCCAGCACACACCAACAACATGGCTGTGGCTTAGCACATTCAAACCCTGGGATCTCCACTGTGCCCCTGCTTGACAGAGGCACAGCCCACTAGCCTCACACATTGCCTTATGTGACCTACTTTACAGTGGCACAGTAGCCTACTGTACTGGGGATGCAGATGTCAAGCACACTCTGGCTAAGCTGTCATTCCCTAGGGCAACAAGCCTAGTATTGACTTCTACACCCATATGTTCAATTGTCAGATGCGCAATATTTGTTGTGCTGTTAGACTGTTTGCAGGTCTTTATTTCCATAGCATTCCCTGTTCCTGTGAACAACTTGTGTATCTGTGGAAGATGTTTGAATATGAGGGTGATCCACTATATCACTTATGTCTCTGTAGTTATTTACTGTGTGCACTGGGCAGATTGCTGTGTTGTGGTTGGTTCCTGGAATGACACGTACAAATACCAGATATGTGTGGCCAACTGCTAAATGGAGATATGGCCTAAGTGTGTGAGCATGCCCAGTTCAGCCTTTCCATGACATGTTGTCTGACATATGCCTCATTTATCAAAGTGTGCGAGCATGCCCAGTGTGAGCTTTCCATATGTTGAACTCTGAAGTCCACCACATATTTGGGTGTGTGTGACCTTCAACAATATCACACATTTATGGTTGTCTGTTGGGTGTCATGTTGGGTACTAACTGGCCAACTGCTTCGTGTCTGCCACAACAGGGATTATACTGTGCCTGCAGGGATTGCATGGGATACTTTGCATACAGTTGTCAACATCCTTTCATAATGACCTAACACTGTAGTACCGTATAGTGTACTGGTTCAGTACTTTGACTGTGGTGGACAGTATCCTGGGCTTTAGTCCTATCACTGCTTGGCATCTTCATAGTGAGCACAACAGACTGTGTAGGGGCCAGTTGTGCACACATGACCATGTTGCATTATGTTCAGATATGGACTACCTACACCAGGATTGTCCAACATTGGTAGTGTATTCCACAACATAGGTGGACATTGGCAAACACTAGCGATGTTCCCTAGGCCATTTCTGATGCTAGTCACATAGTGTGTTTGTCCTTCGACACACATTGTAACTGGAGTTTGCCATGACATATGTCATGGTTAGTATACTGTGCCTCCGTCTACCTCTGACATAACAGTGATACCCAGGGTTAACCTACCATCTCCCATCCACTCATCGGGATTCCTCTTGAGGGGTGTCGATAGGTGACTCTCTGGCTAACCTGTACTGGGAGTTTACTCAAGAGTGGGGGTGCCTTCTGTGTTATGGATCATTCTGTACAGCTTGTCCTATGTATGTCAGTGCTGGGGTTCAGGTCTCTCATGTGCATAGCTCACTGCCATTCAGATTGTACAAGGTGCAGCATGTTCATTGATTCCAGTTTGGACATGGCTTCATACATCAGGCACAGCTTGCCTCTGGGTGGGCAGTATGGCAGTGTGTGGAGCTGCAGTTTGCTTACTCAGGAAACACATGGCATCTGTTCATGCTCTTTGCTACTCCTGGTGGGGTACTGTTGTGGACTTTACAGTTGATGGAGGTGTCTGCTGAGGTATATCCCACAGGGGCTATTGTAGTCAATTGTGACACTGATGAAGGATGAGTGCAGAGCCACAGTGACCTCCCCTTATCTACATCTGACAACCTTCATGATTGGGTGGGTATATGGTATGTTTCTGCGAACACTACAGCCACATGTTTCTTCAATGCAGGATATCTATCACCTTGTGTCCCCAGGTCTCTCATTACATGTTAGGTACATAATGGGTTAACACCTGTGTGGTAATTTGTGGGCACTTACTGTATATCCACGGTGGTTGTCTATACACAGTTCTGCTATTAGCTTGCTGACATGGCTATGGCTCCAGTTGTCTGTTTCTAGGTGGCCCTTTTGTGGGTTGCTTGTGTCAGCTGGGGGTCGGATATGGTGGGCTGTTTGTACTACTCTGCATACATGTTCAGTCACAGTCCTTCCATGTTGGCCTGTACCTCTGGGACATATATACGGAACGGGGAGGGGTCCCAGGACCAAGCCTTGTGGGATGCCACTCATATCTGCTTTGTAGTCTGACATGGATGCAGCATGTCTGACCATGTCAGTTCTGTCCTTGGTCTGGTTTGCAACCCCTCTACTGACATAGGGGTTTATATTTAAGCTGGTGAACATATCAATACTGTACTCGTAGGGTATTGTCTGGAAGCATATGCACGGTCCAGCTACGCTTTGTGGACCACATTGCCCTCATCAATGACCTTAATGACAGTTTCAAATGGGTCAAACATGTTTAGGGGCAGGATATGCAGTTACGACAGCCACACTGTGTAGGGTCCGGTGTCAGTAGGTCCACGATAGCTTTATGTCTGCGGTACATACTGATCCTTTCCATAGCTGTGCAGACCAAGCTTGTCAGGATCCTGGGGTGGTAGTTTGCAGTATCCATTCAGGCAACACCTTTGTTGTGAAGGACCACTGTTGTTGTACACTGCACTTTGGGTACATATCCTGTGGTAAGGCTGACATTGGGCAGTAGTGTGATTTGGCATTCCATTATTCTTGGAGTCCATGTTGGCCTCAGCCCAGGACACCATCACATACCTTTTCTGCTGTGTGTTTTGCTTTGCAGATGATGGCTGTTACCTCACATCTGCAATGTCAGGGGACCAGCAGTCTGCTGGAATAGATATTTTGCATTCTGGCTGGGGGGGGGTTGCACTGAACCTGTCAGGTTGTATGTTGGCAATATGTGTGTGTGTTTGGTATGTTGTTTGTAATATCTGTGTGATTCAGAGCATATCTGTGAATTCTCAACATGGTTCCTACCATCAATTAAATAAGCCTTGTGATTATCCTTAGTGTCCTGTACAATTTGTATCTTCATAGGTTCATGGGTTCATACTAGGCTATCCACCCTACGGCATTAGTAAGCCAAGCCAGAGTGTGTGTGTCTTTTGCTGCCCCTTGCTATGTGACTATTATGGCCATTTATGATTTTCTTTACTGTGCCTCTGTAGAAGACCCCCAGTGTACATGTACGATCATCCATCCACTTGGCAATATTCCTGTTGAGGGGTGTCAGTGAGGGGCTCTGCCTAACATGGATTGGGATCCTGTTTCTGGGTGTGTGGAGCCTCTGGGTTATGTATCTGTCCCACCAGCACATCCTATTTCATTATGTGTTGAGGCTGACATCTGTCACTCTCACAGCTCCAATGGCTATGATTTACTGTGGTGGAGCATGTCCATTACTCCTGTGTTGGACATGGCCTTGTACAACAGACATACAATGCCTCTGTATAGGCAGTATGTGACTGCATTCAGCTGGGGTGTCTTCAGCCAGGCAGCATATGACATATATTTGACACCCTTTATCCTCTTGGTGGGGTACCTTTGAGGTCTTCCGAACTGCTGCAGGTGTCAGGTACGGTACAACCCATATGAGTCATTGTACTAGATTATGGGTCTGATAAGGGAAGAGTACAGGGGCACAGTGACCTCTGTTGATGTAGATGTGAATCCTTTCATGATACGGTGTCCAATATAGACAGTCTTCCTAGCCACATTGGCATTGTGAGTGTCACATGACAGGTTACTGTCGACTTGTGTCCCTAGGTCCCTGATTACTCCTTGCATACATAATGGTTTACCACCTATGTGGTAATTTGTGAGTACCTTGTCTGGTATTTGGTGGGACATTCATACTGTCCAGTGTCTTCAGGATGTCTGGGTGGGGTTCTTGTGTGTGAGAGTGTGGTCTGTCGCATGCTACAGACTGTACAGCAGTTTTGACTACACTTAGGTGCACATGGGTGGTCTCCGCTGCTTTGTGCATTGTCAGTTACCTGGCCGTATGGGTGTCTGTGCTGCATATGGATACTCCCCCTCCTTTGATGTTTTGGTCCAGGTGTTGGGGCCATAACGCATGATATGTGGTATAACCTGGTAGTGCTGGTGTGCTATCAGTAGGCTTGCAGCAGGCTTCTGTCACTGCACAGACATCGATGTTCTCCATACTGGGAAGTGCCTCAGGGGCATGCATATTGCAGTTTACACATCTGGCATTGGTCAGCATTACCCTTATGTTTCTTACCACTTATGTTTTCTAGGGTGGTGGGTTAGTCTTTTTGGCCTTGCCTACATACGGCTCTATGGAGGTGGCAAAGGCCTTATCCAGACGCCCTGGGGTAACAGGTGCAAGCCATCCCTGGAACAGCAGCATGGCTTGTCATGCATGACATCTCAAGCAGACAGACATTAGACCCTCTTGGACTGACAGCTGTAACTGTGCCACCTGTTAAAGCTGATCATTCTGTGTTTGTACTGTGGCATCATTCTTGGTGAGGGTTGGATGCTGCAAATGGCCAGTGTCATACCGGCTTGGAGTACATACTCAGAGAGCTCATCCATGTCTCTTTTCATGTAGTCCAGGGAGGTACATCCCAGGTCATTCACACCAGCATGGACAATGAGTGCATCATATTTCTGCTTGCCTTGGGGTGACCTGTGTACTTGTGTTATGTGGCATATTGTGGCAGCCTACAGGCAGCTTACTGTACCCTTTCCCTTGTTCAGTCTGGTGAGTGGGACAGCAGTGTGTCTGCCTATACAGACACCTATTACAACTGTATCAGGCATGTTGTTTCTCCTTCTGGCCTGTAACTGTTTGGCACACCAGCTTTGTGCACTATGTATTGCATGTGCTATGTTTGGAGGTTGTGGTTGCTTGGGATCTGCTTTGGAGGCTTCTGTTGGTGTGGTGTGTTTGTAATTAGGGCCTCTGGGAATATTTTTCTGTGTTTATGTGTTTGGTTTACAGTTGTGATAGGTCTATGTGGGACTGGGTTTGTGGTGTATGTGGTTACCTTCTCCTCCTGACTAGTTTTGACAGTACTGAGTTGGGGGAGCTCAGCCTCCGGTTTGGATAAATGGTTGCATCTCTCACATATATTTGTGTTTATTGGGGGGAGTTGTGGGTTGTCTGTGTACTTGGGGCAGGTGTCACATTGCCTCTGGATTCACAGATTTTACTTGTTGTGGCTGGCCTTAGTGGATTGTATGTGTGGACATATTTTATTGCCATACTACTGATCAGTGATTACTTCCCTTTTTATGTTTGCTCTATCATGTAGTAGCTTCCTCATTCTCTTGCATGGTTTGGTAATGGCTGGAGTCCTGCATGCCAGATGCCTGCGTGTATGGCATTGTGTCTTGTTGTTATTTGTGATTGGATACTCCAAGCATTCCTGGCTGTGTTCATGGAATGCCTGTATAACATGTACTGAGGTATGTCCCATATTCTGCACTTGCACAGGGCCTTTCGTAGATTCCACATCGATTTGGAGGGGTGCAACCTATGCTTTACACATGTTTTTCACTGTGGTTTTCTGGTGGTCAGGATGTGTATATCCAGTGTGATTACTCTATGGTCTGGTCTTACCAGTGAGGGATACAGTTCTCATCTTGCCATCCAGTACACATGCTGCAGATTATCACATCCAGTATGCTTACCCCTCTTGTGGGAGTGGTACCTTGTTCCTGGGCATTTTGGTTTATGGATTCTGGGAACTTTTCTCCTACTGTGTAGGTGCTAGTATAATGCTCCCAGTGTATGTCTGGGTATTTTCAGTCAAGCAATATAATGTGGTTTGGGAGGCTTGATATATTCATGTATTCCAACATAGGCCAGGTGCAGTTCCTGGTATTAGGACAGTAGTCTGCAGCAGGCTATATACTGGGAGGCGGTTTTAGCCATTAGTATTTGACCATGGCTAATCCATGCTGCTTCTTGTTATGGTACCAATATGGGGGTGTGGTTATTCTTGACATTTATTGCTAGTCACCCTCCTTTTGTAGCTTGTTCCATGTTTTGTGGCTGTACAGCACAGTATGAGGTGTAACCTGGTAGTGTTAGGGTGCTGATGTGAGCCTTGACCCAGTTTTCTATTACAGGACTGATATCAACATTCTCCATACTGTGTGCGTTTACACTGCACGCATCTTGCTGTTTAGACTTCTGGCATTGGGTAGCATTACATCTAGGTTCCTATCCCTTGTGGTACCTATGAAGGTGGGTTTGTTTGTGTTTTGAGACTTACCTATTCAGGGCATGCTGTGGGTACTGACAGCCTTTGCCAGTATCCATGGGGCCTGGACTGATAGGTGCACGCCCCCCCTAGCAAGTGGTGCATCATGTCATGCTCCGCATGTCTTCCCAGGCTGAAACACATTTGACTAACTGCATTACTTCAGCCAGTTATTGCAATTGATCATCCCATCGTCATTTTGTGGCTTCATGCTTGGTGAGGGTGGATGTTAGTCAGGGTCCTCAGGTGTGCATATAGTACATGGTGTTACATTACTTAAGACATGGCATTCATGCCTCAGGTGGTGCTGCAGGGCTGCCACTGTCGGATGCGCATATTGCACTCCCTGTACATGTTTGTGAGAAGGTCATGTCATTTTAGGCATCCCTGTTATTATTTGAGTGAGTCAGAGGGGGTATCATTCCCAGGGTTCCTACTGAGCCAGTGTATGTGCTATGCATTGCCTCTTTGCCAAGGCCAGGGCATACTGGGCACGCCTCCTTCTGCCTACTGGGGCAGGCTCAGGTTGTTCCTCCTCCGAGTCACGCTCTGCCTGTGATGGCCTTGGCAATGGTGGGGGGCTGTTTGGCCCAACCCTATGCTGGTCCTGCTGCAGCTGTTTTTGCAAGATCATATTATGTAGCATAGCACATAACATGACAATTTGGGTACATGTAGTTGGTGAGTACTGCAAGGCTCCACCAGATGTGTCCAGACACTGGAACCGTGACTTGAGCAGCCCAAACACACACTCTATTACATTACGTGTTTGTGCGTGTGCCTCATTATGGCATTCCTATTCAGGTGTGTGTGCGTTTCTGATGGGTGTCATCAGCCACGGCTCCAGTGCATAACCTGCATCCCCCACTAGGTGTCCGTGTGGGATGTCCCCATTGGCAAATGTCTGGTACAGCTGTGACAAATGCCAGATGTGGGAATCATGGTAGCTCCCAGGGCAGCCAGCACACACATTCATTATTATGCCTTGGGCATCACACACGACCTGGTAGTTAATGGAGGGGAAGCCCTTGCGGTTAATGTAGGCCCTACCCCACTCACCGGCTGGTGCTTTGATGCATATGTGTGTGCAGTCTATTGCACCCACTACCTCAGGGTATTCCGCTATTTGCTGGAAGAGACGCATATTGCTGGCCAATACCTCACGGGCATTAGGGAAATATACATGATCACCGACATGTGCTGACATGGCATCCAGGAACTGGTGCAGTACCCTGGAGGCTGATGCCTGTGATATCCCCATCATATCACCAGTTGGTCTTTGGAAGGTACCTGTTGCTAGTATTCTTAGGCCAACACATACCTTGGTTTCCACTGGGATGGGTTCCCCTCTGTTGGTTCTGTGTGTGAGGCGTGGCCTGCACAGCTCAACTATTTGCTGCAGGAGCTCTCTGTCCACTCTGTAGCGCTCTACTATCTCCAGCTCATGTAACCCATGGTAGGTGACCCTGGGCCTGTACACTCTTCTCCGTCTCCTCACTGTGGGTTGTCTGGCACCATCTGCATTGTCACTACCCTCAGCAAGTCGCCTATGTCTCATTATGACAGCTATGGCAGCCCTTAACATTTCTGCTCTGAGTTCAGCTTTTTCAGTTTTCACTTCTAATAGCTTACTCCTGTCTTACAGTGTCTCTTGAAAGAAACATCTTGCACTGCTGTTTGCAGAGTTTTAAGTGCTGGGCTGGGCTACCAATCTGCCTGTGTAATTGCCTGCTTCTAATTGTTTTCACCTGCTAGCTCCAGCAGTAATCCCTGCTAGCTTCCTACTAATTCTGTTGCTTCCTTTTTCCTTTCTGTTTCCTCAGGGGGGAGCAGCATGCATACTAGCAGAAACATGCTCACAGTGGATTACACGCATGCACACATGCTTACACGGTTCAGGATCTGCCTATTCAGGTTAAAACACACGCACACCAGTGCTAACAGTCTTGCAAGTCTGCCAGCAGGCTCCCACATGCTCAGTCTGCCCTACACATGTGCACACCAGCGCAAACAGTGTTAAACATCTATCAACACACTCCCACATGCTCAGTCTGCCTTACACACACACACACACACTGCCCTACTCGCGCTTCATGGTGCGCACACATGCACATGCACGCCCAGCAAGAAACTTTGGTGTAAGTAACAGTGTACACCTTCCATTTCTTGACTTTCCCATGCTTATCTTGTGGCACTCCTCTTTCCATGATCTGTGTCTGTCATCTGTCATGTTACACTGACCTCCAATGAACTGCATTTCTTTCTACCATTTCCCCCCTGTGATGTCACCTTTCTCCTACTCTATTCCTCCCCCTTATGTATCTCTTACACTACTCAGACATTTGCTATGTGACTGTGGGATTCAGTATCCTAACCCTCATTTACATGAGATTGCCTACTAATGCTTAGTTACATGTCTTAGACTCAGCTTCCCCCCTTAGCAACCACTACACCGTGGCCATGTTGTTTTTGGTCTGCTGGTCCCTGCATTGTCATTCCATATATTGCATAAAACCCACATTTGTGGGTTTATAACCTTCATTTTTATGTTTTATACAGCACAGCCCATTTGCGCGGGGCTGCGCTGCATTTAAACATCGGGTTATCTTGCCAATGGCCACATATTTGGCCATTGGCATGCTGCCTGACACATATGCACCTTTCTTTGGAGCTGACATGGCTCCGTTGTGATTTTTGCAGAAACGTACTCAGTTGTCAACTGAGTACATTTCTGCAGCTAAAATGTCTCTTACACAGGCTGGTTTCTGCTTCGTGGATTGCTAATATACCTCATTTGCATACCTTTCGGCTGCAAGTGAGGTATTTAGCATATCCACGCCCAGTCCGTGTAAGAGACGTTTTAGCTGGTCTCTTACATGGAGTTTCGGGTTGTTCCTGGATCGCGAGGCTTGCATGGAGTATTACACGTCTCTTACACTCCATGCAAGCCTTCGTGAATCCTGCCCATTATCTTTTTAAATCCCAACCCTGAGGTTTGTCTGAAGAGAAAGTACTGAGCAGAGACAGCAAATATCCTTAAATCCAGGTCTAGCCTTCTCTCTTCCTGCTCCAAAGCAGTCAGCCTTCACAGATGCCTTGGACTTAGTTTGTGGAGCAGTTTCAGGAGGGATAAAAGTGCAAGGTGAGTGGGTAACCAATGACAGATGAAACCACAGAAATATAAAAGAGATGTTTTATCTGATAAAGCCACTCAACTCTTGAAATCATTGTTGGTCTCATGAACCTCTTCAGGTTGTTACAGACAATATCACAGTCATGTGTTACATCAACAGGCAATGGCTTACTCTCTTTGTAGACCAGTCATGTTAGTTTAGGATAGCTTCACAGCACATTCTGCGTCTGCAGGCATACTACATCCCCTCAGATAAAACTGTGTGGCAGACAAGCAGTGCAGGAGAGAGGCAGACCCTCATGAATATAAACTAAATCAGGAGTCTTCCACGATTTAATCTATTTGTGGAGAGTTCCTCAAGTGGACCAGTTTGCCTCATGTCTGAACAGTTAGCTAGCAAAATTCTCCAACAGGACTTCATACAAGAAGGTGCCTTTTCTTTTCCTTGGATGAGAATTTTCCTGTATATTTTCTAAAAATTCAGAATGAATTTCCAAATATCATTGCAGTGACTCTCTTCTGGCCCTGGCAACGGTTGTTATTCCCTGTTTTGGAAAGTGCCAGGGACAATTACCACAAGCTTCCTCTCAGAATGCATCTACTTACAGAAGAACAGGGGTGTTTGATACATCTTGACCACAATTAAATTCAACTTGCTGCCTAGGTGGTAGGGTCTCATTTAATTTAGGCACCTGTTTTCTGAGGAGGCACAGCAGGTACAAATGGAGGCAAGAAAACCTACTACTAGAAAATCTTAAATTAACAAACATCATAACTAGTACCCATTAATGGCTAGTGCTTCTCTGGTTTTATAATATTTGTGTGAGTTACTATCCTTAGGTGTTTCTTACTCCTCCATCAAGGTTCATTTATCAGACATTTCAGCATGTCTGTCCATGGTTCCCCCTCTATCAAGACTTTCTTATATCAAAAAGTGTTTGAAAGAGCTTTTGCACAAGAGTCTTAGAAGAAAACTGGTGGCTCCTACTTTGGATCTTAATTTTGTGTTAGAGGAGCTAGCACTTGCTCCATTTGAATCAGCTGATCTGGCTGACTTGAGGTTCTTAACACAGAAAAAATGTTTTATTGGTTACTCTTACCTCTGCAAGAACAGTATCGCTGCAAGCTGTTATGGTGGGTCATCCCTATCTCATTTTCTACACAGACATGTTTTCTTTGAGAATTAATCCTTTTATGTCTAATGTATCTGAATTTACTTTAAGCCAAATTACATATCTCCCCATTTTCTTTCCTTAACCTAAAAATGAGTGAGAAAGAATACTTCATACCTCGGATGTCCACAGGCAACTCAGGTACTGTCTTAACAGAACAAATGGTTGTCTCGGGCTATTACATTTTGTTATTCTTACCACAACAAAACTATTCCAAGCAGATTCAAGGCCCACTCTAATAGGGCCTTGGCTTCATCGATTGCTTTTTCAAAAGGGTTGGATTCTAGGAGTATTGTAGAAGCAGCAAGTCGGTCCTCTGTACATACTTTTACAAAGCTCTACAAGCTTGATTCCTTCTCTAGGTCTACATCAGGCTTTGCTAGGGCCACTCTCCAAGGATTCCTGTACACTTCCCAAATATACTAAGCCAGGGTAATCTACCCATATAGCTAGGTTTACTACAGCATTGATCAATATTATGAAGCATAACAGTAGATGTTCCAATAATCTCTGTTGCAGTAACCACTCCTTTCATCCATACCCTTTTTGTTTATTTTTTTATTTTTGTCAGGGTGTGTATATTTGTATGTTTATATTTTTGTGTATTTTTACTCCTAATTATGTCCTCTCAGGGATTATCCTCCATCTCTCAGTTGGCATGAAAGCTCTGAAGGGCAATCAAACCTGTGATTTTAGGGAGCTCAACTCATGCTGCCTAATGGTTTGTGTGAACTGGCTGGCTTTTATATCCTTGACAGAATATAACCCATATAGCTAAGGTTACTTCAGTACTGATTATCCGGACATCTACTGTTGTGCCTAATTTCCTTCTCCAACTGTACTTTTCACTTTTGTAATGTGATCAAAGGAAAAAATTGCAAAATCTGATATACATTTTAAACATAACTGCACACTTCAGGGCATAAGGTTTATTGGACAGTATTATACTAGCACTGAGGAATTATATCATAGCTGTGACACCAGAGACTCCTGCTCACCCAACTAGTTTGGGGATTCAAAGAGTTGGCCAGGAGGGCAGAACTGTATGACTGATATCCATATCTTCCTGCTAGGTAGGAAGGTATAGAACTCTCTAGTGCATCGCTGACCACAGACAAGGATCATGGTCCTACCTCCCAGCATTCTCTACTACTTGCATAACTGGGAGAAAGAAGATGAGCAGAATTAGACACAGAGACAGCATGGCTCTCACCCTTTTATCTCCAAAATGTGGACCACTGTCTTTCATAATGATGAGCAAACTGGAAAAATGTGGAACACATACAAATAACTTACTAAAAACTTTCACTAGGAGCTTACAGAATGCTGAAATATGTTCTTTTGCAGTTAGATATTGGAAAAACATACAATAATACCCTTTTGGAAAGCAAACATTCTCCAACAGGAAATTAATTTACAGATATGGTCAGTATAACACAAATCTGCAGCTCAGACAAAGAGAAAGCAAATTGATGTAGTTTTTAAGGTCAGTAAACTTGGCCTTGCTGTTTAGTAAGTATAAAATTAAAAAAAAAGTAACAACTTCTTTATTCAACAAGTTAGGATAAAGCCAAAGATGTCTGGGTGGATTACAAAGCTTCAACACTTAAATATAACAAGCGCGCTTTTCTTAGCAATAAGTAGTATGAAACTATAATGTCTGGCTTCACTGACTGACAGTAATCTTCAGTTATTTACAAGACAATCATTTTCGAGGAACAGACCAGAATTAGGAACAGTTGGGAGAAATGGGGGAGTAGTTGCAAGCCTTTTCACTGTATTATTTTTTTTAATCATTTGATCTCAATGAGTTGTCTCAACTGTACTCAATCAAAAAGTAGAAGCACTTGCTGGGCACATGTTTGTGAGGGTGTTTGTGTGTGTAGGTGTGTGTGTGTATGTATGTATATAGCTACAGATATAAATATACACCACTTATGTTTTGGATACACACTGTTTCCTCCTACATCAATTACATATGCGATGGTACAGCGGTAGCGTTATTGTCTCACGGCAAGAGATTCTCCTGTTTGATTCTTGGCTGGAGTACCTTCTGTGTGGAGTCTGCATGTCCTCCCCACGGTCAAGTGGCCTCCGAAAGACATGTGCGAATGGGCGTGCCTTCGCTGAAGGTTGGGCGTTGGGCTGGCAACTCGGCACCGTAAAAATCAACTGCCAATCATTAGCAGACCGGAGTTCCGCTGTGGTGACCTCTAACTGGGAAAAGCCGAAAAGACAAACAACTAAGTGTGAAATTATTAGGCAGAAGAACTCTTTTACATGAAAATATAAAAAAGAAATGCATATACTAAAAAAAAAAGCAAATGCAAAACAGTTAAACAGATAGCCTATTCAGGCCAATAATGCCCTCCTGTGTGAGAGTTTTAAGAGAAATATTGTACCGTCCAGGGGTAGAGAGGCTTGTAGTGACAGGCTTCAAAATGCCACAGGTTGTCTGTTATTTCCCCAATATGACTATCCTATTAGGCATTAGTGATTGCTTATAAAATCTTTTGATGAGCTAATAATATTCAGTATTATTAATTATTGGTATCAGCTAAAAAAATTCTAAACACAAAGTGTGTGACACACCTTTCAATATACAGCTGTGAGGAGCATGGGCTTTTTAAAACTCAAATGAGGAATGTTCCTCATACTGAGTTCCACTTGAAAGGTATGAACTAAAGCAACATATGATTTTTGGTAGACACACATTTATTTTTAAATGTGCTCCACATTACAGATATAGATGTGTTCATATATTCATTACATATTAATCAAACTTAAGTAAAATTTCGAACAGAAAATTCATAATGTAAGATTACTTTCTCTAAAAAGAATATGAATAGTGTAAAATCCTGTAGTTTCATGTAATGTTTTGCTTTCTGGGTGAACTTTGATCTTGTTTAGCTGATAAAATACAAGAAAAAAGGAATGGACGGTGATTTCCATTCATTTATTTTCTAATATCTACTTAATTCATTTTGGGTTCGTGGGGAGTGGAAACCTATCCTGGTCCTCAGTGGGTATATGAGTGATAAATGCTAAAGAGGACATTAGTCTTTTGATGCAAGCATACACACACACACACACACACACACACACACACACACACACACACACACACACACACACACACACACACACACACACCACCCTATGCCACACATACCCATGAACATTGATGGATCACCATTTCACTGACAGCATGACTCTGGAACTGCAAATAAAATGAAGCACCTATTAAAATGCAAATGGACACAGGGAAGACATACAGACTGTAGACAGAAGGCACCCATGCCGCTCAAAAGTAATGATTTAGTCAGAGCACTTTGGTCCAGATTCAAAAACAATTTACGTGATGAGCGGCAATGTCCAGGTTGTATGCAATTCGTCAAACAAGCTATATGACATGGTTAGACCAAGCAGCATTGTCAGGTGTGGTATATGCTAATGGCCATATAATGACATAGTAATGAGCAATGTTATTATAATGAGCATCTCTATGTATACTAATGAGGCAAAACAGGATGTCAGAGTGATTCAGAAATGTGTAAGTGCCATGCAACAGAGCAGTGCCTGCTACATATTATAATCAGTTTGGTTTCAGACTTAGGGAAGCCCCAAATATTGTTAGGGGTTGCCTTATCCTTATGCAGTACCCTGCCCAATGCACCCCCTCCCAAAACATCTAAAAGTATTGACTGACATGTTATATTACAGTGAGCAATGACAATAGCACTTAAATGCAAGCATTCCTGACTGGTACAGTTGTGGCAGGTTAAGATGTTGCTGCTCTATGAGATGTTCTGTAGTGCGACGGTTCTCTCGGCTTACACTTGTGGAAATTTACCTGGCTGAGCATGACAATGATGCTAATTAAGGCTCAAGTCATTACTGTTTCTGAATTGCTCAAATTGTCTGACAAGCTTACCTGGTAACCACCATGCTAAGGTCTCCTCAATGTTGCACATAACTGTATCACTGTGGAAGCAATATGCATGCATGGTCCAGGCCATGTGTTTGGGTAGAACAGTAATTTCACATTTAACCATCTGTACGTGGAGTCACCATAGCACTCAATTTCTTTACATTATACACAGGGGTAGAGCATTGCAATGTTTAAAACCTTAAAGTGCTAATGTGAACCATGGTAATACAATACCTTTATTATTCTAGTCTGGTATCTGTTGGGCAATTAAGATGCCCGCCAATGATTTTCATTGCAAGGCCAGTGGGACACACAAGACCTGATTTGGGCACTGATTTTCTGCCATTTTTCACAGAGGTTTTCAACGTGAGACATCAATGCTTGAGAAGGAGAGGGTGATGCTCCTTTTAACACTCAGAGGTGCTGTGAGGAGAAGTACAAAATAATAATGAATCTCCTGCATAAGGAATTTAGTCAAAGGATCTTGCAAGAGAGCTACAAAAGGGCCTCAGTATAAGACTGAAGCCTGGAATGCTGTTACCCATCACACTGGCATCTGATGTATGGTAGAAGAGTGATGTCACCATTACAGTGACATAACACATCACAATCCAGATCTCTTATGCTATTGGACAATGAAGTTAAAAAGCAGTCACCACTTCAGTACTGTAAGCATGACTTGTGTTAGCAACACATATAACCTGCCACTGCATGCCATGTACAGATATTACACAGTGTTTATTTTATCTCTATAGTCCCTGCAGCAACTGAATAGGCAGCTGTAGAGGAGGAGACTGGAGCACACAGAGAGTGCAGGGATGACTAAATTTGCTTCAGGCTGCCTTGCTTTTAATACTAACAGTAGTAGGGATTCATTCCCAAACTGTGTACCTTTCATACATCACTACCAGTTCTGTGATAACTGCTATAAGTCAAAGGTAGCAGTATGACTGTTTAATGTTATTAGTGCATTTGTGCATGCATACTGTCATATGTGTGGACAAGTGGGTTGAGATGTTAAGGCTGGGTTCCCAAATTGTCAGAATGCCTGTTGGTTCAATTCCGCCACACAATAGTTATATTCTCATGAAATATTTAAATTTATTTCTCTATTTCATTATACTGACTCCAGCATTAGACAAGGAAAATATTTATGACCAACATTTTTGGGTGTCTGGACGTCTTTGTCAGTGCAATTGTTTCATTTGCTTATAAGCTGTATGGGAAATGTTATGGCTGAGCATAGTTTGTTGGTATATGTACATTTTCCTCATATCTCTACTGCATCTTGGACTAGAGACACTTTTTGGTTTATTAGGGCAGCACATGAAGTTAATCCTACATCTGTCCGAATGCAGGCGATCATGGCTGTTGGTTCAGGTCCCCCTCTCAGTTGTGTATGCTAACAGCCTTGTTAAGCTGAGAAGTGTTTTTGATCCTTCAGGTATACTAGGTATAAGAGTATCATAGTCAAAATATACATCAGATTCAGTTTTTCTTTGCATTTGTACTTCTCTCCCCCACACTTTTTGTTATTATCCTTTCTATTGCATACATTTATTTTATTTTCTTTCTTTCCATTTATTTTAGTACTATATGCAGTAGCATCACAATCTGAAACCATCCCTCTGGCATGGCCATCAGCCCCCCCCCCCAACAGTTGTAGCAGGAGGAGCACCGCCACCACCACCAGAAGCACCCAGCACATCTAGCTTCCTGCCTGCCACATTTGCTTCCGCACTTCCTGCTGTACCTGCATTATCCACTTCACGTAACCCTGCACAGGTGCAGGGACTATTGTACCCACACGCAGTAGTGCCAGTGGAGGTGACACATCTGTAACCCATTAGCAGCTGGTAAACATTGTACATGCCTGAATGGGCCAGATGGAGACTCTCTTAAGGTGATTTGTTGAGTCACTTCCCTGTGGAGCACTATCTCCACCATCTGAGACTAGGCCAAGTGGTTACAGTACCCAGGGTGGTGAATAATATCTAACTGGGTCTTAGTTGGCAGACACAGAAGCTGTGAACATCCCATCCTATCCCACCCAGCTGGTGTTCCCCCCTCCCTTTTGAGTCCATACCCACTCATGCTGATTGCTCAGTCCTTCATGCTCCGTTGTCTTCCAGCTGTTTGTCTGACATTTCCTTCACCAGTGTGTTCCCTGTCCCTCATTGCATTACCATACACCTTCTTAGATGTGGATATCTTTCCCTACTACCTATTGCAACACTCTTACCTTCCTCTTATGTCCCTTAATTTCAAAAAAATCACCTCATCTTCCTCATCTCAATCCTGCTCATAGCTGATAACTAAATTTATGATCTATATATTTATTTATTATCTGTAGCTTCCCTTTTTTCATCTCTTTCTTTAACTCTCATTTCCAAGCTTTAATTTATGCAAAAAATAGATAAACACACCTCACATATTCCCATGTAGGGCTTCCCAATTACTTGTCTTCTGTGATCGTTGTATGTGCAATGGATCATGAAGAGCACCATTGATGCCCATGTACAACAGATGACAACTAACACTGATTGATGTATAGCAAAGATTAAGTACAACCACTATCACCTACTACACAAATGGCCTCAACCTGCATCGTGCTTGCAAATGAGTGGAACGCTGTTGAGAGGCAGTGTGTACATACAACACAGGGTAAAGCTAATGCAACTGGTACAACTGTTCTGTAGAGTCGTCTGTAGCTGAAGTACTTTGTACAGTACAAATGTGGATGGTCATGGGTTTAACACTCATTTTTGCTTCTTTTATTCTTTCATTTTTGCAGGTGTGTAACAGTCTCTGCTATGTGCTTCACTAACAGCTCTATTGTGAGTGCTTTTGTAGATCACCATATTAATGAAGTGCTTTACACAATAAAAGTGGGGACAGTTAAGGGTCTGTTTCCCATTGGGTATTCATATAGACACATCATTATTAAAGTAGTATGCTTGTTCCCTTAATTTGCATTACAGTACAAATACAGCAGAGTACAGTGGTCAGATTCTGCTGATGTTGTACATGCTTCTAGCTGATATATTGGTACTTTTCTCTAACCAACCCATTATGTGTTGTTTTGCATTTTTTATCTTCATTTACCTGACATTGATACCTTTATCGTTCATGCCACCTTCTAAATTGTTTTCCACATCACTGATTGTGCCACCACCTCCCTTTGCAATCTTATCTATGCTATATGCCTATTTGCGTGTCCTTCCTACCGCCATTAGCCCCTACCTACTTACTTGCTTACTTCCTTCCCTTACTACCTTCCACAAGTTATCTTCTCTGTATATTTTTATTACTGAATCAAATTACAGATCAGCACACAAGCCTCATGACCATGCTGAGTAGCCACATACCTTCCTTCTCTTTCTGAAACTGTATTAGCAGGATCACACCAAGTAGCCTCAAGGCCAGTGCTCAACAAACAAGCCTACTGGAGCTCATATTTCCCTGTGAATGCACTATAATCAATCTTTCTGCAGCTCACATTTGCCTATCTGCATTTATTGTTCATAGGTTCATAGGTGTGTACAAGGCTAATGGCCCTGGAGCCTTTACAAGCCTATCCCATAGAAGTGCCCTGGCATCATGCCACCTGATGTTAGTTCCCAATACCTCTATCAAGTAGAACCACTGGAGTGATCCCCGGGGTGAACTTTCTATTACCCATCCACTCATAAAGATTTCTCTTGAAGAGGGTCAACGAGGTGCTCTGCTTGACATGTATGGGAAGTCTATTCCAGAGCATGGGCAGTCTCTGGGTGAGGAACCTGTCCCTCCAGCATGTTCTGTTAATTGTGGTAATGAGGTTGAGGTCTCTGGAATGTGTGGTGTGGAGGGATAGGGATTTCTTTAGATGTAGCATTTCTAATAGAGCTGGGTCAGGCATGGCTTTGTAAGGCAAGCAGAGATCACCTCTAAGTAGGCGATATGAGACAGAGAATAGCTGGAGTCTTTTGAGTCTGTCCATGTAGGACATGTGTTTAATACCTGTGATCCTCTTTGTGAGGTACTTCTATGGCCACTCCAGCTGTTGCAGGTGTCTAGTGAGGTACATGCCAAACGGGGCATTATACTTGATGATCGGTCTAATGAGGGAAGAGTAGAGAGAGACAATGACCTCTTTCTTCCTGGATGTAAATCCCTTGGTAATGAGATTTGCTACACAAAAGGACTTTCTGACCACAGTGGAATGTGGTGGTCAAAGGACAGGTTGCTGTCAACCTGTCTCCCCAGATCTCTTATAATACCTTCAGTGTTAAGGGTCTCCCATCAATGTGGTAATTAGTGACAACTGAGTTTTTACCAAAGGGGTTGACAATGCATTTTTTGGTGTTAAGCTTAATGCCATGGTTTCGACACCAGTCATTGTTCTCAGTGAGGCCTTTCTGTAGGATGTCTGCATCACTTGGGAGTTTATAATGGTTCCCAGCTTGCAGTCATCTGCGAACTTGGTCAGGCAGAGTCCCTTTATGTTGACCGGGACTTCTGAGAAGTAGATGCTGAAAAGGAGAGGACCCAGAACCGATCCCTGTGGGACTCCACTCATGACTGGACAGCAGTCTGACTTGGAGTCCGCTACTTTCACACTGTGTCTTCTATCTGTGAGCCAATTTGTAACCCACCTAGTTATATAGGGGTTGATGCCTAGTTTGGTGAGTTTATCGATAATTCCCGAATGAGGAATGGTATCAAAGCCCTTGGCCAGATCAAGGTAGGCTGTATGCACTGCCTTACCTTCATCCACAGGTGAGTATCAGTGCTCATTGCTCATGCTCAGTAAACACAGAAGGTGAGAAGACAGTGATCGTGGCCACAATGTTTCTGAATGCTCAGCTATGAGTTTTGGTCCCATTTATTGATGTCCTGTATAAAGTTATAACTCTTTATTGCCACATTAATTCATATATCATTAAACAAAGTTCATATAAACATCTTTTATATGCATCTGGAGCATTTCTCCCCGGGCCTCCGCTGAAAACAGGCTCTATGGAACCTAGTCGGACATTCCCGGTCAACAAATGTTAAATAAATAAATAAAATAAAAAATAAATCTTTTACCCCTTGCATTATGTTGTGTTATATAAGCTGAGCTATTACTCTGTAAAATAAGAAAATATGTCATTTTTTTGGACTCTACTGTGATTAGTGAAGATTAGCGCAGAGCTAAGCACTTGTGAGGCATGAAGGCACCCCGACTAGGAGCCAAACTGAAGAAGCACATGTTGTTGGGTAGCAACAGTAAGTGCTAGGTCACTGTCCCAGAATGGAAGAACATTCCAAAAAAAAACTCATGGTCAGCTTGGGGATATCTAAGATTGAATAATTATTATATTTCCTGCAGTCTTTGCTGTGAAACTGCTAAGTGTTGCATTAACATGTTATTATTATTATTATTATATTTTACAAAACATGTTACAAAAACATTTTAAAAATCATAGTAGATCCTTGCTTTTTCCTCTGTTTTTAATGCACTAACATAGATGTACAACATAATATTTATAATGATGTACTACATCGACATGCAAAGATTTGATTTTCAGGCTTGTAGTGCTTAATGGATTGTTTTATTAGTCATTTAATCACAAGCCCCTCCACTGACCATTGTGTCTTTAATCTGGCTGCCTCACAGGCCCATTCATCTCATCTCATTTTGCTAAATAGTTCCCTGGGGGTAAGACACAAGAGAGCAGTATGACATCATCTTTGATGAGGGGGGAGGGGGTTGGGATTTTTATGTACCCATGGTATGCATGCCCATAATGTACAAAATAAAGGTCCGCAATAAGTCCTTGTGAAGTATATTCATGCCTTCATTTGTCATACAGTTTAAACTTGATTTGCAGCATCAGTCAGAGATTCTAGCACTGAGCATGTTTCCAGACACACATGTTCCCTCCTTTCTACAAATTAAGAGGCAAGCAGACAAAAAAAAATAACATTCTTCTGCTCATCCTGCATCAACTCAAAGCTTTCTGAGTCATTATTCAATCTTTCATTGCTGAGCCGCAGTCAGGGCTTTTATTGACTTATGCCAATGGAATTGGCATCTGTGTGTTTATTTGATGAATCTGAATTGGTGGTCACATTTTTGTCTCTCTACACCTTAATCATTCCTGAAAGTGGGCACATATGCCTGTTAACCCTATGATGGCTAGCAAAAATGAGCAAACTATTGCCAGTTTCAGACAGTGACTTAGAACCAGGTTACAGAAATGAAATCTAACATCCTTGTAAGTTCAGAAATATGCACTTATACTGTTGGTCAACAATCATGCACAAGACTTAGTTTTACTAATTTTCATTCAGCCACAACATATTTTTGATGGAGTCTTGTACACAAGACAAAAGCGCTTATCCAAAGTTTATTAAAGTGTTTGCACCTTTGTGAGAGTGGATCTCTGCCTGTTCTAGTTCACTGAGTACCTACAATTATTTGCAATTATCTTCCTTTTTTTTTGATTTTGAAAATTTTTGATGGGGAACAATGCCTGTCATTCTGATTTCCTTTTTGGCAAAACCCACAGGCAAATTATCCATTTGCATTATGAAAATATTTCCCTCTTTCCTTCCTTGCAATTTATTCTAGTATCATGTTTCACAGTATGGCCTATTTAAACTTCAGCAAAATGTGGTGCCATGTAAAAACATTAATGTACATATTCAACGCATCTTTAATGGTTTGCTTGGTGTTTGCATGAGCTATGCTTAGACAGTAGTAATAATGGTGTTCATTTGGAAACTTGTCATTTGGACGAATGTGGTTTCAGTGAACTCAAAAAGAGCAAATACCATTCTTTGAAACTACTTTCATTGACATTGCAGTTTGATTTTCTTTACATTTTTGTGAGAACTTGAAGTTGGTATATAGAGGTCGGGGGGTTTGTGGGGTATTTTCCATATGCCCCATGCAAAAATAATTGTTTTAGTGTTCACTGAAGGTAGTTTCTTTGAACGTTTTTTGATTTGTTTCCATTAGCTGCAATTACCTTCGGCAGACTGTCATGAATTTGTTCAGTCACATGAAAGTACACCTAACAGGGAGATGCCACAAGTTCTAGGAAAGGAGTGAATCATTTTTATTCCAGTCTAAAAGGAGAAATGCATTTTCTGGCTGACAAAATAAAGGCATATAAATGTTGGTAATCAATTGAGTATTAACAATAAAAAGTATAAATTGAATTTTAAATATAATTGTGAAACTACAGCGGTTATATATGTGGCATTGTGTAACGAATGCAATGCATTCTACATTGGGAAGACGGAAAGGAAATTGAAACAACGGATATACAAACACTATTATGCCATTAGTAAAAACGACATTAATAATGCACTTGCCAAGCATGTTATGAATCACCCCAATCATAGGTTTAAATTTGCTATTTTGCAACAAAGAACACCAGGTATTAGAGGGGGACTGTGGCAAGTACAATTGGAGATTGATGAGCTAAAATGGCAAATAAGAACAGGGGCTCACACCTTTCCGGGCTTGAATGAAAATGTATCTATTAAATGCATTCTGAAGTTATTGTCCTTTAAAAGATAATATTTTAGTAATGGGTTAGAACTTATTTCATTCATCCATCATCGGTGAAGTTGGGACACATAAGCTAACTTTAGATGAGCTATACTTGAATAAATGTTATGCCTATGGTGTCTTGATATAATAAATCATGGGACTGGTTGTATAACCTAATGTTATGTGTTTGGAGAGTTTGCCTTTAAAAACAAGTATATTTAGATTCAAATACCGTAGTTTCTGCATATATATGTGTATACATATATTTTTATATACATGTATATATATATATAAATAACATTTTAAAATAAATAAATATAATGCAACATATTTTACTGCCTTTATCAGAACAAGGTTTTCTAGATTATGAGTTTTCATTGGAATAACATCAAGGTGTACTCGGTTGCTAACTGATGACATGTGGCTTTAAATAGTTTTAATTAGGCTGCTTAATTGATAATGCCTAATTAAATAAAATGAACCTGCTTGCTTAATGTAACTGTTTTGTCTGATGAAGGCTAGGTACTCCCTAGCCGAAAGCGCTCACAATTAAACAGTTTTAATTTAATTTTCTGTTGGTTGCCAGCTTTTATTGTTTCCGTTCAGTATTTAAAAATAAAGGCATATAACAAGGCCATTATGTAAAAAGCTACAGCAAGTATTTTAAGGGACTTCACAAAATTGAAGGAATCCAAACAAAAGGGTAAAAAGTATACACAAACAAAACATTCAATTACAACTACAAAAAAAAAAAAAAAAAAAAAATGGCAAAGTAAGAGTTTTTACTGTGTGATATCTTAATGCTTTTTTACAGGAGACCATGGAGTACATACAAATAATGCCTTAAGAAGATAAAATGTTTCAACTACATAGCTTCTGAACACAAAAGTTTTTTTTTTTTTTTTGTTTTTTTTTTAACTTTTTGAGATTCCCTGGTTATTTTCAGGTCAACGAAGCCAAACTCCAACTATCAACATGCATGGGAAAACCCAGCCAAGTTAGAGTTTTCATTGTGTGACATCTTAAATCTCCTGTAGTGCAGGCCCATGGGATATATACAAATGACCCCTTAAGGACATGGCAAAAAAGCCACGAACATTCAGAAGCCATGTAGCTGAAATACTCATTGTCCTTCAGGGTTCATTTGCATATATCCCATGGGTCTCCCTTACATGAGATTCAAGGTATCACACAGTGAAAAAGCCTAGCTTACCTGTGTTTTTCTTGCAGTTTTTACTGAATGGCTTGTCTATGGGGTATTTTAACCCTTTGCTTTGGATGTTAGTTGGGATATTTTGCAGGCACCTTAATGTTTATGGGCATCAGCTGGGTTTAAAGACCCTGGGCAGGATTCACGAAGCCTCCGTGTAAGCCATACATGGTGCTGCAGTTAAACGGTGTGACGTCAGCATGTCATGCATATGCATGAGGGCATGCTGAATCACACCGAAGGCTAACACGGTCCATGGAAGATAGTAGGGGGCGTGTCTGTAGGCCGAGCCCTGCAAGCGGACATGCCCCCAGAAGAGTAAAATTGCCCAAAGTAAACACCCACGACAGAGGCCATGGAAATGTGAATAAACACAACACAACACATGCCCCCACAGACTATGAACATAAAATATATAAATGAACATGTTATATATTTTTTTTAAATCGTAAAGATGTTTGCCCGTGAGTGCGCTCGTTTGCGCGGGCATGCCCGTAGCTTAGCCACAGTTAGCAGTCAGTGGAAAAGGATATAAGAACTAAATATGCAAAGTAAGCAAAGAAGCAATAGCGTAGCGGTAGAGACGTCAGCTGAAGAGCAGGCATTCATGGTTCGAGCCCCCACAACACCAATTTTTATTTTTTAGTAAAATAAGCACGAAACAAGTCCCTGACAAACATGTACACATATAAAATCATAGTTCATGTAAAATGTAATGAAATAGTCCATTTATTTTGAAGAAATGTGAGATAACAAAATAATAAAAAATGCCAGATGTGCCTATAGCTGACTACAGTTTAACAAGGTGAGTGCATCTGCCCGTAGGTGAGCAGTGGTTTAACAGATGTAAAATGAGTGCCCAAAGGTGAGCAGTGGTTTAACAGGTGCAAAATGAGTGCCCGTAGGTGAGCAGTGGTTCAACAGGTGCAAAACGAGTGCCCGTAGGTGAGCAGTGGTTTAACACGGTGAAACTGTGTGCCCCTAGCTGATCTGAGCGTAATATGCGTGCTGATAGCCAAATGAGGTGTAAACCAGCGTACCCCGTTTGCGCGGAGCTGCGCACCGCACCAACAAGCTAACCGACGGGCAACGTTGAGCAAGCCGTATCAAAACTGCCTTTACACAGACACACCCCTCAGCCTGTCTAGACAGTCATAAAAAATAAAAAGCAGTGGCAAGGTTCGAACCCAGGATACTATGCACCATAGTCAAGGTACTGAACCACTAAGCCATGACAGCAATACCTATAAATGCAGTAATAGCAAATATATAGGAATGAATACAAAGTGAAGCATGACAAAGCAGGTTTTGTGAAGTTGATACAATTCCAAAATGGCCAATCACAGATATGTGCGGGAAAAATGGCATATATAAGCCACATAGGCGGGAATACACAGCATAAACGATTGTAGAACTGACTTGCAGCCAGAATGACAGGAGTAGGTGAGGGTAGTTGCTTTCGAGCACAGAGGTGGGGCATTGAGGAGTCCAGATACATGGTCTGGCTCCTAGTTCACAATCATGAGGCCCAACTCATGCAGGGCCAGGTCCTGTGGGGAGCATATAGGGCTGAGGCGTGGGACCGGTTGGCTCATGATCTCACCAGTGCCACAGGGATTCCAAGGACTGGTGAGCAGGTTCGTCACCACCATGCGGACCTGAAGAGACACAAGCAGGACCAATTGAACCTTTGGATCCAGGAGGCCCGGCAAATGCCCAATGCCCCACTACTGAGTAAGTTACATGAAATTATGTATGCAAGAAATTAAACTAGCTGATATTATGGAGATGTGTATTCCAATATTACTTCATTTATATTACAGCTGCAGGTGTCCGTTCTGCGAACCGCAGAGCCTATGGCGATAGGCTGGTGCGGTTGCGCCACCAGGCAGGTCAGTAATCCTCTCCCAGTAACTGTAAAGAAATTTAAAAGTATGACAGTTAGCAAAAGAGCGCAGTGTAGTCACTAAGTAATAGAATGTGCAAGTAACAGTGTAAGAGTGTTTGCAAGTATTGCTTGATTACAAAAGTGTGTTGCAGTCTGTAATCCAAACAGAAAAATGAAAATGTCTGAAATAAAGTCTGAAATAAAGATGCCCCACCTGTAATATAATAGTACACAACCTGCAGCAGGCTGAAAAGTACAGCTGCAGAAGATGAGCAAATCACATGTGTAAAATATACCCCTGTTGAAATACTGAAACATGACAGAAGTGAGACTGCTGGAAAGGATTGTAATAACTACAGGTAAAACATGTTAATAAAGCCTAGAAGTAAGTACCATCCTGAATAGTAAAATGAAAACAAGTGACAGAGTGTGAGAAAGTGTTATGAATCCACCAATAAAGTAGTAAGAACCCCTGAATAAAGTATACTGCAGTCAGTACAGAATGAAATGCATGTGAGAAGCAAAACCAAACAGCGAAATCTGTTCAAAGTGTTGCTGCAGCTGGAATGTGTATCCCAAAATCTGGATATGTTGCTCTCAGTCTGCAATATGGAGATAGTATGATTGTCTGACATACCAAACATCCACAGTTGTCTATAGCTATATAAAGCAAATGTAGCAGGATGATGTAGCTGAACAAAGCCAGATATGAATGTGTATGAAGAACAATAAAATGTATATTGATGTAGCAGTAACAGTCCTATCACCAAATTGAAGTAGTTATCATATAGGAAACTGTAGTTAGAACAGTAGTGTGTATATATCTGCAGCTATTAAAAATGTACAGCATATGTATTGGTATTCAAAGGTGTTAATATTATTTTCTTCACCCCACCCTATAACCACATATAACCCATTCCACGTGAAAATGGTATGTGCAATCACAATTAACACCCCTGGACATTTGTCCTGTTGGGTCATAAATATTTGCATGCCCGTTGATGCAACTGCCCTGTTCATACATCCAAACCTGATGGCCTGTTGCCATCAATCAACCCTGCATGTTGTTGGACTGTGTATTGCTGTTCAAATTATGCATGTGTTATGCTCACTGTTCAATGGTGTGAATATCTGGGGGTATGGTTAATGGGAATACTAATGCATGCTGTTACAACTAATTGTGAATGGTATTATATGTTACTAACCCAAACTGTCATGACATAATGCAAAACATAGGACGACAGGGAAGGCGGGTTCCAGCGGACCCACCTCTCCCACCTCAGCTGGCGAGTGCACCTGGCACTAGTGCCCAGTCTGGACCCTCCTCCGGTGGCCCTGTGCCCCCTGTGGGTGGAAGCGCTGCAGGGGATGGGGCTCATCCTCCCTCTGCAAGTGTGGCCGGAGGAGAACCACCACTCCCCCTCCGCAGCATCCGGACTGTGGTGGGTAGGGAGATCCAGGACTCTGTTCTTGGGCCCCTACGCCAGCTTGAGGCACAGGTGGCACAACTTACGGGCATGCCTGTTGCCCGGCCTACACAGCCCCCAGCACAGACCCGTCCTGGGCAGTGAAGGAACAGTGGCAACTGCCCATGGGTGGGGATATCAGTTCCACTGTTGCCATCTGTGGGCTCATGGGCTCTGGATATCCAAACATCCGTCCCCGTCAATTGTGTAACCCCCCCCACACGTGTCATACACCGCCCCTGTATGCGTCTTGTTTGTCTTGTCTGTTGACCTACCCAACCTACCTCCCCAGCTATACCGACTTCCTTCACCTGACATACCACTCTCACCTGAAAAAAAAAAGGGCACTCTGTACCCACAAAAAATTACGCCCCATACATAGCTGCCCATTCCGCACACATGTCTGCTGGACATGGAAACTATCAATTACAATTGGCTGTACAACAAGTATTATTGTTGTCCTGACACCTCTCTCAGGGGTGGAAGGTTTCAAATGTCACACCAAATTACATGCATATGCACAGCTGTTGCTGATGAAGAAATGGGCAGCTATGGGCCTTACCTACATCCCTCCTGCAAATCCCAAGCTTGTTTCCCTACTGTCTTACCCTCATTGTGACCCCTTTTTCACCACTTTCCTGTCTCCCCATTTTGATTTCTTTCAAAGAAAATAGCGTGGGTGTGCGCCAGAGTAAGCACTGTTAAGCAGTTGTAAGCGGATGTGCGCGTGTGTGCACGGAGCTGAACACCAGTGCGCATGCGTGAGCTCCGCGCAAACCAGCACTAACCCGGTTACAACTGCTTAAAAGTGCCTTAGTCACTCTGATTGACAGGTCCTGTAGTCAGTTCAAAAGCAAAATAAAATCCCACTGTCAGTCCCGAACCCAGGACCTTGGAAACAGTAGTCTGCATGACCTACCACTAAGCCATGACTCTTATACAAGAACATTGTGCTAAAATAAATATATCATGTAATAATAGGAATGAATGTAAAGGGAATATAGGATGTGTAGTACACAAAGCATGTCATTTAGAATTACTGTCAAAACTAGTGGATTTCCATAATAGTAGTGTGTGAACAGAAACAGCCATGCTAGTTGGTAGCTAGTAGGTAATAATGTCAGTTAATGTACATATATAAATGTATGTATATTTACATATATATATATATATATATATATATATATATATATATATATATATATAGTTGTAGGTGTCATTGTGCATACACACTTACTACAGGGAACAGAGAGGAATGGAGAAATGTGAATCTACAACACAGCCTGAATCATGAGAGAGATACTAACCTTTACACTCACAGAACAGTGTCCACAGCATACCAGCATGGTCCCCGCCCTTACAATCTGAAAGGGCAACGCCTATCTCACATACCCTTTTATAGCACTGTCCTGAAATCACAGTGAGAACTGCAATCAGTACACAACTGGCTGCATGCAATTAGCAAATGCTGGCTTACAATTGGTGCAGAGGCCATCACATGGACCTATGCAGATACCTACAAAGGCATCCTGTACTAACACTCCACACATGCAATACGTTCATTGCACTGTCTGAAGGCAGACAGAGGGAGAGAGACAGACAGAGACAGAGAGTGAGAGGAAAAAAAAAAAAAAAAACACACGCTACACACTGAGTCTAAGCTGTCAGCAGTGACAGTAGCAAGCTGTGCCAGCAGCAGCAGGAAGCAGAAGTAGTGGTAACGCAACCAGCTGCGACAAACACAGGTAATGTAAAGTAGCAGGTTAATAGTCTGCATACTGTGAACCCTCCAAATGTGTCATAGGTCTGTATCCATAGGTATGTCCATGTGATATTTTGTGTGCACGTAGTTCCACCAAAAGGGGATGACTATACATTACATGTCACTCAGTGTTAGGCCATGATCCTGGCAGCAGTTGTCTGTGCGTTGCCCTCATCAATGGCTGTAGTGACTGTTTTGAAAGGTCAACCAGGTTCAAAAGGCAGGATCAGCCCATCACAAAGGCAAAAGTGTCTGCAGGTACCCAATATCGCTGTATATGCGTCCCATACTGAATAATTCCATAGCTTAGCAGACCAGGCCGGTTATGCTTATGATGCAGTAGTTCCCAGGGTCAGTAGAGGTGCCTCCTTAGTGGTGTGGGACCACTGTTGCTGTATGCCAGTGTTCAGGTACATATTCTGTAGTACGGCCAAGGTTAAATATCAGTCTTATATGCCGTTGTATGTCCTCTTGGAGTGCACGTAGCACACATCCAGGGATACCATCAGGTCACAGTGATGCTGTGTGTTCTGCTTTGCTGAGGGTGGCCCTCACCTGGACATGTGAGATGATAGGGAGGTTACATTCAGCTGTGATAAGTATTTCTACTTGTGGGGGAGAAGGAGGGGGGATACGTGCGCCTAACCTGTCTGCAAGAATGTTGCCAATATCTGTGTGTTTGGTGAATGTTAAGTAGGTGTGTATTAACTCAGAGCATATCTGAGGCGTTTGGTCCATTTGTGTAACATAACTGAAGAAGGCCTTGTGGTTATCTATAGTGTTTGTGGCCATTTCCCTCCCAGAGTAGGCTGTGGCCATTGTTATGAGAGACCGTAGCGTATTACCAGTGCTGACCACAGATGCCTTCCCTTAATGTGAATCTGCTCTGTCCTGCAGTAGCCTCCTGCTATTGTTATACAATCTGCCTCTGGCTGGGGTCCACCGGACAGGATTCCTAACCTTTATGCATAGGGTCTGGGTTAGAAATGTGTGTGCAAGTTCCATGCAATCTGTGGGATGTCCGTGGTAAGCATTCGCAAAGGGGTCAGCAGTGTGGGTTGTGGCTTCCACTGGCTTAGTGGGCTGCATGGATACCATCTCACTCCTAACAAGTGAATAACTGTCTAATCACATACATATCAAAGTAGTCTACTGTGCTGGTGGTGGTGGTGGGATATGTATATCCAGGCCGAGTAAGTTGTGTCCAGATCACACTAGTGGATGGCGTTCCACATACACTACCTTGGTATGAACCCCCAGAGTGAGGTTGTGCATTGGACCTGTCGCAGTGTGCTGACCGATGGGGCATGCTACTATGTTGTATGGAATGTGGCAGGTATTGTTGCACAGGTGTTGGATGAGCACTGATATCTGGCCATGTACTTGTGTATCCACAACGAGACACACACATGCAACATATGGGAGTAGTAGTATATCACTACACTTGAGTATCATGTATAGTATGTGTGCCATATATTGCTGACATAGTCTGCTGATATCCTGTTTGTGTTCTCTTCGAGGGAGATGGCGCGTCATCGTAACCCCGCCTACTCTGCAGTGGAAGATGAGGAGATACACCAGAGCCTGGTGCGGGATTATGACATGCTGTTTTCCCGCACCAGCCAGAATCAGCAGGAGAGGGCTGCACTGTGGCAAGACCTTGTCCGTAGGGTAAATGACATTGGCACGCATAATAGGACATATGAGCAGGTACGACATCACTGCAGTGATTTAATCAGAAATGTCTGTCAGCGTGCGTCGGATATCTACAGGCAACAGGTGGCCACAGGAGGTGGGGTGGCCACATACCCCCCCCTCACCAGACTGGAGGGGCTACTCCTAAGTGTTGTGGCTCCAGCCCCAGAACAGCAACAGCAATACACCTGCATCATGATGGAGGCTGGATCCACACAGCAGCACGACATGGAGCATGCAGGTAATATGCCATATGTACACTTGACTGTTCTGTACACTGTTAGTTTATGCATGTGTAAGGTGTGTCCGTGGTATGTAACTGT
This sequence comes from Protopterus annectens, assembly GCF_019279795.1. Taxonomy (NCBI): domain Eukaryota; kingdom Metazoa; phylum Chordata; order Ceratodontiformes; family Protopteridae; genus Protopterus; species Protopterus annectens. The sequence goes on along the minus strand of NC_056725.1, from coordinate 926,998,609 downwards.
CTACATAGTATGTAATTGTGCAGGTGTGATATTGGCAATATCAGCAGCTGACGTGTGAAAGGCAACTGGTGTACTACTGCACTGTATCATATGCAGTATCAATGGCACAGTTGTGCCCACTGACATTAATCTCCTCATTTCTGCAGGTCCCTCCGGTGTTACAGCAAGGCAGGCCATCCATGCTGGTGAGTGTGTTTAACAATACCTATAATAGTCCTGATAGTGCTAGTAATACTAGTGTAACTCAGTAGTGCTCTGTGTGTATACTGCGGGGTGTGCATGTGTGCATGTGTGCAGGTGTGCCTGTGTCCACGTGTGCATGTGTGCATGTGTGCCTGTGTCCACGTGTGCATGTGTGCTTGTGTCCACGTGTGCATGTGTGCATGTGTACACGTGCCCACGTGTGCATGTGTGCATGTGTGCCTGTGTGCCTGTGTGCATGTGTGCATGTGTGCCTGTGTCCATGTGTGCATGTATGCATGTGTGCATGTGTCCACGTGTGCATGTGTGCATGTGTGCATAAGTGCATCACTGGTAACATTGTGTGGACACTGTAAACTGTGTTTCCTGTCTTCCTCCCACAGGTTCTGGTGCTGCTCTGGTGTCCTGCAGCAGGGAACCTCAATCTGGTGCCTCAGGTACTGGTAATGATGATATCTGTGTAATGGCACAGGAAGGTGTGTCAGGGTCCGCCATTGGTCAGCCAATTGACAGTACACAGCTGTCAACCCCATCATTGCGCACAGTCATCCTGCCAGTACAGCCTTTGTCACCATTGTCCCTAGGTGATGGACAGGATACAGTGGGCATTGACCAGGGTAATGTGGTATCTGTGGCACATGCTTCCCCACACAGCAGCCATGGGCAGGGTCCTGCGATGGTACCACACAGACAGTTGCCCATGGGTTCTCGTGGGAGCATCCATGGGCGTACTGCCTCTGGCAGACATGCCCAAAGAGGTCTGTCAACCTCAGCTATGTTTCAGGCTGTCATGCAGGCACAGTCACATATGGAAAGGTACACCAGACAGGGTCTGAGGGAGCTGAGAGCATGTCGCACAGCCATGACTGACAGTATGCGTGACATCGCGGATGCTATCCGTAATTTCACCGATGACATAGACAGACGTTGTGGGGACATATTACAGCGGTTCCACAACCAAATGTCCATGAGCCAGGGCAATGGTGGGCGGTTGCGGCATCGACGTGGCCGTATGCCAGCAATAGCAGCAGCTGGCAGTCAGCGCAGATGACAACAGGCCCGCGCACACCCCCATAGTGCCAGCAGCAGCCCCAGCAATGCTGGGTCTGTGCTGTCATCGGAACGCCCCAGGAGACCACGTGCACATGGCTCTGGACAGTCCCAACAGGGACCTGTGTCCAGTCAACACACTCCCGCTTCTGATGACAGTACCCAGTCTGGCTTAGTACCCGATACGGTCCATAGCACCCCTGCCAGGCACAGGTACCGTGTCCGTGCCCACAGACACTGATCTGTATGACCTGCCAGGTGCAGTCTGTGGCTGTCCACAAGCCCCTGTATATGGCAGCCATGAGGTGGAACTGTGTGCGTGCATACACACATGCGAAAAGTTAACACCTAGGGCTACCACATACATGTACACACTGCACCAACAGTGCCCCACCCTGTACTGCTGTCCCTCACCAACACACATACACACACATGTCAATTGGTGGTATCAGTGGCAGACTCAGGCATACCTAATTCACACCCTGTGCATATGATGAAACTGTGCCACCCCCTGCAATCTCCAACATCAGTGCAGGTACAGGTAAACATGTTGCTGATGCACAGGGTGACTACATAGAAGTGTATTAGTAGTATCATGTTGGTAACAGTACAGTGTGCTGATATGACTGTGTGTATATCCCAGCATGCCTGATGCAGTAACTGTATGACTGTCCTGAATTGTTATCTGCACCCATAGTACGTACCAAAGTGTAACAGCTGCACATTATTGCATATCGGTGGTAAGGATGTCAACAGATAGCCACATACATGGGTAGCACAGGGGGGAAGCTAATGCAAGTAGTGATACGCAATGATGGACATGTACAGTAATGGTGGCAAGTTGCCCACAACAACTATGCAATGTGGATGTTTGCGCATGTTGATATGTGTGCAGTACCAATGTAATCCAAATCACAATTAACTATGACATAATATCAGTTCTACCATGGGCATCTGCGCTGTGCATTCCTGGGTACATGTTGATAGTGCCCACATATTTCCACTGTAACCTACTGTTAGTGTTACCCCTTCTCTTTTGTACAATGGGCTACTTCCAGCCCTGCTTACTGTAGCTTTGTTTGCATGCATGTTCGCTTGAGGTTCCCTGCAACACTGCTTCCACCTGCAATGCAGAGTTACAGTGCTTCTGTGGACTCCTAGTGACATCTGCATAGCGTACGATACGTATGTCAAGTTTACACATGACAGAACGTCACTGTCTGTCCTGTTCGCATGTACGTTGCCTGTGACACATTGCACATGCCTTACTTGGCATTTACCCACGTGTGCAGTCATATATGCCAGTGCTATGAAACAGTAGCAGTACACCCACACATACACACCTTCAGTATGTTGTTCCCCATTGGCCCTATGTGTTGGTACTCACCATGGTAATCACACTACTAGGGTAGCATGTGCAAAGGTAACCTGTGAATCACCTCTATGGTCCAGTTGTGGTTTATGTGAGTCATGTGGCAATGTCACAGCTGCCACATGTATGCAGTCAACCATCACCCTTGGCCAGGAACATACAACACACGTGTGGGATGCCACCACATAGCCAATCTGGGGACTGAGCACTCAGAACCCAGTAATGCCATACCCTGTCAGGTGGCATGTCATACTACAGTGACTACAATACCAGTCAGACATAGACATGCACTGACAGCAAGCTGAACACACTGGGGCATACTTGGAGACTCAGAATAGCATCCTGCCTGAGCATCACACACCTCCGCAGCTGGCACACAGGCATATGTTACGTCGGAACAGAGCACATGCCACACATGGCACACACATCCTGTGTGCCACACACTCACAGCCTGTAGGGCTACACAACACACCTGGTACAGATGTGTCAGGTACCTCTCTTGGACGCTGCAGTGGGGTCCCACTCAACAGGCTGTACATGATGAAGGTCACAGTGATATGCCTCTGGGGCACTATGGTCCACCACAAAACACATGCATACAGGTCAGTCAGAGGCATGGACACATATGACTCAGTCATTGACCATGCCACTATGGATGACCTGAGACATACCTCCCTGGACTACATGATAGGGAACATAGAAGGGATCTCTCAGCATGTGGCATGGGCCAGTATGAGCCTGATCTTGGTTGCCATCATACCCTCACCAGGTATGCTACCACTATATGTAGGAAGGGTGTTCTATGTCTACATTCTGCTCAGTCTCCAATGTCATTCATAGGGTATCCACTGGCTGTCAACGTGTGCTTACATGCTAGGGAAGCCACAATGATGTGCGAGGGGCAGCTTGCACGTGACACCCACGGCCCAATGTATATTGGCGAAGCCCCTTGATACACACATACTGCCTTATGCTGCAGGACATGGATTACATAGCCACCTCCACAGGTATCACACAGGATAGGACACTAACAGTGATGCTACACAACACCAGCAGTGTACACCGCAAGATGCATGCACTGGACACTGTCCTCAGCACGGTGAACTGCAATGTCTGTGTAGTACCAGAGTCCTGATTCATGGCTCACAGGTGCAACCCATCACTGCCAGGTTATACCTCATACCATGCCTGTCGTCCCCTACACATGTAACACACATGGACAGGAGGGTGGTATCCCAAGGCACCACAGATACACACACCTCCAGGTTTTTGGCACAGCACAAAGCATCAGGGCCTATTCATGTGCAGCTAACAGTGTGTCGGACTGCCGTCTGGTTCATAGCCTGGCACACACAACCCTCCCATACACAGGAAACCCACCTATCCTCCATAACAACACTGGCAATATGACAGTCTCAAGAACTGTCTTTATATGGCTGGACTGCATCCAGCCAAACATTGTGCGTGAGCATTACTGTAGCTACAGCACACTAGTTGAAGGGTTCCCAGCATGTGGTCACTGAATTGCAGTGGAATGACATGTTACCACTCCCACAACAGGTGGGAACATGCAGCACCTGTACATCGACTACATGTAGACTATATGGCCCAGACCAGATGTGTATCCCCTGCTGTAGGTATTTTACCATATACACCCACACTATATAGACACATACCGTGTGCGGCCCCTGCACAGTAAGACACAGTCATATTGTTATGCATTCCAAATACCATTTTTCCACTTGAGGCACGTGTCAGACATGGTAACTACTGCAGGTCACAGGTATTTATGTGTATGTGTCACACACATACATCATGTGTGCATTGCCATTGCTGGTTTAGGCAATGGCATGCATTGTTATGCACAAAGACTCACACAAGGTCATAATGTGTGACACAACCACATGTGGCAGTTGTGGGTTACCAAAACATACCTATCTGTACTCTGACAATGGTAACAGACCCAGTAGCAGAGCGCACTATTAGCATTACTGGCCAACTAGCTCTGTTTGGCTGTGCTGATAGTGTGGTGACATCCCTTGTGTTTACTGGGGGAATATGCAGCATCTGGTGTATTGTAGTATTTGCCAAAAGGATCTGTTCTCTCACACACACCCTACTACCCCCACTTGCCATTTGCAGGATTCATAGCCCTACCTAACTAAGTCACGACACGTGAGAGAGACGCATTAGCGAAGTGCACTATTCAGATTACTAGGAGGTTCCTCTTCTCTGGCTGTACTTATAGGGTGCTGACATCATCAGTGTTTTGAAAGGGTAATGTGCATCAGGTAGTGTGATCTCCTGATTGCCAAAACTAACATGTTTTTCATACAAAATTGCACACACACAAACTCCCCACATCCAAACACACACACACTTGCTATTTGCAGGTTTCAAACCCCTACCTAACTATGTTATGACATTTGAGAGTGACGCTGTAGCAGACTGCGCTATTCGGATTACTGGTAGGTGTTTCTTCTCCAGCTGTATGTATAGGGTGCTGACATCATCACTGTTTGGAAAGGGTAATGTGCATCATGTAGTGTGATCTCCTGATTGCAAAAAAGCACATGTTTTTCATACAGAATTGCATACACACAAACTCCCCACATTCAAACACACACACTTGCCATTTGTAGGTTTCAAACTCCTATCTAACTATATTATGACACTTGAGAGAGACGCATTAGCAGAGTGGGCTATTTGAATTACTGGGAGGTTTCCCTTCTCTTGCTGTACTTATAGGGTGCTGACATCATCCGTGCTTAGATAGAGGAATGTGCATCCTGTAGAGTGCTTTCACAGTTGTCAAAAGGGACATCTTCCTCACACAGACTTGCACACACACTAACCCTCCTCCATACACACTGGGCAGTTGCAGGATTTAAACCCCTATCTAATTACGTTATGACACTGGTGACAGACGCATTAGTGGAGCGCGCTATTTGAATTACTGAGAGGGTTCCCTTCTCCTGCTGTACTTATAGGGTGCTGACATCATCCGTGCTTAGATAGGGGAATGTGCATCCTGTAGAGTGCTTTCACAGTTGCCAAAAGGGACATCTCTCTCGCACAAATTTGCACACACACTAACCCCCCTCCCCACACACTGGGCAGCTGCAGGATTCAAACCCCTACCTAACTATGTTATGACATTCATGACAGATGCATTAGCAGAGCACGCTATTTGAATTACTGGGAAGTTTCCCTTCTCCTGCTGTACTTATAGGGTGCTGACATCATCCATGCTTAGATAGGGGAATGTGCATCCTGTAGAGTGCTTTCACAGTTGCCAAAAGGGACATCTTCCTCACACAGACTTGCACACACATCAACCCCGGTCACCCACACACACACACACACACACACACACACACACACACACACACACACACACACACACACACACACACACACACACTGAGCAATTGCATGGTTCGAACTCCTACCTACCTATATTATGACACTTGAGGGAGACGCATTAGCAGAGCGTGTTAACCGAATTACTGGGCATCTGGTCTGCACCTGCAGTATTTATAGGGTGCTGACATCTTTATTTCTACAGAGGTATGTACATCTAGTACTACCTGTCAGGTGGGGGATAGCATATATATGCATTTGCAGCCACCTACGTCAGGGTCAGATATGCACATCGCACTGGCAGGTTATGTTCTATACCATGCTTCGTGACCACAGGACCTGTAACACACAACACAACCAGTCCAGAACACCACACCCACATCCAGGACACACACTTAACTTCCCTGGGAACAGTGCCGGGATATGCAGGTGTTCACATACACCATTCCAGTTGTTAACATCAGGTACAGGCATATTGAGTGTGAGAACTACTCAGGCCTCTACCACTTTACCCTACAGCCATTACAATTTGTGGGTCCATGTGCTATGGCAGAACCACACACCACAGCCACATGGGGGAATACATATTGCACCTGTCCATCTGCAACATGGGTACTCACTGTTCCACACCAGAGGTAGACCACCATTGTTGATATCTGACCATACCCACCTTTCCCTGGACATCCATACCCCATCCCCACCCCCAGGCAAGGTTGTCACTGCACACAAACTGCATTTAGCACAAGCAGACACTACACTTGTGAAGACTGGGGTGGGCAACTTCAAAGGACCCATGCTGGGGGACTATACTGGCCACTCAGCATAATCCTTGACAATTGCATTCTATGAGCATGTGTACGGTTTGCATTGATCATGCTATCCCACATATACCCATGACTGCTCCACAACAAGACACCTGTCAGGTGTACACCAGCCATATATGAGCCGCCCAACAGACAGAGTGAGCTAATACATTGCAGAGCTGTAGCCCACAGAGGGAGGACATCTGTGAACAGTTCCGACACGACACTTCATTCCCACATAATCATCACAACACAGTGTTGACAGTGGAATTGTCCAGACAATGCAGATAGGGCTCCCCTCAGTCTGTTATTGATGGCCACTTACTGTTAGAGATCCTCAGCAACCCTCTTCCGGCACACACCAACAACATGGCTGTGGCTTAGCACATTCAAACCCTGGGATCTCCACTGTGCCCCTGCTTGACAGAGGCACAGCTCACTAGCCTCACACATTGCCTTATGTGACCTACTTTACAGTGGCACAGTAGCCTACTGTACTGGGGATGCAGATGCCAAGCACACTCTGGCTGGGCTGTCATTCCCTAGGGCAACAAGCCTAGTATTGACCTCTACACCCATATGTTCAATTGTCAGATGCACAATATTTGTTGTACTGTTCTACTGTTTGCAGGTCTTTATTGCCATAGCATTCCCTGTTCCTATGACCAACTTGTGTATCTGTGGAAGATGTTTGCATATGACAGCGATCCACTATATCACTTATGTCTCTGTAGGTATTTACTGTGTGCACTGGGCAGATTGCTGTGTTGTGGTTGGTTCCTGGAATGACACTTACAAATACCAGATATGTGTGGCCAACTGCTAAATGGAGATATGGCCTAAATGTGTGAGCATACCCAGTTCAGCCTTTCCATGGCATGTTGTCTGACATATGCCTCATTTATCAAAGTGTGCGAGAATGCCCAGTGTGAGCTTTCCATATGTTGCACTCTGAAGTCCACCACATATTTGGGTGTGTGTGAACTTCAACAATATCTCACGTTTATGGTTGTGTGTTGGGTGTCATGTTGTGTACTAACTAGCCAACTGCTTTGTGTCTGCCACAACAGGGATTATACTGTGCCTGCAGGGATTGCATGGGATACTTTGCGGACAGTTGTCAACATACTTTCATAATGACCTAACACTGTAGTACCATATAGTGTACTGGTTCAGTACTTTCACTGTGGTGGACAGTATCCTGGGCTTTAGTCCTATCACTGCTTGACATCTTCATAGTGAGCACAACAGATTGTGTAGGGGCCAGTTGTGCACATATGACCATGTTGCATTATGTTCAGATATGGACTACCTACACCAGGCTCGTCCAGCATTGGTAGTGTATTCCACAACATAGGTGGACATTGGCAAACACTAGCAATGTTCCCTAGGCCATTTCTGATGCTAGTCACAGGGTGTGTTTGTCCTTCGACACACATTGTAACTGGAGTTTGCCATGACATATGTCATGGTTAGTATACTGTGCCTCCGTCTACCTCTGACATAACAGTGATACCCAGGGTTAACCTACCATCTCCCATCCACTCATCGGGATTCCTCTTGAGGGGTGTCGATAGGTGACTCTCTGGCTAACCTGTACCGGGAGTTTACTCAAGAGTGGGGTGCCTTCTGTGTTATGGATCATTCTGTACAGCTTGTCCTATGTATGTCAGTGCTGGGGTTCAGGTCTCTCATGTGCATAGCTCACTGCCATTCAGATTGTACAAGGTGCAGCATGTTCATTGATTACAGGTTGGACATGGCTTCATACATCAGGCACAGCTTGCCTGTAGCTGGGCAGTATGGCAGTGTGTGGGGCTGCAGTTTGTTTACTCAGGCAACACATGGCACCTGTTCATGCTCTTTGCTACTCCTGGTGGGGTACTGTTGTGGACTTTACAGTTGATGGAGGTGTCTGCTGAGGTATATCCCACAGGGGCTATTGTAGTCAATTGTGACGCTGATGAAGGATGACTGCAGAGCCACAGTGTCCTCCCCTTATCTACATCTGACAACCTTCATGATTGGGTGGGTATATGGTATGTTTCTGCGAACACTACAGCCGCATGTTTGTCCAGTGCAGGATATCTATCACCTTTTGTCCCCAGGTCTCTCATTACATGTTAGGTACGTAATGGGTTAACACCTGTGTGGTAATTTGTGGGCACTTACTGTATATCCACGGTGGTTGTCTATACACAGTTCTGCAATTAGCTTGCTGACATGGCTATGGCTCCAGTTGTCTGTTTGTAGGTGGCCCTTTTGTGGGTTGCTTGTGTCAGCTAGGGGTCAGATATGGTGGGCTGTCTGTACTCCTCTGCATACATGCTCAGTCACAGTCCTTCCATGTTGGCCTATACCTATGGGACATATATACAGAACGGGGGGGCAGGACCAAGCCTTGTGGGATGCCACTCATATCTGCTTTGTAGTCTGACATGGATGCAGCATGTCTGACCATGTCAGTTCTGTCCTTGGTCTGGTTTGCAACCCCTCTACTGACATAGGGGTATATATTTAAGCTGGTGAACATATCCATACTGAACTCGTAGGGTATTGTCTAGAAGCATATGCACGGTCCAGCTACGCTGTGTGGACCACATTGCCCTCATCAATGACCTTAATGACTGTTTCAAATGGGTCTAACATGTTTAGGGGCAGGATCTGCAGTTACAACAGCCACACTGTGTAGGGTCCGGTATCAGTAGGTCCACAATAGCTTTATGTCTGCGGTACATACTGATCCTTTCCATAGCTGTGCAGACCAAGCTTGTCAGGATCCTGGGGTGGTAGTTTGCAGTATCCATTCAGGCAACACCTTTGTTGTGAAGGACCACTGTTGTTGTACACTGCTCTTTGGGTACATATCCTGTGGTAAGGCTGACATTGGGCAGTAGTGTGATTTGGCATTCCATTATTCTTGGAGTCCATGTTGGCCTCAGCCCAGGATACCATCACATACCTTTGCTGCTGTGTGTTTTGCTTTGCAGATGGTGGCTGTTACCTCAGCATCTGCAATGTCAGGGGACCAGCAGTCTGCTGGGATAGATATTTTGCATTCTGGGGGGGGGGGGTTGCACTGCACCTGTCAGGTTGTATGTTAGCAATATGTGTGTGTGTTTGGTATGTTATTTGTAATATCTGTGTGATTCGGAGCATATCTGTGGATTCCCAACATGGTTCCTACCATCAGTTAAGTAAGCCTTGTGATTATCCTTAGTGTCCTGTACAATTTGTATCTTCATAGGTTCATGGGTTCATACTAGGCTATCCACCCTAGGGCATTAGTAAGCCAAGCCAGAGTGTGTGTGTCTTTCGCCGCCCCTTGCTATGTGACTATTATGGCCATTTATGATTTTCTTTACTGTGCCTCTGCCTGGTCATGACACAGTGAAGACCCCCAGTATACATGTACAATCATCCATCCACTTGGCAATATTCCTGTTGAGGGGTGTCAGTGAGGGGCTCTGCCTAACATGGATTGGGATCCTGTTTCTGGGTGTGGGGAGCCTCTGGGTTATGTATCTGTCCCTCCAGCACATCCTATTTCATTATGTGTTGAGGCTGACATCTGTCACTCTCACAGCTCCAATGGCTTTGATTTCCTGTGGTGGAGCATGTCCATTACTCCTGTGTTGGACATGGCCTTGTACAACAGACATACAATGCCTCTGTGTAGGCAGTCTGTGACTGCTTTCAGCTGGGGTGTCTACAGCCAGGCAGCATATGACATATATTTGACACCCTTTATCCTCTTGGTGGGGTACCTTTGAGGTCTTCCGAACCGCTGCAGGTGTCACGTACGGTACATCCCGTATGAGTCATTGTACTAGATTATGGGTCTGATAAGGGAACAGTACAGGGGCACAGTGACCTCTGTTGATGTAGATGTGAATCCTTTCATGATACGGTGTCCAATATCGAAAATCTTCCTAGCCACATTGGCATTGTGAGTGTCACATGACAGATTACTGTCGACTTGTGTCCCTAGGTCCCTGATTACTCCTTTGTGAGTACCTTGTCTGGTATTTGGTGGGACATTCATACTGTCCAGTGTCTTCAGGATGTCTGGGTGGAGTTCTTGTGTGTGAGAGTGTGGTCTGTCGCATGCTACAGACTGTACAGCAGTTTTGACTACACTTAGGTGCACATGGGTGGTCTCCGCTGCTTTGTGCATTGTCAGTTACCTGGCCGTATGGGTGTCTGTGCTGCATATGGATACTCCCCCTCCTTTGATGTTTCGGTCCAGGTGATGGGGCCATAACGCATGATATGTGGTATAACCTGGTAGTGCTGGTGTGCTATCACTAGGCTTGCAGCAGGCGTCTGTCACTGCACAGACATCGATGTTCTCCATACTGGGAAGAGCCTCAGGGGCATGCATATTGCAGTTTACACATCTGGCATTGGTCAGCATTACCCTTATGTTTCTTACCACTTATGTTTTCTAGGGTGGTGCGTAGTCTTTTTGGCCTTGCCTACATACGGCTCTATGGAGGTGGCAAAGGCCTTATCCAGTATCCAGATGCACAGGGGTAACAGGTGCAAGCCATCCCTGGAACAGCAGCATGGCTTGTCATGCATGACATCTCAAGCAGACAGACATTAGACCCTCTTGGACTGACAGCTGTAACTGTGCCACCTGTTAAAGATGATCATTCTGTGTTTGTATTGTGGCATCATTCTTGGTGAGGGTTGGATGCTGCACACGGCCAGTGTCATACCGGCCTGGGGTACATACTCAGAGAGCTCATCCATGTCTCTTTTCATGTAGTCCAGGGAGGTACATCTCAGGTCATTCACACCAGCATGGACATTGACTGCATCATATTTCTGCTTGCTTTGGGGTGACCTGCGTACTTGTGTTATGTGGCATATTGTGGCAGCCTACAGGCAGCTTACTGTACCCTTTCCCTTGTTCAGTCTGGTGAGTGGGACAGCAGAGTGTCTGCCTATACAGACACCTATTACAACTGTATCAGGCATGTTGTTTCTCCTTATGGCCTGTGACTGTTTGGCACACCAGCTTTGTGTACTATGTGTTGCATGTGCTATGTTTGGAGGTTGTGGTTGCTTGGGATCTGCTTTGGAGGCTTCTGTTGGTGTGGTGTGTTTGTAATTAGGGCCTCCGGGAATGTTTTTCTGTGTTTATGTGTTTGGTTTACAGTTGTGGTAGGTCAATGTGGGACTGGGTTTGTGGTGTATGTGGTTACCTTCTCCTCCTGACTAGTTTTGACAGTACTGAGTTGGGGGAGCTCAGCCTCCGGTTTGGATACATGGTTGCATCTATCACATATATTTGTATTTATTGGGGGGAGTTGTGGGTTGTCTGTGTACTTGGGACAGGTGTCACATTGCCTCTGGATTCACAGATTCTACTTGTTGTGGCTGGCCTTAGTGGATTGTATGTGTGGACATATTTTCTTGCCATACTACTGATCAGTGATTACTTCCCTTTTTATGTTTGCTCTATCATGTGGTAGCTTCCTCATTCTCTTGCATGGTTTGGTCATGGCTGGAGTCCAGCATGCCAGATGCCTGCGTGTATGGCATTGTGTCTTGTTGTTATTTGTGATTGCATACTCCAAGCATTCCTGGCTGTGTTCATGGAATGCCTGTATAACATGTTCTGCGGTGTGTCCCATATTCTGCACTTGCACAGGGCCTTTCGTGGATTCCACATCGGTTTGGAGGGTGCAACCTATGCTTTACACATGTTTTCACTGTGGTATTCTGGCCAGGGACTGGGGTCGGGATGTGTATATCCAGTGTGATTACTCTATGGTCTGGTCTTACCGGTGAGGGATACACTTCTCATCTTGCCATCCAGTACACATGTTGCTGATTATCACATCGAGTATGCTTACCCCTCTTGTGGGAGTGGTACGTTGTTCCTGGGCATTTTGGTTTATGGATTCTGGGAACTTTTCTCCGACTGTGTTGGTGCTAGTATAATGCTCCCGGTGTATGTCTGGGTATTTTCAGTCAAGCAATATAATGTGGTTTGGGGGGCTTGATATATTCATGTATTCCAACACAGGCCAGGTGCAGTTCCTGGTATTAGGACAGTAGTCTGCAGCAGGCTATATACTGGGAGGCGGTTTTAGCCATTGGTATTTGACCATGGCTAATCCATGCTGCTTCTTGTTGTGGAACCAACATGGGGGTGTGGTTATCCTTGACATTTATTGCTAGTCACCCTCCTTTTGTAGCTTGTTCCATGTTTTGCGGCTGTACAGCACAGTATGAGGTGTGACCTGGTAGTGTTAGGGTGCTGATGTGAGCCTTGACCCAGTTTTCTATTACAGGACTGATATCGACATTCTCCATACTGTGTGCATTTACACTGCACACATCTTGCTGTTTAGACTTCTGGCATTGGGTAGCATTACATCTAGGTTCCTATCCCTTGTGGTACCTATGAAGGTGGGTTTGTGTTTTGAGACTTACCTATTCAGGGCATGCTGTGGGTACTGACAGCCTTTGCCAGTATCCATGGGGCATGGACTGATAGGTGCATGCCACCCCTAGCAGGTGGTGCATCATGTCATGCTCTGCATGTCTTCCCAGCCTGAAACACATTGACTCCCCTTTGACTAACTGCATTACTTCAGCCAGTTATTGCACTTGATCATCCCATCGTCATTTTGTGGCTTCATGCTTGGTGAGGGTGGATGTTAGTCAGGGTCCTCAGGTGTGCATATAGTACATGGTGTTACATTACTTAACACATGGCATTCATGCCTCAAGGTGGTGCTGCAGGGCTGCCTCTGTCAGAATCACATATTACACTCCCTGTACATGTTTGTGAGCAGGACATGTCATTTTAGGCACCCATGTTATTATTTGAGTGAGTCAGAGGGGGTATCATTCCCAGGGTTCCTACTGAGCCAGTGTATGTGCTATGCGTTGCCTCTTTGCCAAGGCCAGGGCATACTGGGCACGCCTCCTTCTGCCTACTGGGGCAGGCTCAGGCTATTCCTCCTCCGAGTCACGCTCTGCCTGTGATGGCCTTGGCAATGGTGGGGGGCTGTTTGGCCCAACCCTATGCTGGTCCTGCTGCAGCTGTTTTCGCAAGATCATATTATGTAGCATAGCGCATACCATGACAATTTGGGTACATGTAGTTGGTGTGTACTGCAAGGCTCCACCAGATGTGTCCAGACACCAGAACTGTGACTTGAGCAGCCCAAACACGCGCTCTATGACATTACATGTTTGTGCATGTGCCTCATTATGGCGTTCCTGTTCAGGTGTGTGTGTGTTTCTGATGGGTGTCATCAGCCACGGCTCCAGTGCATAACCTGCATCCCCCACTAGGTGTCCGTGTGGGATGTCCCCATTGGTAAATGTCTGGTACAGCTGCATCAAATGCCAGATGTGGGAATCATGGTAACTCCCAGGGCAACCAGCACACACATTCATTATTATGCCCTGGGCATCACACATGACCTGGCAGTTGATGGAGGGGAAGCCCTTGTGGTTAATGTAGGCCCTACCCCGCTCACCGGCTGGTGCTTTGATGCGTATGTGCGTGCAGTCTATTGCACCCACTACCTCAGGGTATTCCGCTATTTGCTGGAAGAGACGCATATTGCTGGCCAATACCTCACGGGCATTGGGGAAATATACATGATCACCGACATGTGCTGACATGGCATCCAGGAACTGGTGCAGTACCCTGGAGGCTGATGCCTGTGATATCCCCATCATATCACCATTTGGTCTCTGGAAGGTACCTGTTGCTAGTATTCTTAGTCCAACGCATACCTTGGTGTCCACTGGGATGGGTTCCCCTCTGTTGGTTCTGTGTTTGAGGCATGGCCTGCACAGCTTAACTATTTTCTGCAGGAGCTCTCTGTCCACTCTATAGCGCTCTACTATCTCCAGCTCATGTAACCCGTGGTAGGGGACCCTGGGCCTGTACACTCTTCTCCGTCTCCTCACTGTGGGTTGTCTGGCACCATCTGCATTGTCACCCCCCTCAGCAAGTCGCCTATGTCTCATTATGACAGCTATTGCAGCCCCTAACATTTCTGCTCTGAGTGAAGCTTTTTCAATTTTCACTTCTATTAGCTTACTCCTGTCTTGCAGTGTCTCTTGAGAGAAACATCCTGCACTGCTGTTTGCAGAGTTTTAAGTGCTGGGCTGGGCTACTATTCTGCCTGTGTAATTGCCTGCTTCTAATTGTTTTCACCTGCTAGCTCCAGCAGTATTCCCTGCTAGCTTCCTACTAATTCTATTGCTTCCTTTTTCCTTTCTGTTTCCTCAGGGGGGAGCAGTGTGCATACGAGCAGAAACGCGCTCACAGTGGCTTACACATGCGCACACATGCTTACACTGTTCAGGATCTGCCTATTCAGGTTAAAACGCGCGCACACCAGCGCAAACAGTCTTACAGGTCTGCCAACAGGCTCCCACATGCTCAGTCTGCCCTACATGCATGCACACCAGCGCAAACAGTGTTAAACATCTACCAACATGCTCCAACATGCTCAGTCTGCCTTACACGCGCGCACACTGCCCTACTTGCGCTTCATGGTGTGCACACATGCGCATGCACGCCCAGCAAGAAACTTTAGTGTAAGTAACAGTGTACACCTTCCATTTCATGACTTTCCCAGACTTATCTTGTGGCACTCCTCTTTCCCTGATCTGTGTCTGTCATCTGTCATGTTACACTGACCTCCAATGAACTGCATTTCTTTCTACCATTCCCCCCTGTGATGTCACCTATCTCCTACTCTATTTCTCCCCCTTATGTATCTTTCACACTACTCAGACTGTGCTCATTTGCTATGTGACTGTGAGATTCAGCATCCTAACCCTCATTTACATGAGATTGCCTACTAATGCTTAGTTACATGTCTTACACTCAGCTTCCCCCCTTAGCAACCACTACACGGTGGCCATGTTGTTTTTGGTCGCTGGTCCCTGCATTGTCATTCCATGTATTGCATAAAACCCACATTTGTGGGTTTATAACCTTCATTTTTATGTTTTATGCAGCGCAGCCCGTTTGCGCGGGGCTGCGCTGCGTTTAAACATCGGCGATCGCCGAAAAAAAAAATTATATTTTTATTATTTTTGCATCAGGTTACCTTGCCAATGGCCACATATTTGGCCATTGGCATGCTGCCTGACACATATGCACCCTTTATTTGGAGCTGACATGGCTCCGTTGTGAATTTTGCAGAAATGTACTCAGTTGTCAACTGAGTACATTTCTGCAGCTAAAACGTCTCTTACACGGGCTGGTTTCTGCTTCGTGGATCACTAATACACCTCATTTGCATACCTTTCGGCTGCAAGTGAGGTATTTAGCATGTCCACGCCCAGTCCGTGTAAGAGACGTTTTAGCTGGTCTCTTACACGGAGTTTAGGGCTGTTCCTGGATCGCGAGGCTTGCATGGAGTGTGATACGTCTCTTACACTCCATGCAAGCCTTCGTGAATCCTGCCCCCTGTGTTGTATATTATAACCAAATTATTGATTTATACCATCCTGCTGAGGTTAAATGTAATGTTGTTATGTCTATAGCTAGTTGTGGTTTTATTGGTTTGAATATGATAAAAGAATTAAAAAACACTGGTTATGATTGTGCGCTCAGAAATTATGCAGTTATATGTTGTTAAACAAATTAGCTTTCAAGTTAAATAGTGATATCAGTGTATTGAAAGGTATGCTGGTTTAATGAAATGTTTTGTATTTCAATTACCTGAAATGTCTAGCCTGAGTCACAGTGGATGCAGCTAAGCCTACAGATACTGATCTCACAATGCTACAGCACTGAGACCTCAGATGAAGTCTGGTGTGGTTGTTCCCACCTGCTATTTCCACTATCTTCTTGGGAAGCACTTGTGATGCAATGTGATATGCCCCCACATGTCCAGACAGTATCCCATCCTCTTCCCCTCCAAGCATTGACTCCTAACGGAGTCTGGTAACCTCTTATAGTACAGGCAGACATGGATGCTATTTGTGAAACTGTATTCTGAAACAATTTCTTCATATCATTATCCCTACCTTCATCTATATCCATGTAGTGCTTCAAATCCTCATGTACACCCTGCAGTACTCTGACAATTTTTAACTGATTTTCTGTGGCAGTAAAGTGAGTCATAACAATATCTTGGCACATTTGCTGCCGGGCATCAACTGCTTGAAGCATTTCCTGAGGTAGTTGTGACATGTGCATGCACCTGGCACCCCTTTGCAGGTTTGTCACAGTGGTCACTGTTACCTTTGAGTTTCTGCCCTCATTCAATTGGTGTAAATGTGGTTCTGGAGACACTGGTGTTGAGGTACATGTTTTTTTTCCCTGTACAACTTGTAGCGTAATGTCCCCATATACTTGAGTTTGTGATCCAGTGTCACTTCCTGGAGAATTAGTTGCATGTTGTGGGGTCTGTGATCCTACCATTAAACTTGGTGACTGCATCCCACTTTCCTTGGGACGTGTTATAAATATAATTATGTAATCAGCAGCAGCAGCCATTCTGCTGCTATCTTCTAAATTTACTCATAGTGGAACTGCTTGTTTCTGCTGCTGATACTGTAAAGAATTAAGTACATCACTACTCAGATACTGGGTATATTACTGCATACTAGGTAATGAGGTCTGTTGAGCACTTCCCATGCACACTCTTCAATGTCATTATGTGCGGAAGTAGGGGATTCACCTGTTAATAGTAAAAGCTATGAGTCACATGTAATTATTTCACCTGAACAGTCAATTCTGTATATAAATAAATGGTGATCAAACCAACCTTCCTAAGCAGATATCTGTTGTTGCTGCAGATGTGGGAAATACTTAGTATCCACACCACCTCTGATTATTCCTGTGCAGCCATCATCATTATCTGCTTTGTAGTCATCCTCCTGTGTGGAGAGAAGGTATTCCTCATCGGGTATTAAAAGAATAAGTGTTTGAAGACCTCAAAATTCGGTCCCCCGAGTACTGATATGGGCAATTGCATTCTGCCATGCCTTTGCTCTGGCACATCTTACCATATCATTGGCCTGTTTTGCACTATTTTAATGTGCGGTTCCTTATGTCAAGAGCATTTATGTTCATAACCACAGGTTCCAGGCCTTTGTCATCTTAGCGTGTTTGGGTCCCCCTTTTCCTAAAAGGTATTTTTCAATATGTCCTAAGGACTGCAATAAGGATGTAGTTTTCCTCATAGCTAACATTATCCTTTCTCTGTCTACTGAATTATTCATTTACCTTAAACAACATGCAAAAGTATTATACTGAAGCTTGATTCACTCATCAGAGAAGCAACACAGCAAAGAAAGCATACTTACCTTCAAATAAATCAAAGATGTGAGTACAGACACATTTATGACGACACAACACCCATATTAATATACACATACTGCAAGTCCAATATCATGAGTTACAATTGTGTTGTATTAAGCTCTACAGCTTCATTCACAAATGCATAACAGTATTGCAAGCACTTATCGTTACATTACCACCATATGCCATTGATGTCACAGATTAAATCCTACTCCAACCACTCTTCTGCAATTATACTCATGTGATCTGACAGTCAGACATGCCAGAGAATCCTGACAACACAATACCTTGATGAAAATGCAAGACTTCAAACTTCATTCGCTTCAATTTATTTATGTATTTGCTTTTGTTTACCAGAAAAGCCTGTCTCGGATCTGAAGTGCCCATTTCATAGGAGGACTGGAGACAAAAGCTCCAAAATTATGTACTCATACCCTATATAGTGCAATCTATAAATGCATAAAAGTACTGCAAACATTTATCTTTCTCGTTCTGCAAATTTTTATCTTTCACATTGCCATCAGTAGTACTTCCCCATACACACTTCCAGTATTACTGTCATGAATTACCATTTATAAATGGCACTCATGGAATCACTATTAATGCCAATCAACTGCATCTGACATTTAAAACAATGAAAAACACAATTTTCCTAGCAATAAGTGTTCTATAAATTCAATATGTACTGCTTCCCAATAATTAATAACATTGTTGCTAGTTTATCATACTTTCTAAAATCACTTGCTGCCTAATCCAAGTGATTGCAATTAAATATGGTACATTAAACATACTCACATAAAATCAGCCTCATTTACATGTTTTATATGCAACTCATGCTGGGTTATGCTTACCTCTGTGAATGACTCATGTAAATATAACTTACGCAGCTATGGACAAGCTGAGCTGTCTGGTGCTGAGGCAATCTGGTCTTGTGAGCACACAGACAAATCTAATATATCTCAGAATTCTTCATGCATAGAACAGAGAAAATGGAGTCAGCAAAATTTAGGTTGTATAACCAAGAAGCCTAATACATGCATTTTCTGCGTACTGTGACACACCTTATAATCTTCTATTAGGGCAAACTGACACCCACAGGAAGGTTTATTTATAAAGTAAAGTAAAAGTAAAAAATATTCACTGTAAAATACCTAAGCAGGCATGCTTACAAAATAAGTAATGCATGACCTTAAAGTCAGTTTGTAAATAAATATTACAACATTACTGTACAAAAGAGAACACACATATAAGCAAATGAAAAGTAATGATTTCACAAGTGTCTTTCATTTGCCATAGCAAAGAATGTAAAATTTTTCTTTAAAAAAAAAAAGAAAAGAAAAAATAAACATATCTATGTGACAAAGTGTAAATCAAACCTGCCAATAATCACAATTCTATACTTAATGACCCTAGATGGCAGTTAGGTTTGGTTATGGTGATATCACACCCCATAGGGTGTAGTTCCAGCCCTGTACTTACATTCTTCGCTTTAGTACTGGCACTTAAAAAGATGGCAATACCTGTGAAGGCATGAGGCTCACTTCCAAGCTGGTCTAATAAGGAAACCAAAATCATGGTATACCTGTGGCAATAGTCGAACCTTGACAAGATCAAAAGAACAGTACCCAGCATGGAGAAGGAAAAGTTTGACATCTTGCAAGAATTGGGTGAACACCTGTCATCCCTGACAGAGATAATCCACTGTGGGCCCATGTGCCAGCACAGGTATGACGACTTCCAGAGGCACAGATCTGACCAGCTGGCTGTGTGGATAGACCAGGTTTACTAAGAGAAGGCCAGAATTCTATAATAAGTATTTTAACATTTGATTTTAAATCTAACCAAAAATAGGTTTGAAAAACATAATACATGAATGCTGCATAAATGCAAGAAGAAATGCAAGTATAAGTACAAATATTTATCAATATGTAATCCAAAGGAATGAGTAAGCTTAAACACATATGTAATCAGAAATGCATTTGTAAATATGTATGGTATGGTATGTGCAAATATTATTTTATGTATAAATACATATTTATATTTCAGTAAATATATATATGTGTGTGTGTGTCTATATATATAATATATATATATATATATATATATAGACATATACCAGTATACATACAGTATACATACATACATATATATATATATATATATATATATTACAAACTTAGACTGAATCTGCTCCCTCATGGCGATATACACCCCAACCCTGGTCCCACCAGCAATGACCAGCAGTCCTCTCCCTACATTGATATTAGTTCCAACCCCATTACTACCCGTCCTACTAACTCTCTTTTAACCTGTCATCTGAACATCAGAAGCATAAACAACAAAGTACATGAACTTCACGCGGTATTAGTAGACCTTTCCCCTGAGATCTTGTGTTTAACTGAAACATGGCTAAAACCTACAACTACCGATAATGAGATACTAATCCCAGGTTACAATATTCATCGAGAGACCGAGCTCCTAAGAAAGGAGGTGGAGTAGCCATACTCTATAAATCTAATCTAACTGTATCTATTGATGTTATGCAACCACCTCAAATTAACAATGCAGAAATACTAATTTCCAAACTTCAAATTAATAGAAATAAATTTATCTATATTATTTGTATGTACATTCCCCCAGGAAATAACATAGAAACCCTCGAAAACACCCTTCATTGGATATCGTCTCACCTCCCCCAAGAAACCTTAGTTCTTGGAGACTTTAACATAGACTGGAATACCTGTGCCCCCTCTGCTCCTTCCTCACATATTAACCTTTACTCTTTCAAGCAAACTATTAATACTCCAACTAGGCTAGGGAACCTAACCAGAAAGACAGTATACTCGACTGGGTACTAATAAATAAGGACCCGATCACTACTCATCTGGTACCCTCGATGATAGTTTAAGTGACCACCACCTCACCTACATCATTAAGCATAAGATAGCCATTCCCATGCAACCCACAATCAGAACTGTTAGAAACAAAAAGAAACTTGACTTAACTAAACTACAACTAGAACTAACTTCATGTAATTGGACATTACTAAAACATCTACCCCTAGATGAAGCTGTGCTTTACTTTAACAAAAAGTTCTTAGAAATTCTTAATTTTCATGCACCCACTCGCTCAAAGAAAACCAAAGCTGTAGATGTTCCTTGGCCTACAAAAGAAACTAGATTGAAAATAAAACTTAGAAATAAGGCGTGGTCTATCTGGCGTACTTCCAAACTCCCATTGGACCAAAGTAAATACAGACAACTTAGGAATGAAACTAAAAGGCAAATATTACTAGATAAAAGACAATTCTATTGTAAATTGCAAACTGACCACCAAAACTGTCCACAAAAATTCTGGGCTGGATTAAATCATCTTCTTCATCCTGGTCGCACCACTACCCCTGCCCCTGCCACACTCATTGATAAATCCCCTGAAGTCATCAATAGTTTTAACCACTTCTTCACTGAGACAATACAAACTCTGTCTAATCAATTACCTCCTAGCCTTCAGACCTCTGACCCTCTAACACTAAAAATATTCCCCTACTTACCTTTCAACCTGTTCCAACTTCCTTTATTTGTAAATTAATTAAAAAACTAAAACCCTCCACACTTTCAGCCGACCAACTCCCAGCTGAATATTTGCAAAAAACAGCTGACGTAATTGCTTATCCAGTGTCAATCCTCATCAACCGCTCCTTAGCAGAGGCCATTATCCCCGAGATCTGGAAGATATCATATGTAATACCTCTCCACAAGGGAGGCACTTCCACTGATCTTTCTAACTATAGGCCCATATCCATACTTTCCCCTTTAGCAAAAATAATGGAAAAATGTGTTCAGAAACAGTTCATGCAACACCTAATGGTCAACCAACTACTGGCTGATACCCAACATGGTTTCAGACCTCTCCATAGTACCACCTCAGCCCTCCTTGTCTTTTCTAACACCATAAACTCCCATCGTAATAATAACAATCTCTCATCAGCACTATTTCTGGATCTGTCAAAGGCCTTTGATATGGTGGATCATAAACTTTTAATCAATACATTGCCTTCACTAGGTCTTGACACCATTGCTGTACAATGGTTTAGTTCCTATCTATCTGGCAGAAAACAGGCAGTTTTATGGCAGACTAAACTCTAAGCTACTACCCAACACATTAGGAGTACCTCAAGGATCTATTCTAGGACCGCTATTATTCTCCATTTTATCAATGATCTGCATACAGTTACTCCTAATGCCAGTTGTATACAATATGCTGATGATTCCACATTAATCTGCTCTGGTACTACCTTCAGATCTACAACTGCTAACCCAGTCTACTTTCAGTAAAATAGAAAACTGGCTCTCCAGTCGCCTGATTCTCAATCCAAAAAAAACTAAAATGTTGTTGTTTCTACCAACAAAAAAATCCTACCCCATTAATTTTTCTATCCAAGCAAAGGATGGGACCATAATTTCTCCAGACCTCTCGACAAAACTACTAGGGTAACCATAGACAACAAACTAAAATTTGATATACACGTAAACCAAATGATTAAGACCATTAACAAGAAACTAGGCTCTCTATATAAAATAAAAAGCTTCCTTACCCCCAAGCTAAAATGGCCATCGCCCAGACTCACCTTCTCTCATCACTCCTGTACTCGTCCCCTTACTTCATAACATAAGTAAAACTGTCATGAACAAACTCTCAAAATGCTACAATCATATTGCAAGGTTTGTAACTGGGTCCCCATATAGGACCCATCATTGTTCCAATTTAGCAAAACTCAACTGGTCTGAGCTTCCTAACCTAATTACTTTCAACCTTCTAGTCCTTACTCACAAAATCATTTATAACCCTGAATATGCTCCTTCCCTCAAAGCATTACTTCCCCTTTGTAATAATCCCCGCCATTGAGATCATCCAACCGTCTGCTAATCCAAACTCACAAAACTAATAACTCTGCTGGAGACTTACTCCTCACCAACGCTGCAGGTAAAATTTGGAACAAACTTCCCCATGATATTATATCCATCACTACTTTAAGTCAATTTAAAACTAAGCTATAAACTCATCTGGGCTCAATACGAAGCTGCCACTGCCTAAACCCGGGATAGTCCATTCTAGACTGTCACAACTGTCTATAATTCATAATTATTCTATTCTCCTTACTAACCTCTTACATTAAAATAAATTTAAAGAATAAGTTAGAATGCTCTTATTTTGAATGTATAATTTGTTTCATTGTCAGTCAAATGTTCTGTAACATGTGCTTGGAGCTTTTCTCCCCGGGCCTCCACTGAAAATGGACATGCATCCAGTCGGATCCTCCCGGTCAACAAATGTAAAATAAAATAAATAAAATAAAATAAAAAATATATATATATATATATATATATATATATATGTGTGTGTGTGTGTGTGTGTGTGTGTGTGTGTGCAAATATGTAGAAGTATACATATTCATATATTTATGTAAACTGTATATATATATATATATATATATATATATATATATATATATATTTATATACAGTATATATAAATATATGAATATGTATACTTCTAATATATATATATTATATATATATATATATATATACATATATATGTGTGTGTGTGTGTGTGTGTGTGTGTATGTGAATGTGCATATATGTATACAGTTGATACAGTTGCATTGCCACATAATTTCATATACTGTACATATTTAATTATTAATTATTTGTACTACTGACAGACAACTTTAAAAAAATGGTTTGGTTGTGTAAGCCATAAGCTATTTATTAATATGACAAATTATATAAGATAGTAATTTATTTAAAAATTTTAACTGCACATACAAGATAGCTGACTTCAGTTAGCCAACACACCCAAAGCAGAGAGGGGTGAGGTGGCTAACAAGGATAGCCATTAGAAAATTACATTACTGTCCTAGATCAAAATGCAGACAGCATTTATAAAGTTTCACCTTGCATTGTCAAAAAAGAGTATCCCCGGGATTCATGAACCTTGCGCCAGGCGCACGCATGGCGTAGGCGCCACAACGCCAGACATGGCCGCCGAGCGATTCAGGTACGATCCAAAACCATGTGCATCAGCGGCGTCGCGAGTTGCGCCGCCCGTGTAGGTATGTTAAATACCCCATGTGCGGTGTTGCACCATGCAAATGAAGGCAAGTAGCGATTCACGAAGTGGCGGGCATAGCATAACACGGCAATGTAAACCCAAAAAATGGTTTACATATATCCAAACATGACATAGGAGTAACGGAAGGCTGCCAACGTCATGTGTCATAGTGGTGCAACATGGCAATGTGGAAAGAAACCGAGAATGTCAAAGGAAAACCTGCAGAAAATGTAAATAACGACATAAATGTCATATGCGCAAAAACCACAGCAGAACCCCAGGACATGTCCGCGGAAGGTGAGGAACAATGAAGTAATATGACAATGCCATAAAAGAGCAGTATAAGACACATCAGCATCACAGCCACAATACACCATAGTATGAATGGAAAGCCACAACCACAGCCCAAGGGTTGCCAAGGAGTGGCGTCGGTGTCTGGCGCCATAACCATGTATTAGTAGTCAATGCCATGCAAATGAGGCAGATAATACTGAATCGCAAACCCCCCACCGGCGTAAGGCTGCACCAAATGGCGCAGCGGTAAAACACCGAGGAGTGGCCTAGAGGGAATACCTGTCAATCGCAGAGGGGTGTGCCGCTGTAGGAGGAAGCACATTGGAGCCCAGCAAACCTGGGCTGTACAATGCACATCACAGCATCAGGACCGGTGTGTGAGGAAATAGATGCGCTGAGAGTATACAATGCGTGCACAGATGCATGTGCACGAGGATGACTACGTTCCCCAAACCAGTCATGTGGCTGACGCCCGTCAACAACCATGGATACAGGAAGGTGATGCGGAGAATATGAGGAAATGCAGAAGCAGTGTAATTGGAGTCGAATGAGCAATTAACACCAATCAACCCGGGAGGGCAATCGGCAGCTGACAACTCTGCATGCAGAAATCTGCAAACGGGAAAGGGGAGGAATATGAATGCAAAGAAAGTAGTGGATGTTGCAGAAATGCAAAGAGCGAAGAACCGATACAGCACAGCCAAGGAGAGTTAGCATAACGGCGGCAGACAAAATGCATGACATGTCATGTGCCTGCAAGATGCACTCCGTAAATAGTAGGTGCAACATGCAGAAACAGTAAAGTAAGGTGTAAAGCT
>NC_056725.1:926940059-926972789 GCF_019279795.1 Protopterus annectens | reverse complement strand
TTGCTACTATTACAGGTATATTGCGGAATATTTTGGCAGGGAATCTCAGGTCATTTGCCAGTTTTTCGATTTTGCGGGACACAACTGTCCAATGAGGGACTGTCCATAGCAAAGTGGGACAGCTGGTAACCCTGGTGACCATGCCCATGTCGCTACTGGGGTTGCCACCTTTTCCAGTGGCCAAGGTGTGACATTTTCGGGACTCACATCAGATTTTACAGGCCGACACATACCCACGGTCACTATATAGCATAGAACTTCACTTGCTTGCCTAAATAAAAGCTTATTGTTGTAGCAGTTTGGTTGCTTATTCTGTTTCTTGTGACATTTAGGTATTTCAGTTACGGAAATAACCATTTCATGCAACCATTACATTAAATACGGGATATCATTATGTCCTACAATCTTAGCACATTTGCCGTTTTTAATATTTTTATCGGGACACAACTGCCCATAGAGGGACTGCCCGTCGCAAAGTGGGACAGGTGGTAACCTTAGTCGCTACTCCTATGTCGGTGCGGCGCGCTGACATGCTGCGGTACACCTTCTCTGGGTATGCCCACTGACGGTGCATTGCGGGACAAACACAGTGTTACGCGTATCCTTTGTTCCTTGGACGGGTACACTTAGGGCTTCGTGGGTTGTATTTGCTTCTCCGTTTTGTTGGGACGGGTACTATGTTGCATACTCTACGTGCGTTTCATTCTGCACGGGCCCTGGCTGCTGCCATTACTATTATGGGCGGACTGTGGCAGTCAGCACATTAGGTTGCTCATTGCCTGCCGACTTAGCCACGCTTCCGGACGCATCCTACCTGGGCTCGCTCACGTACACGACGCACGTGTCTGTGGTTGCGGCGCGCTCTCATTACTATGCATATGGCACTACTACGCCGACTATTCACTGCACCACCGGCGCAGGCCTTACACCGGCCTTGCGCCGAGCTTCATGAATCCCGGGGTATGTGCTCTTAGTATAATTCTTACCATATCAGTTTTTGTGTATGTTAAGCCTGAAACATGACACACTTGGAGTTCAGATTGCTTTTTAAAGGCACGGATCCTATTCATAGAAACTCCTTTTTATTGCATTTCTACTTTTTGTGATATCCTTTAATTATGTAATTACCCACTTAATCCTGATCCATGCTGCACTGGAGCCAGAAACTATACTGACACTCTTTTGGCTCAAGGCAGCGAAAGGAATCTTGGGGAGGGTGATAACCCATTACAGAAGTTACATATGTACTTGAACAGGCACACATGAACACACACACATGTAGATGCAGGCACTCGCTCAAACATACACACACACACACACACACACACACACACACACACACACACGCGCGCGCGTGCGCGCACGCGCGCACACACACACATATATGCACACCTTTCACATCCATCGGTAATTTGGAGGACTACCACAATATTTCTGAGATGTGGGAGGAAGCTAGAACGCCTGGTAAAAATGATTACAGAAGCAAGAACAACAAATGGATTGAGGCAAGAACATTGAAGTTGCGTCACTGAGCCACTTTTCTCCTTTTTTGTAAATGTTAAGTGATTTTGTCATTTGCTATTGTTATTTTTGTAAACATTGAAAATGCCGATACTGACATGCTACTATACCTGTGACAAGAAAGGGAAATGGTACATGCAAAATTTAAAATTAGGAAAAAAACAGCGAATAAAAACTTTGTGTTTTGCAGGGGCCAAGCCATCCTGAACCCCATATATGTGGGATTGCATCCTCACACTCCATGCTTATTATATAGACTAGCTGAGATCATGCAAACTTGGGGTAAGGGTATATTGCCCAGTCTTAAGAATTGTACAATTTCAAACACCTATTGACCAGCTACTTGGTTGATTATATGAAGTCAACTAAACAGCTGTCAATCAAACATGCACTCAGCCTTTGGCAAGGAACCCAAGTGTGTGTGTGTGTGTGTGTGTGTGTGTGTGTGTGTGTGTGTGTGTGTGTGTGTGTGTGTGTGTGCGTGCGTGTGTGTATTTATATATACATGTAAATATATACATATGTCTTCTTAGCTGATGATATGTGGTTAACTAAACAGCTGTCAGTCAGACTGTGATTGTGCCGATTTCTCCTTTCTTGTAAATATTAAATGTTTTTGTTTGCTATTGTAATTTTATAAACTTTTTATACACACAAATATATATAGATATATATATATATATTTGTGTGTGTGTGTGTGTATGTATGTATATATATATATATATATATATATATATATATATATATATATATATATACATAGGTGTAACACAAGACTGAATACATCCAGTATCGACTTGCAATAATGATGCAAAAACATTGAGTATGCTGATGTTGATGTGCTAGTTTGCATTCACTGAAATACAGAAATGGTGTGTGCTGCATTTAAAATTAAAAAAATAAATAAATAAAACATTGTTTTTGCAGGAAGACAAGTCACCTTGCATCCTACACTTCATGCTAATTACCTATACAGTACTAACTTTGTGATCACACAATCATGGGGTAAGGGCATATTCCTGATATTCGGGAACTGTGCGATCTCAGACACCTCTTGACCAGCTACTTAGTTGATCATATGAAGTCAACTAAATGGCTGTCAGCTAAACATGCACTCAGCTTTCTGCAGGGAACCTAAGTGTGTGTGTGTGTGTGTGTGTGTGTGTGTGTGTGTGTGTGTGTGTGTGTGTGTGCCTGTGTGTGCATGCGAGTGTGTGTGTGTCTGTGTGAAGGTGTGTGTGTATATATATATATATATATATATATATATATATATATATATATACATATATATATATATATATATCAACATTGCTACACACACACATACATATATACATATGTACAGAAATACATAGCAATATGTATATTGTACAGGGTTCATACAGAATACAGTGGTTAAGGTACAAGCGCAGGAAAACAGTAAATGATTTGGTGAAAAAGATTTGGGAGAGACAGTGACACGCCAAAAGGAAGCAAGGACATTCAACCAAAATATGGATGGCTTGCATAAGAAAAGACCTGAGACAGTCAGGCATGACCTCTATTGAAAAGAGAGAATGACAATGAACTGAGGGAGGTGGCAACACTTGATGCTGCACTGTGAATCCATATAGAAAAAAATGGGTAAAATGGGGATGATGATGATGACTAGCCTTTTTCATCTTCCTGTACTTGCCTTGCAACTTATGGAGTTTGTTTTAGTTTTATCATTCTCTGAGTCACTTTGCAGAAGCTGGTGGAGTATGCCATTGTTTCTCTTCTGTTTGCCTCTTTGTCAGTTAGCCAGTATACCTTCTGAGCTGTGTCTGTCTTTTTCTATTTCCCATTTATTCCTACAGTCCCTACCTTTGAAAACTTCCTAGACTTCTGCATTGCACCACCTTCATTCGTTATATACCTTATCCTCATACCTGTCTCAGCCAAATGTGTGTTTTGTAGTCTTCACACATGCTGTTTTGAGATGCACTATCTTTCATCTTCAACTCCTTTTAGTTCCTCTTCTTCTTGAACTGCTAGACCCCAGGTATTTCCTTGTACTCTTCTGCTTTTAATCTAGTCAACTTCCAAACGTTCTGCCTAGTTTCTTTTGACTTTAAAGTCCTCTCTAACTCCAGAGATGATTGATGCCACCTTTCATTTATACAAAAAAACGACAGTTTCACTGTAGTTGACTTTGCACTCACCGTTTCTGTGCCAATGACATTTCCTTACTAGGAAGAAGTCTACCTGAACTGCACGGTGGCATGGTTGGCATAATTGTTAAAGTCATTGCATCACAGACTCAAGGTACAGAATTCGATTTTGACTGATCTCAGCACTGTTTGGTGTTTGCATATCTTTCAGTGTCTTTGTGAGGTTCCTCCCAAAAGCATGCTAGGTATTTCCGCACCAAGGATGGAAGGTACTGGGTTCAATCCCCCCCTTTCCAGCTGAACTTGAAATGTATGCCAGTAAAGTATACCCAAAACTAAATGGAGTCATGCAATGCAGACTCAAAAGTATAGTCTATCAGAAGATAAACTGAGTAAATCAACTACTTTAGACATTAAATTTCATGACTCTTATCCAGTTGACAGGGCAACTTTTTTCACAGATTATGTGCTGTGTCATGCTTAGCCAATCAGAGGTATAAAATGGCCTCTAGGTGATTTGTTCAAACTGATTAACGTCTTCAAGTGAAGGCAGCACAGGACGACAGCAAGGGTTGGAGTGTAATGAATGATTTGGAAAATATGGCTAAGAGGACAGAAAGGCAGGTGAGAAGTTAAGATGGCAAATTATATTGAATGCATGTAATAAGCAAGTATTAAGGATTGATATCAGAATATAAGCAAAGATAAAGAAATGAAAGGGGGGTTCTAAAGGAAAGACCAGTACTGGTAGAGTTTTTAGTAGAATCTAGAACAGAAGTTCCCATTAAAATAGGAATAGTTAGCACAGCATATAAAATATTACATGATAACTAAGGATTTTTGCTTGGAAATGTTTATATAGATATTTTTATACCCAACGTAGACTCCAGAAAGTTTTTCCTCAGGTAGATAGCAAATGTTGGAGGTGTGACGGGGAAGGAAGAGGTGTTTGAGAACATGTTTTCTGGGAGTCCACTGAGTTGACAGACTTTAAGGATTCCCTACAGGATGCACTACCAGAGATGCTGGGTGGGCAGATGGGTGTGGCAAGGGAGATTATTTTTCTAAGCTGTGACACAGAATCAGAATTGCCTAGACATGGTAAGGCCTTGGTGTTTCTAATTATGGTGGCTGTCCAAAAGCAATTACTAGAAAATGGAAATCAAAATCTAATTAAACTAAAATAGAAGTAGTGAATGTAGTAACAGAGATAATACAAATGGAACGGAGATCTTTAGAAAAAGGTAGGAGGAAACTACATAGGAATACATTGGAAATTGTGGGAACAATACACACAGGGAAGGAATGAGGTTTAAAAGAAGGCAGGACTTAAATGAGTTATGTAATGTTTGAAAATGATTGGGTATATTATAAGTGATGTATAATGTTTGCAACTGGGAGTGCGTCAGCATGGTTTGTGTTATAAAATTCTTGCAACTAGGATTGTGTCAGTGTGCTTTGTTTTCATTTATATAAATTTATGATTGCTTATATCATAAGTGATTGTTTAATAAAGGTGTTTCTTCTTTAAAAAAGGGAGCAGGAAATTAATAATTTATGTAATGTTGCTTAAGTTATATGACATATTGTAATATATGTGAAGCACAATGTTTGTTAATTTTAACTTGTTAATACAGTTTGATTACTTTTGTATAAATCTAAATGTGCCTATGTCACAAGTGATAATTCAGTAAAGGTGTTTTAAAAAAACAAGCCACAATCAATTTTAAATGTATTTTGAAATCAAGGTGATTAAAACATTAAATTCATTGTCTCATTTCAATCATGTTGACACAGCTTTAAATAATTTAAACAAAGTTTTTTTTTTTATGCACTTCAGCCATGAATTCAATGAGGAAATGAAATATAAAACACTTACTTTTGGTTAGTCATATACTTTGGCATATAAGTTGCTTTCTTTTTCTTTTTCCTTTTAAGTGTCCCATTGTATTGTCTCATTGGATCTTCTTACTTTACTGTTAATTATGATATATTAAGATTACAGGGGATAATGTAAATGTATTGGTTACAGATGCATTTTAAACAATAAGAGCCAGTCAGCTGTGTAAATTATTTCTTCTTTTGAACAGAATAATAGCAGCACAGCAGTTATTTTGCTTCTTGCTTAGTCCTCTTGCTTTATTCCCAGTATGTGTACTTTTTATGAAGAATCTGCCTATACTGTCCTTGTACATTAGGTTTTCACTTCGCCCCAGTATCGTGTTATAAGTGAAATGGCAGTTCAACTGTCCAAAGTTGTGTTTCTCTTCCTTAACACTCACTGACTGAAGAGGAATTGGATAAAGCTGGTATGGGAGAATGAATACACATGTATTCTTCTTGTAAAGTGATAATTTCATAATGGTGCTTAACTATTCCAGTGTTAGAATTAGTGTACTGCATGTACATCAGTGGCAGCATATTTAGTGGGCCTAACTAGTATACTGCATGTACAATGTCAGTGGCAGTATATTTAGTCGGCCTAACTTACATTTGCTGACCCGTAGTGCTGTAGATTTCATTATGAAAGAACTAAGTTTCATGACTGTATTTGGCTCTCATACAGCACCTGCAATAGTGGTGCTGCGGTAGCGTTGTCGCCTCACAGCAAGAAGTTGTTCCATTCGATTCTCAGTTAGACCGTCTTCTATGTGGAGGCACGCATGAATGGGCGTGCCTTCATTGAAGGTTGTGCGTCAGGGCTGGTAACACGGCACGTAAAAATCCACTACCAAACATTAGCGGACCAGAGTTCCGCTGTGGCGACCCCTAACCGGGATAAGCCGAAAGACACAACAACAACATTTGGCTCTCATATGGCAACATAACTGACAACCTACAGTTAGAGTGAAAAATTGGAGGAGTGCTCAGAGCTTTCTTTTTTATATTTAACATTTAAAAAACAATTTGGTTGCTGGGTTTTGTGAAATGGGGAGTGGTCCTCTTGAGGCATGCTCTGTGGATAAATACCATATTTTATTTTTCTGATGCAGTGTTGGTTTTTCAGGGTGTCATTTGCAAGCTATCTTTGCAGAAGAAGATATGCGAAAGCTGGTGGTTATTACTGCAACTTTTCTTCCATTTTCACCCTTGAATTTTACAATCCTGCAGTTGAAATATTGAACTTTAAACCACAATAAGAAAAGCTTAATGGCCAGCAAACGTTTTCAAGCCTGAAGTCACTCCCTGACAGGAAAAGGACAGTCTAATCCACTTTCCTTCCATTTTTGTCCGTGAATCCACAATCCCACAGTTGACATATTGAACTGAAATCTGCAAAAAGAAAATCTTTTGGCCAGCAAACTTGTTCCAACCCTTTTAAGAAAAAGTCAGTCTAATGTGTATTGTCCTTAACATTTTATATTCTGTGAACTCAAACCAACTAATAGATGCATGCACCATAATCGCTACATGTATTACTCAGGAGGGATATGTGTTATACTTGGTGTAATCTCACTGCTACAGGATGTATTATCTCTAGGAACCGCAACAGCTTAGCTCACCTCCTTTTAAAAGAGAATCCAGTCTCTCTACTAGGACCATCATATTAAACAGTGACTTACTGCAAGTCCCCACTTGATCAGTTTTAGTGTCTCTCATGCTCTGGTCCCACCAATAATTGTAATATCTATTCTTTTCTCTCTGTATCATTGTATGCACTGTATCCCTGCAGTGTCTTGAAACTTCTATTGCTATATATCTCTCACCATCTAAACGTCATTCTAGACCATTATTGGGCTTTTTGCTTTCTTTTTCCTTCTGTCTTTATAAAGTACCTCTACAGCCTCTATTCACAACTGCTACACCTTTTTTACCATTATTTGTTCAATATTCAACTAATGATTAAAACTTTACTTTAAGATGTTTACCTTCTGCCTCAGTGAGCTTCACCGATTGTTTTTCTTGTGCAGCGGGTGCTGTACACAAATGCAGCAGGTAGACAAAGCATGCACTTGAGTACTTCCTGGTTTCAGCCCTTTCCCAGCATGCCTCACACACACTCTGTTGTATTTCCTCATAGACACGTTTTTTCAAAACTCATCTCTATTTTCAATCCTCCAAATGCTCATCCATGAAGTATAGTGGACACCTGTAGGTTTGTTTGTCTTTTCGGCTTTTCCCGGTTAGGGGTCACCACAGCGGAACTCCGGTCCGCTAATGATTGGCAGTCGATTCTTATGGTGCCGAGTTGCCAGCCTGATGCTCAACCTTCAGCAAAGGTATGCCCATTCACCCATGTCTTTCGGAGGCCACTCAACCACAGGGAGGACATGCAGACTCCACACAGAAGGCACTTCAGCCGAGAATTGAACAGGAGAATTTCTTGCTGTGAGGCAACAATGCTACCACTGTAACCTGTGATAAATGTGAATTCACTGCAGAAATGTGTTGTTTCTTAATTATATTCACATTTTCTTCTGAGCAGGAGATTTCAGCATAGTTTTCAACTGCAAATTGTTATTATTTATTTATTTATTTATTGACATTTGTTAACTGGGTAAATCCCTGTGCCAAAATACCCATTTTCAGTGGAGGCCTGAAAAGCTTGACAAAACACTCTATAATACAAAGCAAAAAAACATACATATATATTACATAAAAGGTACATATGATTGTTAGAATTGGTGCATAAATTTACAACATATGGAAAAGGTGTTTCATTGTAATAATGATATTGAATGCACTAATATAGTCACAAATACAGTATTGATTGTGCTAAAAAGAGGCTGATAATAGAAATATAGGAAAACATTTTAAAAATAGGAAAAAATATACAAATAGAAAAAGGACGGTGAAGTGGTACAGCAGTTGCATTGTTACCTTACAGCAAGACGTTCTCTGGTTTGATTCTCGGCTGGGGAGCCTTCTGTGTGGTGTCTGCATGTTCTTCCTGTGTTTGTGTGGGTTTCCTCAGGGTGCTCTGGTTTCCTCCCACGTTACAAAGACGTGCATCTGGAGTGTATCTCCCTGGACCTCCACTGAAAATTAGCTTCGTTCCAAGTTGGACTTTCCCTGTAAACTAATGTTAAATAAAAATAAAATAAAAACAATAGAGGTGCAATCATCAGATAGGCCATTATCACCATGTTTTTACTGCTAACTCAAAGCATTCTTAATTCCAAACCTACCACTGTGATAATAATATCAGTTTATCACATCTTCTGGTTTATGTTAACTCCTGGTGCTATTGACAATTATAAAAAGAGTCCCTGGGATTCATGAAGCTTGCGCCACGCGACGGAGTAGCGTCGGCAATCTAACACCAAATATGGCCACCGAGCGATTAAGGTACAAGTTGTTTCCACGTGCACTACCAGCGTACACCAGAGCTGCGCTGCTCCCGGCGCATGTATGCTAATTACCCCATGCATGCAAATGAAGGTATATAGATATATAGGTATATATATTTACAAATGTAAACCAAAAAGAGGTTTACATTTTTTCAAACATAAAATCGAAGCCATGAAAGCAGACCAAACTTACGTATTATAATGTTAATATATGCCAATGGCTAAATATATAGCCAATGGCATAAAAAACTTGCACAACACATAAAAAATAACATTTAATGTCATGGCCACGCTAACGCAAAGTAAAACCGCAGTGCATCGGTGCGCAAACGGGATCACAATGAAAATATATTAGATGTCATAAAACTGCAATGTAACACAATTCATGAATTCCCCATAAAAGTCAATGGCACGCATGCTACACCACAACCATGGTGCAAGGGTTGCTAAGGGTCTGTGACAGTGTTCTGCGTGGTAACTAGGAATTAGTAGTCGATGCCATGCAAATGAGTCAAGTAATATTGAATCACAAACTCCCCAGCGGCATAAGGATGCACCACATGGTGTAGCGGTACAACACCGAGGTGTGACCTGGAGGTAAACATGACATCAAGAGAGGGGTGCGCCACCATAGCTGTAAGCACATTGGAGCATTGCTAATCTGGGTTGCCTGTTGCTAAGCAAAGCCGCAGGATACGGGTGTGGAAGTAGCCATAGCTTTGCTTAGCTGAGAGAAAACTGAAAGTGCATGTGAACGTGGATGAAAACGCACTCGAAACCCTGTAAATGGCTGTGTGCGGCACGTACCATAGCTGAAACGGGAAGGATATGGGAAGACAATAAGGAAATGCTGCAGCATGGTATTTAAAGTACAAATGAGTAATTCACACCTAGGAACTCACAGTGGGCCATTGACAACAGCTAACAAGGTTGCTAGCAGCTACCTGCAGAACAGGAAAGGGGAGGTGCCATACTGCAAAGAAAAGAGAACTGTCACAGCAGAACAAAGCAAACTTGCAGTAGATCAGCTACATAACACATTTCGCAACACAATCCTGGGCTGTGAAAGTACAAAACAAGAAAGCAGGCAGCTGGATGCATGCCTGAGAATGGGAGGGGAATCGGATTGAAAAGTGAATTAAAGGGCAATAGATGAATCATGGCAGCCAAGCGTAATTCAACACCAAAGGCCCCACAATAGCAGTACCTGCTGTAAAACCCATAATTAAGATACCCTGCAGCTGGAATTGCACATACACATCCAATTACACCAGCATCATCCATTGCACAATAGTATAAGGTGTGAAAGCCCCCCACACACACTTGTGTATTCCCAGACACACTGCACCATTGGTGTACACAGGCGGGGAACTTTTAATATGTACATGTTAGGGGCTGCCATAGCGTTGATTCACCAGCATGTGTTGGAGACTGACGGTGGTGTGGAGGATGATGCTGACAACCATCTCAGGCACCGGAGGAGGAGCAGAGTGTTCAGACCCAGGGTAACCTACCAGGGGCTACATGATCTGGAGATAGTAGAGCATTACAGGGTGGACAGCGACACCATACAGCAACTTGTGGAGCTGTGCTGGCCACTCCTCAGAGCCAGAAGTAACAGAGGGGAACCCATCCCAGTGGACACGAAGGTATGTGTAAGCTTTAGAATACTAGCCACAGGTACCTTCCAAAGGCTAACTGGGGATATCATGGGGATCTCACAAGCATCAGCATCCAGGGTATTCCACCAGTTCCTGGATGGCATGTTACCACATGCCAATGACCACATATACTTCCCCCGAATGCAAGAGTAGTTGGCCAGCAATATGTGTCTCTTCCACCATGTGGCAGACTACCCGGAGGTACTAGGTGCAATAGACTGTATGCACATACACATCAAGACATCACCCAGTGAGCAGGGTAGGTGCTACATAAACTGCAAGGGATACCCCTCCATCAACTGCCAGGTCGTGTGCAATGCCCAGGGCATTATCATGGATGTGTGTGCTGGCAGCCCTGGAAGCTATCATGACTCCCACATCTGGCATGCCTTACAGCTGTCTCAGGTATTTGCCGGGGGGACATCCCATAAGGCCACATGGTGGGGGATGCTGACTATGCACTGGAACCGTGGATGATGACTCCCATCAGAAAAGCAGACACAGCCACGCAAGAATGCCATAATGAGGCACACGCAGAAGCCAGAATCATCATAGAGTGCATGTTTGGCATGCTGAAATCACGGTTCCGTTGCTTGGACATATCTGGTGGAGCCTTACAGTACTCTCCAGGCATGTGTGCCCACATCTTCATAGTATGTGCCATGCTACACAATATGATCCTGCGGAAACAGCTGCAGCAGGAACAGAATGGGGAAGGCCCTCACAGCACACCACCATTGCCAAGGGCCCCACAGGCACAGAAGGACTAAGACCACAAACACCCTGTGCCAGCCCCAGTAGGCAGATGGAGGCATGCCCAGTATGCCCATGCCTTGACAAAGAGGGAACGTATAGCACACACATTGACAGTGTAGGCACTTATGGACTGACACCCTTCTCCACCTGCACACACAGCAAACATGGATGGCACAAACACACGACCACCTGTAAATTGTCATGTATAGGAGGTCTACGGTGTGCATCCTACATAGGTAGCCCTCAACTATTGTACACACAACTGCCATTGGCACAAGGTAAGTCAATACCTGAACAGTAAATTAAGCTATCAGCATGTGTCCATACTGTATGTATAGGTTCATAGATACATAGGTAGGTACATGCCTAACTGCCCGAGGCCACTCATAGGCATAGCCAAACAGTGTCTGCTGTCGCCACACCATTGATTAACTAACTGTCCCTCAGTGGAGCAGAGTCAATTGCAGGATCCCTGGGGTGTATCCACTGTTTCCCACCCACCCTGCAAGGATTTTCTGGAGTGTTATTGAGGGGTTTTGTATAATTTAATCAGAGATGTAGTTCCAAATAATGGGGAGTATCCATGACAGGAATCTTCTCAGATGATTTACATGTTACATAGTATACCTTAACCACAGCTTGCATATATAGGTAGTATTCCACAGTATAATAAACATTTGGAACACACAACCACTGAAATGTGCGTTAATCACCCTTGCACTACCAGTGCCTGCTCTGAGAGGTAAAATTACCACTGCCAGGATTAGAACACACAACCATATACACAATCTTCACAATAACCTACCACTAAGCTACCTGAG
The DNA here is from genome assembly GCF_019279795.1 of Protopterus annectens. Taxonomy (NCBI): domain Eukaryota; kingdom Metazoa; phylum Chordata; order Ceratodontiformes; family Protopteridae; genus Protopterus; species Protopterus annectens. The sequence continues at coordinate 926,960,604 of NC_056725.1, read as the reverse complement.
CTGTACCAATGGCAGTTGTGTATACTGACAGGGTAAAACACAAAAGGTAGGAATGTGTGGAAATAGGACAAATTGGCATGTACCCAATGAAAGGTGTATGCTATATATATATATATATATATATATATATATATATATATCGAGAGAGAGACAGAGAGGGAGAGAGAGAGATATATGTCGATATATGGGGATATACATATATATGTAGATATATAGATAGGTTAACAACATCTACATAACCATGGATGTACATATAAATGGGATACCTACCACATACCGACTGCTTGACATACCGACACATGTAATCACGAGGCTTAAAGTCCGAAAGACCACAGTACCTAAACACCAGAAGTGCGAGGTTTAAAATCCCAGTGTTAAGGGACATTTAGTCAGTGCTTCTGGTGTTGCGGTTCAGGTAGGTTACTGTGCGTAAGTGTGTTTCTGAGGGCTGTAGTGTGTGTTCTGAGTGTGGTGTGTGTTCCTGGGGGACTGTAATGTGTGGGCGTAGGTTTGCTTTGTGCGTCTGTTTGTGCAATCTAGGAGGTAGAATATTAAAGTAGGTGGGGTGTGGGGGGCAAAGACACCCACATGGGGGGTGTAGGGGGGCTTGCCCACCTGCTCATATATAGTGTAGAATGATTTGTTTGGATGTGGTGGGTAGCAGTGTGTGCATGTGTGTTCCATGTTTGTGTTACTTTCGTGAGTTACTGTCGCTGTCAGTAATGTGGGGAATGGGAGTCTGGGCCCGGTACTGTGGGCGTCGGAATTGTGTGGTGTCAAGATTCCATAGGTATCCCATATACAGCAGTTGTGTTCATATATGAGTATAACATGGACCATAGCAATCACACATTCCGCCATGACCAAACTTTATGAACAAAGGATATGGAGAGTATATGCCTATACACTATCACAAGTATGTGCTATGGACATGAGCCAATGATAGGGTTACCACCTGTCCCACTTTCCGAGGGACAGTCCCTCTTTGGGCGGTTGTGTCCTGACCAAAAATATTAAATGTGGCAAATGTCCTGAGATTGTAGGACATAATTATGTCCCATATGTAATGTAATAGTCACATACAATAGTTCTTTCTGTACCTAAAATACCTACATGTTACAAGAAACAGGATAAGCAACTAAACTGCTACAAGAATAAGCTTATATTTAGGCAAAAAAGGAAAGTTCTATCCCTTGTAATGACCGTGGGTTTGTGCCGGCCTGTAAAATTTGATGTGTGTCCCGAAAATGTCCCACTATGACCATATGAAAAGGTGGCAACCCTAGCCAAAGAGGATCAGTCACCAACACAACTCCAATGACTGCAAATACTTATGACAGAAATACACAGCTTTCATGTAGCAACACTTTATTACATTCCGATGTATTGCTGAAAGGATTCAAGGACTAACATCACCCGCATGCTACACAGGAACCAATTAACAGTGCCTTAATGAATCAGCCTGCAATTACCATAGTATTAGTCCACTAAAGGATAGGTGTTCAAATAGGGAAGGAACCCTCACGCACATATCGATTATGTATAAAAGCAGTTCCTACACACCTGCATCTGCTATTTACACCCACCAACATCACCTCCACACCCAAACAAATTACAATACAAACTGTAATAACATCACAAATCACTCACTCACTGTACGACATCTGCAGAAGCCTTAACATACCTTGTCAGTGACACACTAATATGAACCTATGTGAAATAGTTGCTATTATACAATGGAACAGCTGCTGATGTTACAGGGTTTGTTTTCACTAATCCCGTTTCAGAGGGTTGTGTGTACACCGGGAAGTGTTACCAATTACTGATTAACAGCACAGTATGATACACATGTACACCAAACCAAGGATTTCTGGTGAGCACACTGTAAACCACCTAACAGTTCATGCATAGCCATACAGCCTTGAACTGCCCAAACATCCTTGCCAGACTGAAACATCTGGTACAAACAAACCCTGCATAAGTAGCAATGTTCTGAAATATAACAGCTGTACTCACATGTAGAACAACATCTTCTAGCCATTACACACAATCCACGGGAGTCATGAAGCTAATGTATCTCTGTCTGTCTCCATATAGCTGATGAAATACATCACAAACAACACTTCCATGCAGTCTTCCTCGAAAGTAAGGCAAATGGACAATACCCAAGTGGAGTACTCAATTATACACCACTGTTGCCATGGTATTGGCTAACGGAGTAGCTGCACAGCTGATGTGCATCTAATTAACTACTTTGGTACACCAACTGGTGGTCAGGATAGCACATGTTACTGATATTTAACTAGAAAAGGATGGCTTATCACACATTCAAATCATCTCTATATACCAGTAGAACGTTACAAAGAAGATTGAAACACAAACTGAAAAGGATTGAATTCACTGTCAATGACACCTCGGGTTACTAATAAGGTATGTAGAATACTCAGTATGCCTGTATGTAGTACCTGTTCTGTAATATTTAAAGTGCACGCAATCCATATAGTGGAAACAGTTATCTTGTAGTGATGTATTGTTGAGCATAGTAACGCTTGTAGTATTTGTGTGTGTACTGCTGTAGGTCACAAGGCAATAAGGGCTATATATAAGGGCTTTGAACACAAATGAACACAAATATACCTCACCAGTTGCTGTCAGTGGCAGGGCTGGTCCAACAAGTATGTGCTATAACAGGGGATAGTATGTTTTGATATATTGTAACATTAGGCATATATATGGGTGTATTACTGAGAATAACATGTCGAAGGTTGGTCCACTGTGCAATTATGATTTGCATTGTGGGATATTGTGCCAATAACCGTGTAATGTGCAGTATTGTAGGCAGATATGTATTACAAGTTACATAGCATTACTGTTATGTTAGGCAAACATTAGTTATGTCTATTGGCATTTACAATTACACAATAACAGGATACATATGATTTGTAGTCACCTAACAGTTTATCAGCATGATAGCAAAGTAAAATGGAAGAGCTAGTTAACTATCCATGCACATAAGACATGAAATAAGTGCAAATGTAGGTACTAGGCTGTCTGCCCAAGGGTATTTATAAGTCTAGCTAGAGTGTGTTGGCTTTCGCCACCCCCTTAGGTTAGTTCCCTGTGCCTCTGAATGGCAGAGACATTAGTTCCCTGTGCCTCTGTCCAGCAGAGCCACTGCAGTGATCCCAGGGGTACATGTCTGTCTCCCATCCACCCATCAAGGTTTCCCTTGAAGATTGCTAGAGAGGGGCCCTGCCTGATGTACATTGGAATCATGTTCCACAGCATGGGGAGTCTCCGGGTCAGGAATCTATCTGTCCAGCACGTCCTAGTCATTGTTATGGTCAGGTGTATATCCCTAGAGCATGTGGCTCTCAGGGGCTTCTGTTTAGGTGGAGCATATCCAGCAATACTGGGTTGGACATGGGCCTTGTATGTCAAGCAGAGATCACCTGTGAGTATGCGGTATGCAACCGAGTACAGCTGGAGTTTCTTAGGTTGGGCTGCATAGGTCATCTGTTTAAGTTCAGTAATCCTCTTGGTGTGGTACTGTTGTGGTCTTCCAAGCTGTTGCAGTAGTCTTGTAAGGTACATCCCAAATAGGGTGTTGTATCCTTTAATGGGTCTAATAAGTCATGAGTAGAGAGGCAGAATTGCCTCCTTTGCTCTGGATGCGAACCTATTAGAGATTAGGGGGGCCACGTAGAAGGATATTCTAACCACCTTGTCATTATGGGTATCAAAGGAGAGATTGCTATCTACTGGGGTTCCCAGATCCCTTATTACCTTTTCTGTATGTAGGGGAGTGGCACCTATGTGGTAGTCCTCGGGTAATTAGTTATATCCAAAGGGGATGACTATGCACTTTTTTGCATTCAGCTTGAGGCCATGATATAGACACCAGGTATCTGTCTCAGTGTGACCCTTCTGGAGGGTGTCTGTATCAGCTGGGGAAACAATTATGGCCCTAAGTTTGCAGTCGTCTGAAAACCATTTCAGCCAAAGCCCTCCTGTGCTTGCCTGTACAACAGAGAATTATATACCAAACATGAGGGGTCCTAGGACTGAGCCCTGGGGGGCGCCACTTGTAACTGGTATACAGTCGGACCTAGGGTATGCAACTCCCACTGTGTGGGTTCTGTCCATGAGCCACTTTGCAAACCATCACATGACGTAGGGGTTAATGTTCAGGTGGATGAGTATGTCAATAATACCAGAATGGGGAATGGTGTTGAAAGCCTTTGAGAGATCAAGGTAGGCTGTGTGGACCTCCTTACCCTCATCTAATGCCTTGGTAACTGTCTCTAAGAAGTCCTCCAGGTTTTGGAAGCATGGTCTGCCCTTAACAAAGCCAAACTGGGAGGGGTCAAAGGTTTGCAGGTACCCAATGTCTCTGTGACTGAGATCCATGATGATGTGTCCATAGCCTTGCAGACCAGGCTAGTCAGGCCTATAGGGAAATAGGTCCTGTGGTACATTGTGGTGCCACCTTTGTGGAGTGGGATAACTGTTGCTGTGCACCACTCAGTGGGCACAAAGCCTGATGTGAGGCTATTATTGAACATGGTGAATAGGTGGGGAGCCAGTACATTCTGAAATTCATGTAAAACGCAGCCTGGGATGTTGTCCGGTCCGATGGATGCTGTGATATTGGCTATAGAGTGTGCAGCTTTTACCTGCATAGTTGTGATTACAGGGACTCTGCACTTTTCCTGTATAGATGTGGGCCCTTTAGGGGGTGAGAGGGGGGGAAAGGTAGAACTGAATCTATCTGCCAGGATGTTGGCAATATCAGTTGGTTCTGTAATGTTCGTGACTTTGTGCTGTAACTCAGAGCAGATCTGGGTATTGATATTGAGATATTTGACATAGCTATAGAATGCTTTGTGGTTGTCATTGGAATTAGTGGCAGTTTTGTTTCTGTAGCTAGCTTTGGAGGATCTTATAAGGGATCTCACCTTCTTACTGAGGCTGATCAGGGAGCTCCTCCATGCATGGGATTGTACTCTCTTTTGCAACAGTGTCTTCCTTCTGTTGTACAGTTTATTTATGGCAGGGGACCACCAGATTGGCTTTCTTAATTAGGAGTATACCGTCTTGGTTCTGTTTGGGATAGCACGATCCATGCACTCATGTAAGTGCTTAGAGTGCATTTGTTTAGGATTCAGCAGTTGTAACAATATTGTCCATCTGCATGGGTGTCATGAATTCACCACATCTGTCTCAAGAAGCATGAAGCTGGCTTTGTAGACATATTATACTGTGGTTCCCTTAATGGGGGGTGGGGGCAGGATGTGGATATCAAGGGTGTTCAGCTTATGGTCGGATCGGACCAATGAGCAGTTGACTGCAGGTGTGGAACACCATTCACTCATGTTGGTAATGCCTAGGTCTAGGATACTGTTGCCCCTGGTGGGTGTGTGGATAAGTTGATCCAGGGCATTGGTGTTTACGAATTCCAGAAAGTGTTGAGCTAATTAGTTGGTACATAAGTAGTTTTCTCAGTTAATGGTGGGGTAGACTCAGTGAGACTATGTGATGAGTGTGGTGTGGTGCGAATGTTTACCTTCTCCACATATGACTGTCAGGGTCAGGCTTGGTTGGAGAGAGCTTTACCCCAGTTTGGCTAGATAAGTGCATCCCTCACAGGTTGTAGTGTTGGGTGGTAGGTGGAGAGGGTTGTCTGTGTACATTTCTACATTGCCTCAAGATATCCAGATTCATCAGATAGACAGGAGAGAACACTGGCAGCTGACCCTTGGACATGCCTGAATATAAAACTAATTTCCCCTTTATAAGCGAAGAAAGTGAGTACAAGAGCTATTTTACTCTAAGCAAGTGAGAAAAGTATGTACAAAATCTGTTTACCTCTAGGTAATGAGGAAGATTCAGTGCTATAGTAATTAGTAGCTTACGTAGTGCTTACAAATTCTGAACAAGTGCTGAGCATGAATACGCAATCCATATAGGGTCTTGGAAAACTTAAACACACTGTCCACCCCTAACAGGTACACAATCATATATCCATGTACACCACAGAGCCCCTGTACCCACAACTATGCAGGTTCAAGCTGCACTCAAGCTGCATGGGACCTGTCTGCATCCCAGGTTGCATCATACACATATGGCAAAACACGTTGCTCTCCACATACACATCATGTAAAACATAGCTTCATGTCAGGCTGTGTACACACTAAAGGGTGCACACCAACAGGTATCAAAACCCACAAATGGGGAGACACCACTGATAATGGGAAGTACTGCACAACTACCATGCTGAATCTGGTCTGAAAGGCCATGAACCTTGATCATATTATTTGATGTCAGCAGTACAGATGTAGATGACAGTAAGGTTAATTTCACACTGCATATCATAACCTTGCCAGGTCATAGGACATCATCATCCATATTGTGTTCCACCTACACCTGGTATACTAGATGTACATTCCTATGTCAAAGGAGTGTTTTGCAACGGGACTGCTGGCAGAACCAACACTACAGAAGGTGTCTGAATAATACATGCACATCACACCAGTGCCAGCTACAGTAAGACAGGGTTAATTAATTGTATCCCCCTCATTGTAGTCCATACAACACAGACTAACAGAAGGCATCTAACTATTGAAGTATGCGAATTACTATGTCCTAGGAGCAATAGCCAACTCAGAGAGTTGTGGACAACATACAGAAGGGGCTTTGTGGGTGAGGTGTGTGTGACTTATGGCCACAATCTGACAGCTACATATTACATTGTCACCTCTATGTTAATAACCCTGTACCCATGAACTACCACCTAGGCAGCGGTCAACATAATGGACACTGTGTGTAAGGGATGCAGCTGGGCAGTTGTCCTTCCTGTGATAGCTACGTCACCACACCTGTCAGGTAGTCATATGTGGCAACCCTAATCATGACAGGGTGCCATCCATGAATATAGAGATCATTGTCCAGCCATACACAACACTCAAGTGACCCATATCAGATCACATATGTCCTTTAAGGGGTATTGACCATGTTCAGATGGCCTACTCCAGCCTTCCCATTCCCCATCTCCACTATGTAGCATGATGCATACCCTGAATAAATCCATGTCCAACCCAGTGACGATGGACATACTTCACGTACACATCCTGATCTCAAACACACACTTCATGGACATCCACCTTAATAGTACTAGGATCACCACATGCTGGACAGAACCTTGTCCCATACACTTTACATAGTCCTGCCATAATATGCATTCCTGTCCTGCAAAGCTGCACATTGCCCCCCCTCTCAGACATGGTGTGATGACCGCATGGTAAATGTATCATTAAACCTGTGGATCAGTTATGTGGCACTGCTCCACCTGGCCCCAGAGACCCACCTGTCGGCTACAGCCAGGTAACCTTTCATCCTAGATTCATATATGGCCCAGGGCATATAGGCTACTAGTTGACTTTGACTGTACATGCTATAGTTGATATCCATCCCTGCAAATACCATCTGGCTAGCCAGTGTCCCATGTGTATCACATGTGCAACACAGGTGATACATGGCAGAATGTTGAATTGCTGTACAGTGCTGTGTAGATGTATATGGCAGAACACATACATGTAAAACCTTCCGTGAGCAAGTCTGCAGGGTCACAGGTCATGTCCATTAAGGCAGTGTGAGCCTTTATATGTGACATATACACAGCATCAAGGTCAACTGCATTAATGTAGACACATCCAGCCATGTGCTGATGGGTAGGAACACCAGTACAGGCAAACAGACATGCCCACATCAAGACAGCATCCACATGGAGTATGAGCAATGTAATTAGGTGACTCACAACATATATGGTGATAATATCCACTCACCATTGAGTGTCATGTGTGTAACACAAACATGTCAGTGATGTCAGTGTCATGTAGATTTGCAAAGACAACTATTTATTCACAATAAATGTGATACACATGTATGTTTAGCTGTAGCTCTGTATGTCTCTGAGTTACTGTGACCTGTCTCCATCATTATGTCTTCCAGGTATGCCACGTGCAAGGCTACCCCCTTATACCCGCTTGGAGGATGAGGCCCTCATCCCATACCTACATGACAATCATGATATTCTGTTCAGCCATGTGCTGCAGGATGCACAGCAGCAGGATGCCCTGTGGATGGAACTTCGCAGGAGGGTTAATCATGTGGGTGGCCACAACTGCACATACCAGCAGGTGCGCAGACACTGTACAGACCTCATTAGATGGGTGAAACAGCATGCAAATGAAATCGCCAGGGAACAAGGTGCAACAGGTGGTAGACCACCAACCCAGCCCCCACTCACACATACCAAGGAGCTACTGGCCAACCTGGGACACCTGCAGAACAACATCCACAAGCCTTTGCTGATATTGTGGAGATGGTTGTCTCTCAACCACCAAGCAACACTGCCTAACTACCCTGAAAAACATATCCCCCATACCAAACATACCACCCTTTGTCTGCATAACCCTGTCGTCAGTGGAGCATATGACATCTATGGGATAACACAGACATGTGAAATAGATGCCCGTCACAATAATTTGGCCAACACATGTACACACATGGCCATGGAGGATGGCCAGAGACATGAAGCAACACACACACACAGTAGACGTGATGTGCTTGTGTGTACACCCTGTCGTACAATGGCTACACATGGTCCAACTATGGCCTTTGTGTAATGGCTATATTGCAGATGTGGAACACTAGACATCCTACAGGCCTGTGCACATCTTGTGTAGGTGTGACATCAATCCACCACATAAGATGTATTGAACATCTTGAGTGTGTCACACCATCACAGCAGTCACCTGTACAGTATCCACATCAGCCCACAGATACAGTACATTCCCCTTGCTGGTGTCAGACATCAATGTCATACTTGCTTCTCATTTGTGTGTGTGTGGTACACAGATGTCATGTGGGACATGGTATACTGACGTGTTTGCCATGTCTGGCCACTGGCCGTAGTTGCCAGGCAGCAGTAATATGGTTGCAGATGTGCAGGGGTGTTATCTGTATACCCTTCAGTGACCTGTGTCACACATTCCACATCATGGTTTAGTGTGTATACACCTCAGTGATGTGGGTCAAATTCCACAGTATATATGTATTGTATCTGAACACAATCAGGGCTATGAACTGTGTCTGTAACTCACACTGTATAGCAATAGAGACACCTCATGATTCCCTGCAATGGCCATGCACATCAGCTAAATGTGCAGTATATCTGCAGGGTAGACAGACAACACTGCATTGGGACACCATTACCCCACTGTATATTTGACAGGACACCATTGTGTTAAGCATGTATGCATGTCATTGCACATGTCAGCAGATCACATGTCATACTACATGTGATTGTCAAGGTCATATGCCACACATCAGGCAGGTGTATTGTTAACCTGTGCTGGTCTACATGGTATAACACAGGGATGTATGCTAACTATTACTATGATTGTGTAATTTACATGCCTTCTGCTATGACACATGCATGCTGTTGTGTGCAACCCAGGGATGTATGATAACTACCACTATTATTGTCTGCTCTGCATTCCGTCTGTCATATCACATGCATGTTACATGCCTTCTGTCATATCACATGCATGTTGGGTGCCATAGCGTGTGTGCCTGTGTGTGTGTGTCTGTGTCTATTGTATAGATTGTAATGTACAGTTCTTGTCTGCCCCTTACAGGTGATGTAGGTGCGTTGCCTTTCTGCAGTCCATCTGAAGTTAGTGTCCCCACAGACTCTAGCAGTGATGATGAACATATGATTGAGGCACAGGCAGGGTTGTCAGGGGCTGAATCTGTGCCATTGGTTGCCATTCCACCTATATCCCCCTCATCCCCGCACACAGATCCTATACCTGCACATACCCCATCACCAGGGGCCATAGAGGAAGGACAGTTGGCATGTAGTAGCTTGGAACAGGAAAGTGTGGGGGCTATGGAAGGTGTGCTTGCACACCATGGTGTCAACTAACTGACTGGCAGTGCCCCACACAGGCACATGGCCAGTGCTGCTCATAGGAGGACCTCTGGCCAACATTATCACCCTGCAAGACGGAGCACAGCAGCTGATGTCACCAGACGTATGTTTCAGACTGTAATGCAGGCACAGGCACATGCTGAATGGCACAACAGAGAAGATCAGAGGCTTCAGAGGGCTGCTGTCCGTTCTTTAAACAACAACATCCAGGCAATGGTAAATGCTCAACAGCAGATTGCTGAAGCTTTGGATAGATGGTTGGGTGACATGGTTGGAGTCCTTCACTATGGCATGACAATCCGCGAGCATGAGCTGTCTGTGTTGGAACATCTGGTAGGAGTGAGGCATTGGGCATGTGGACATAGGCCTGCTCCATCACATGTTTCAGGTCTATGTGAATGAACTACCTCACATGTCTGCTCCCATAGTGGCGGTAGCAGCAGCAGTGCAGCTGGTGCTGTGCTGTTACACCACAATACAGCAGACCACGTGCACGTGGCCCTGGATGGTCCCAACCGGGACACGGTTCCAGTGGACAAGTGTCATCAGACAGTACCCAATCTGCACCTCTGCCTGGTAGTGCCCATGCAACCCCTGGCAGGCACAGGTCACATGTCCATGGCCAGACACTGTGAACTGCAAACCCTAGCTTGTACAGTCTGCAGCTGTCAATAATACCCCTGTGTAGTCCAGACACATGCCAGGACTGTGTGCATACATACACGCACACACCGGAAACATATGTAGGGCACCGCAACACACACATGCATAACATCCACACACGCCCAATCAGATCAAAAGCCCTAACCCACACACATGATGTCATCCAATGGTGCAGCCTAGGCCTCTGGCAAACATTATCACCCTGTGCAAAAATGATGCCTGTGCCGCATCCCTGACATCCACACCATCGGTGCAGGGACATACTCATATGGTCTGATGCACAGGGTGAACAGACTAGGAAGATAAGTGCAGTTTACAATTGTTGAGTAATGTTGACAGGCAGCAGACGTACCATGTACTACAGGTGTACAATGCATTTTTTACTGTTAACAGTATGTGTCTTCTGTAACAACAGTAACTGCATGTTGGTCATGATGTTCTACTTTCCTCCTTCAGGTCTAATTGCACATGCTGGTGAATGTCAGTGTTTGCAGTTAGTGTCCCATATGTCAATGTGGACTACTCACAGGTATGTATGAATATAACAGCATGCACCGTGTAGCTGCCACATAACAGTGAGAATGTCCCACATTCCAAACACGTCTACTGATCCAAGAGCATGATAGCTGTGTAAGCTACTGTGGCTACAGACGTGACATCCATACTGGGTGACATCACAGGTACATTTACATGGAGTGGTGAGGTAAGAGAGCGGTCTAGCTGATTACAAGGGTAGAGGCCAGTAGGAAGTGTGATGCCTTATTGGGAAGCAGTAATACATGTTCCCATGACAGGATGCCAACACACAACTGCACCCACACACTCAGGCATTGACACACATGTATTCAGTGACACAGTAACACACCCACACACTCGTGGATTCACCAACACAATAACACACACTCACACACAGTTGCTACTGTTGAGGTGAGGACCCCTGCCTATGTGCAAATCATCATTACAGTACTGTGCACCTACATGATGCACCACAGAGAATACACATGCACAGGTAGTCAGTATGGCCTAAGATCAGGGACATCAACACGGATAGTAGATTGCATCACCTCGATGGGAGGAGGGGTCTTATCAGTTCAATATGGTAACATACATCCTCACTCCAGGGATCAGACAGCCATACATACACACACACACACACACACACACACACACACACACACACACACACACACACACACACACACACACACACACACACACATACACTGTGGCATTCACTATTGAATACACCTATGTCACGCACATACAGATACCTCACATGTGTGAGATACACGCCCCTGCCTATGTCCTGCTTTCTACATTGCAGTCTGTACAGATGTCTACACTAGTGTACAGGAGAGTGAGTAACAAATGAGATGTATTCCCCACCATACGTGACATATGGACACACACGCAACCACACATGCCAGTACTGTGAATCAAACACCTGCCTAGCTCATGATATGTATGACAGACTTACAGCAGTATTGCACATGTTACAAAGTGTACTGGAGCTTCCTTTGGCAACAGTGCTGATATATGCACACGGGACATCTTAACTGTTACAGGTGTCAAATGATTTACCTTCGGTGTCACCCTGACCGCTGTCTATGTTGTGTGTTATGTCATTCAATTAACAAAACCATTGCTTACCAGTTACACAGATTATTGTAGGACCGCTTGTGACACACCTGTCAGCTGTCCTCAGCAAACATCCATCTGCAAAGATGCCCCACCACTTAGTTATTTCCACACATCTGTCCATACCTGAGGTACATCTTTCCATACATTCAGCATATCACCATATACAGATGGCAATGTTGAGGCTGCATTGCAACTGCAAGATGTACTAAGATACACATCACCTGCATACATCAGCAACTGCACACACATGGTATCTGAATGCACACCACTACATGCACATATGTGTAGGTCCTACAATCCTGTCATTTCGGCATGTTTGTAGGCATTGCAATTGGTGGACATGTGTAATGACATACATGACACATGGACTGTTGTATGATATGATAGGTGTAATGGGTGACCGGTACAGAGGGAATGGTACCTCTGTCAACACTGATATCACACCTTATGTACTGTTAGCATTCAGCAGCCATGGACCTACATTCCATTTGCATGTGTGTAATGGCTGTAGCCACCTGTCTGCACAAAGGACAACAACAACTATGCTATTTACATGTATGTTGTGTGTGTGTGGCATGTACATATCCAGGGCAGGTACAAGAATGTCATATCCAAACATGAGGGTGTGTACACCAGTACAGCAACATTCATCTGCTAATGTTGTAAATAGCCGAGGGCCCCTGGTATGTGTACAGCTGACCTGGTTACAGACAGTGGTATCATTGCATAACACATGATGCAACTGTGTCAGTACATGGATACTCTCTACAGTTGTTATAGAGCTTGGTACAGTCCACTGATCAGGGGTCACATGGTGATGTACTCTTATATGTCCTACAACATGTATGGATGTGTGTTGGTGGTCCGAGGGCATGGTGGTGTCTGAGGTTTACATCCTAGAATGCAGCATTTGACACCGTGTCCTGTATCTGACTCATCTGTGATGCCTTTTGTGTGTGTACTGTTCAGTACATGTGAGTGGCCTCTATGTATGTGGGGACACCACCACCTGGAGTGGTCCATACCTGTGTTATGGCCCAAATGTTTGGTTCTATTGTGCCTTCAGCCAGGTGTTCCTCAATGCACAGATGTCAGTACTCCACATTGTTGGATCTACAGTGAGCAGCTGAGATTATGGACATTACATGTGTAGCACGGGTTAACATAAGCATACAATGCAGTTCTCCTCTAGGTGTCACTGTGTTATCCTGTGTTTAGGATATTTACCTTGGAATGGCACTATATGGGCGGATGCGACTTGGGTATTATCCCCACTCCCTTGAATCATGGATGCATGTGATATGTGTCAAAGTCCTGTCTACTGTCAGTCATGTCATCGCAGAATGACAAACACTGGACAACCTTGTACTTACAGCAGGACATTGGCTTATTGTGTTGGTCAAGCAGTTGCCACTCCTAGCAAGACATCACTGCGAGTGGTGGTATTGTGCTTGGTATAGGATGGTACGTCTAAGGTAACGGACAGCAGGAGACGTTGAGTAAATGACTGGTGTCAGATATATGTAGAGCAGTGTTCCTGCTAACAATGACAACTACTAACACCAGAGCCCATTACAATGTGTTCTTTACATCTAACTGTAATAGCATGGCCACTGTGGCCTTCCATGTTTAGAATTAGAGTGCATCCCAGACAGCCCTGTGCTACTAAGTGTATGAGCATGCCCAGTATAACCTTGTGTAGATGGACACATAGTGCATTCCAAACAGCCCTGTGCTATTAAGTGTGTGAGCTTGCCCAGTGACACCTTGTGTCAGTTATGTGCCTCTGTGTATGGGCATGGCCACTGTAACCCTGTATAGTGATAGTAATCGTCCATCCCACAGATGGGCATACTCCAGGTCAGGATGGATTCCTACTTTAAACACACAGGTTCACAGGTATGTACATCTTAACTGCCAGCATCCCTGTTGATGTCCACATTCCTAGAAGGTCATAATGACAGCCTTGAACTGTGCAGTCTGTGTGGCTCGACTCGTAACTATGTAGTATTGTAATAGTGATCTATAGATAGGCAGGTGTTCCGTTCCCAACACTGGCATGTGTGTGTTTGTCCCCGTCTGCCTGAGGACTGAATAATGCTTTTAGACTGCTCACACTCCATATAATTCTTATACCCACTTTTAGCAAGGCTGATGATGTCACCCACCTACACATACACCTCTGGGAATGCTGTGTCCCAGTAATCTCGGTAGTGTGTTCTATAACTGTGTAATGCTGTAGTGTAATAAAGTAGTTAGGTCTGTGTTCTAATCCCAGGCTTGCCAGGTGTGTGCGTGTGTTTGTCCCCGTCTGCCTGAGGACTGAATAATGCTTTTAGACTGCTCACACTCCATACAATTCTTATACCCACCTTTGGCAAGGCTGATGATGTCACCCACCTACAAATACACCTCTGGGAGTGCTGTGTTCCAATAATCTCAGTAGCGCATTCTGTAACTGCATAATGCTGTAGTGTAGTAAAGTAGTTAGGTTGGTGTTCTAATCCCAGGCTTACCAAGTGTGTGTGTGTGTTTGTCCCCGTCTGCCTAAGGACTGCATAATGCTTTTAGACTGCTCACACTCCATACAATTCTTATACCTACCTTTAGCAAGGCTGATGATGTCACCCACCTACACATACAACTCTGGGAATGCTGTGCCCCAGTAATCTCGGTAGTGCATTCGGTAACTGTGTAATGCTGTAGTGTAATAAAGTAGTTAGGTCAGTGATCTAATCCCAGGATTGCCAGGTGTGTGTGTGTTTGGGTTTGCCCCCATCTGCCTGAAGACTGAATGATGTTTTTAGACTGCTCACACTCCATACAATTCTTATACCCACCTTTGGCAAGGCTGATGATGTCACCCACCTACACATACACCTCTGGGAATGCTGTGTCCCAGTAATCTTGGTAGCATGTTCTGTAACTGCGTAATGCTGTAGTGAAAGTTAGGTCTGTGTTTTAATCCCAGGCTTGCCAGGTGTGTGTGTGTGTTTGTCCCCGTCTGCCTAAGGACTGAATAATGCTTTTAGACTGCTCACACTCCATACAATTCTTATACCCATCTTTGGCAAGGTTGATGATGTCACCCACCTACACATACACCTCTGGGAATGCTGTGTCCCAGTAATTTTGGTAACGTGTTCTGTAACTGTGTAATGCTGTAGTGTAATAAAGTAGTTAGGTTGGTGTTCTAATCCCAGGTGTGTATGTGTGTGTGATTGTCCCCATCTGCCTGAGGACTGAATAATGCTTTTAGACTGCTCACACTCCATACCATTCCTATACCCACCTTTGGCAAGGCTGATGATGTTACCCACCTCTGGGAGTACTGTAACCCAGTAATCTGGGTAGCGCATTCTGTAACTGCGTAATGCTGTAGTGTGCTAAAGTACTTAGGTTGCTGTTCTAATCCCAGACATGCCAAGTGTGTGTGTGTGTGTGTGTGTGTTTGTGTGTGTGTGTGTGTGTGTGTGTGTGTCTGCTTGCGTTGGATAAGTACAGTGCTTTGGAGAGTATGCACTGTGTGCAAATCACATGACCACCTTTGTCATTCCTGCTGTTGTCACCCATCTAGGGATACACCTGTAGGTGTGCTGCAACCCAGTATTCACCGTAGCGCATGCCCTAAAAGCATATTGCTGCAGTGTGATACAGTAGGTACGGGTTTGTATACAGGACATGGCAAGTGTGTGTTTGTCTGTCAGAGCCTGTGTAGAGGTGGTTGTGAGTGTCTTACCATTGGACATGTTGGGAAGTGGATTTTGTAGTTTTCCTATATGGTGTCCATCTTATGACACATTGGCCACCTCACAAGGAGTACAGCTGTCAGTCAGCCACGGGACTGTGTTGGCAAGCCATACCCCTACATCTGGCAAAAGGCCTGGTGAACAAAGTATACAACCCTACTAGTACCCAGTATATGTCCCACACCCATGTGCCATGCACAAACAAACTTGCCTAGGATATCCCACTATGTTGCTAGTACCATGCACATTGATGACAGATAGTAGACATGGTGTGAATGCAGTGGCCTGCAGAGGACATGGTGCCCTGTACAGCGGTACAATGGGCACATATATGCAGACATTGTGCCTTCACTATGTTCCACACTGGATGCCTGCAACATATGTGGTGCCATCAAATGTGATCCACAGAGGCCATACAATGCTGTACACATGTGCCCTGTATGGACCCATGCCACTGACACCACGGAATACCTGTATCATACTATCAATGCAGGTTCGACCTGCTCACTATAAGCAGGTTTCACCACACCAGGCCAGTATTGGCATATTTAGGGATAACAGGCTGTGTACACAACATGTGCCTGCCAAACCAGGTACACCTGTATGTGTCACTGTACAGTATTGTGGGACATGTACATCCCAGGCAATGTCCATGTGAAGGACTATCAAACACAGACATGACATGCGTTGCAAAGCTATGGCCATACACATTGGTAACCAGGATGTCAGGGCAGATCATGCAGTACCCATCTGTGTGGGACATTGCAGACACTACACCCCTGCACTGCACACCATTTCCAGGTGATGCGATGCCAAGGATTATCCCTCACCCAGCCTTGTACAGCCATCTTGCACAGCCAACCACTACACACCCATGAAGCAATGCATACATGCATGCTAGTACTGGCACCTTGTGTCTGTGTGTGGGTTTTGATGTTCCCAACCACAGTCACTCCCAGTATAACCCTCGTTGGCATACCAACAGATGTCAAACACTTTCATATGCCATAGCCCATAGAACCTCCAGATATCCCCTGTGGTGCATGTAGTCCTGTGCATTACTGCAGTGTGGCAAACTAAGTAGTTAGGTTGTGTATTTGTGACCCTGGCAAAGAGTGTCAATGCATGTCCATTAGAGAGTGTGGTTGTGATGACAATGGCATCCATTCATGTGGACAGCTATGTGTGCCACACCTAATGTATGTCTACTATATCTCTGTTGCAGATGTCGCTCACCTACACACATATATGTTCTTACAGCACAGCAACATGTCGCCTTTGTGGCACATGTAGTAATGTCATGCACATGTAAGAGTAATGAGTAGTTAGTCAGGGGTTTGACCCCTATACTGTTAGGTGTGTGGCAGACGATGCTTAGGGTTAAGTCTCCAAGCTCTTCCCTGGTGTACTTTGCCTGTCCCACCCACACACTCTCTGGTGGATGTGAAGGAGTACACCTGCTCAACAGCAGCATGTGTATTGTAAGTGATGGACATGGTCAGGTGATGGCCTCTGCACCTATTGCAGTCCTCCTCTAGCTGATAGTAGGTAGAACAGCTGTGATGGTGTTCCCATAGCCATTTGCATGATAAACACAACACACTATCTAGGGAAAACATGTTGGTATTTGACCATGACAGTCACTGTGAGTGGTATCTGGATGTGGTCTTCTGACATGGCATCACAGATGATATCTGGATGTACCTCAAACATTATACACAGTGGGAAATAGCCTAAAGACAGGAGGGTGTTGTGCCACACATAACTACAGCATGTAAGTGTAGCTATGCTGCATTGAGACTACTGCCTGTTTAACATGTGTGGTAATGGCTATTCTGCATGTTTTAATACAGACATGACAGTACTCTGTTCATGAGGGACCCCATCTGTAGGGCCACCTGTGAACTGGTCAGTGTGTGTGCAACCATTTGCTTCCTATGTTACACACTGAACACACATCTGTGCACAGCAGAAGCATAGTGTGAGGATTGCAGACAGTACATGATGATAGGGATGTGTTACTGCCATCGCATCCCTGACCGGACATGTGTCACATGAAACAGTGATATAACAGACACTGTCTGGGGTTCCCAGTGACAAGCCAATAATGGGCATCTCTTCATAGCTGCGGTCACACGTCTACTACACATCGTACAGATGGCATGCAGTATATATGCATGTGTTGTGCTCCCTCTGCAAATGTATACCATCTGTTGTGTTGGGTTGATGGTGATATCTATGCATACTGTTGTAGGTAATCCTGTATGCTGGTGTCTATCACTAAGCCATATGTGGGTTTAAACTGCAACACCATAGGCTTAATGGGTTGGGAGGTCCCAGCAGAACCTCCTGTCCCACTTCAGTTGACCAAGGCACCAGGCACTAGTACATCTGGGGCCCAACCTTGGACATCAGCCTCTGTTGGCTCTGCACCACCTTCCGGTGGTACCACCACTGAGAATGGAGCATGTCCCCCCTGGGAGCAGGACCAGACAGGTACATGTCTGCTGTCGTGCAGTCCTAGATGTGTTGTGGTGGGTGCTAACTAAGGGGTTCCGAAGCCAGATAAGCAAGCTCAAGGATGGAGTGCTACATTTACAGGGTGATGCTGCCCTTCCTGGACAGCCCCCAGCACTGCCTCCTTTGCAGCTATTTAGGTGCAATGGTAGCTGCCCATGGCTGGGGACCTCCGTTCCACTGTTCCCATGGTCTTGTGAATACCGAACACCCATCCCCATCCGGGGTGTATCCCCTCACATGTGTCATATATCAACCATGTATGCTGTCTTCTCTGTGATCCTACCCTACCTATCCTCCATGGCCATACCTACACTCCTTCCCCTACATCCGACCCTCACCTACAGAAACATAAGGCCAATTGGCTCCTAGGACTACATCTGCCCTATACATAGCTGTCCATTTCACAAACCTGCCCACTGGACACATGTAACCCTTGTAATATGCATCACAACATACTCCTGTTATCCTCACCCCTGTCCCTCAGGCACACGATCCTGGTATGCACATCACTCCTAAATGGTCCAGGTACACCTGATGAGGATGACCCCATTGTACACACAACATTACTGGTCCCTCTATGGTTACCCCATGTACCTTTATCATGATGATGATGTAGCACACAGCACCTTGCAAGAGTACTGTTCACACATAATGATTGGACAGGTACTGTTGTGTTAATGTACATTACATGCACAGAGTGATGTATACAGCCAATGTACAACTATTTGCGTATATGAATGACACATGTCTGTCTGAGGGAGTCTTGAGTTCACATAGAACAACACCACTACATAATACATGTGTCGCTGGCGTTTCCCATTTCATTCATTTGTAATGCTTTGTTGCCACATGGTATTTTCCTGATATATCTCTATATATGTATGTTCCTATATGCTGGACATAAACACTCACATATACATCTACATGATGGGATACATTCCTATACTGTTGAATGACTGCGCTGTATGATATGTTTGTGGTACTGTCCATTGTCTGTATATCTGCTATGGTGTATTGGTAATTCACATTAGCTGTGTGTGCAGGGTCCTGGTTCTGAGCCTTGCAGAGGACGTTTATTTGGTTGCAGGGCAGAACAAGGCCATTGGATACGGAGGGAGTAAGGCACATTAAAGCAGTTGGGAGCGTGTGTGTGTGGGTTTGCGCAATGTTACTCACTGCTGACCTCTGGTTACAGCTTCTTACACTCGGTTAGCCTCTACACTGCTTTACCAGTGCAATACTCGCATACTGGTAGCCAAACAGCCTTACACCCTCTCGCTCCCGCACTTGCAAATGCACCGACATTGGTACTTGCATCTGACACTCACACCCTTGGGTGGGAGCAAGGACCACAATATTACCTTGTGATGCATATTACATCAGACTACAGTATCAGGAATGGCTGCCCATTAGGTGATGGCATGGCGTTCGACTGTACAGAATCGACGGCCTGTCCAGTAAATTAATCATATTATTTGTGTGTCCTCATACAATCTGCTCCTGTCTGGCTGATACATGGGAACTGAGTCTCTTCAATACAGACAAGTAATTGGGTTTTGGGAGCCACACCCATTGGCCGAGTCATGCTACTGCATACCTATTATAGGTTTACCACCTTTTCAATTGGCCAAGGAGGGACAGTAGGGTTAACACCTGTCCCACTTTGAGAGGGACAGTCTGTCTTTAGGCAGTTGTGTCCTGCGAAAATAATCAAGACATAGCAAATGTCCCGAGACTACAGGACAAAATTATATCCTAAGTTTCTTTAATAGTTGCATAAAACAGTTATTTTATATATGAAACTTCTATATGTTATGTGAGGTAACATAAGCAATTCAAATGTTACAAGAATAAGCTTTTATTTGTGCAAATAATTAAAATTCTGTACTATTCACGGCTGTAGGTATGTTTTGTCCTGGAAAATCTGACATTTCTACAGAACATGTCCCACTTTGGGCATTTGAAAATGTGGCAA
>NC_056725.1:926930059-926935059 GCF_019279795.1 Protopterus annectens | reverse complement strand
ATAATATAGTCTATTTGGCCTACTGTGAATTATACTCATCTTTCTATGTAGGTATGACTACACGTAGATTATGTGATCGCATTAGAGTACACCTTTATGATATTCGGAGGAGAGCAGACACTAATGCCCTTGCCAGACATGTGATAGATACGGATGTATCACACACATTTAAATTTTTGGTCATAGAGAAAATGTGGACTGGGAATAGAGGGGGTGTGGAAAGGAATAAAGTAGAATGTAAAGAACTAGAATGGATTATCAGAATAACAGCCACTACGGGGAAAGGGTTGAATGATAAATTTTCCATCAAACCTATGCTAGATTAGAGGCATCTTAAGAAATAGGTGTCTTTCATGCATTTTATTATAAATTGATGCATATAGGCATACTTTTTTACATGCATTTACACATTTTAGTATTTATTGTACATCTACTACCCTTTACTATGATATAGCCAGTTCATTAATGGGCTAAATAGTAGTGAATCCTTATTTGATGTTTTGTTAATTGCTATTGAGCTCTGACTGGCTCACATGTATTTTTAAACTGATGAGTGGAATGAAGAATTTGTCTTACGAAGCAGTTTCTTACTGCAAAAGCACTCACCATTTGTATTTCCTGGAATAAAACCTGGCTTGATTTTATTAGCTGTGGTCTGGTCGCTCTTTGCTTTTTTACTGGATAAATTATAAATGTTCATAGCTCTGGTTATTTTAAATAATTTCATTCAACTTAATTAATTAAATCAACTTTTTACTAAATGGGGGGAGTGGTATTGTGACCATGTGATTTTGTGTTTCTATTTATGCATGAGACTTTTTATAAATGTATTTCTGATGAAGTCTGAGGCTTAAGGCCGGCAAAAGCGCTTAATTACAATAAACGGTTTGCTGTGGATTATCGTTGTGATTCTTGCTTCCATCCATTTTGATAGTTTTTGTTTCTTTATGATTACATGGGTAACTTCCAGTATGCACTTGTTATCACAGCCATGACACACCTCCAAACATTGCCCTCTCCAGAGCATTAGGGGCCCTACACATATGTTGTCCCTCCTCGTGTATTCTCAGGCTCCCCCACCATTTAGTCTTTGAACATGCCTGCAGTTTCTTGTGTAATGGTCGGTGGGCTAAACGCTCTTATTAATTTTTGGGTAGTCCCAGCAGGGACTATCCTCTGTGTGTGTGTAAAGTAGACTGCACACACCACGTTTCTGTTTTGGATTATAGTGCTTCTTTTGTTACTGTGATGTTGTGACATGACTGAAGGCACGGATGCTACAATGGAGATGGATCCTAAAAAAGGCTTTACTGAGAATACAACTTCTGATGCAAGGAAAACATTCCCGTTTATTCAGAATCAGAATAATCCTTTACTGAACTTTGTTCCTGTGACTACACCAGGTGTAGAAGAATCTGACTGTGAGTATGACTCAATTTCACTTAAGAGAGACCTTCATAAAATAGAGACTGAAACTCGCAAATTAGTACGCTTATGGCTGCAAAGATTTCACTTTGAAGCCTGTCTTAATCTTCGTATTATACCTCGTGGCTTGCGAGTATTTAATATGCCTTCCTATAGCAATGTCTACAAAGACCTGCTTCTACAATGGCAACGTATTAATATTGAGACTAGTTTTAGTTACATGTGTTTACTGATTGAATATTTTAGACCTGAAGAGGAATCTAGTCACTCATATAACTAGTCTGCAAGAACAACTGTATAGTAAGTATCCACCTTCAATTGTTGATCTTAAGGTGGACCATGAGAGTGAGCTTCTACATGCTTATGAAGCTCAGCTGTTAAATTATAAAAAGAAAAAAATCCAGAGAGACTATGAAGATTTCTCTAACGGCAGAGTCTTTGCGTGGCCAAGGGCAGACAATGCCAATAATTCAGCAACAAATGCTTCTAAAAGAACTAATTTGCACAACATCTATACTGTGAATACTAATAAGGATGTATCCACCTTAAGTACTGTAGCCCTGGATGACGTATATGTTCCGCAGGAACAGCCAAGCTCACAAAGCGTTCAGGTAACACCGGAAATGAATAATGAAAGAAATAACCAGCAAGCAGCCTTTGGAACACACAAAAAAACTACCAATTCCTCATCTGTGGCTGGTAATAAAGATGCTATTGTTTTCCCACTGTTGATGAGGGGATTTTACTACCAACATCACCATATCCTATCAGGAATACGCATTTTCGCGAATTCCCTCAGGGCAAGAACAGAATGAAATCAAGGCGTCGATAGAGGAGAACGGCTCCAACACTCTCAAGAAAATGTCACACAAACCACATCCTTAATTTGGAACATTTCTCACTGTGAACTTACACAAGCTCAAATTGCTGTACTAGACAAAGGTATGACTTTTGTGCCTTCAAACAGAATGACTATCACAGATAATGTAATCAAACTTAAAATGTTTACCAGAAATCTACTTTTAAAAATGCAACATAATGATTGTGTTACTGATTTTAATACAAGCAGATGTTTTAAGAACTTGAGTAACTATATACCAATTGTTGATGGTGTGACACATCTCCAAACATTGCCCTCTCCAGAGCATTAGGGGCCCTACACATATGTTGTCCCTCCTCGTGTATTCTCAGGCTCCCCCACCATTTAGTCTTTGAACATGCCTGCAGTTTCTTGTGTAATGGTCGGAGGGCTAAACGCTCTTATTAATTTTTGGGTACTCCCAGCAGGGACTATCCTCTGTGTGTGTGTAAAGTAGACTGAGCAATTCAATTATGTTTCTCTCACTGGTAATATCCTGCCTGTGGTGTGTGTAGCAGTGCTTTTCTCACTCTTAGCCAGCGTGATATGGCATACGCTGACAGCACTCTATGATACTGTAGTTGCTGTTGATTCCCTTCTCATCCCTTGTCTATGCTTTATTGTTACGACGTTCATTCTTCATATATATATATATATATATTTCCACTTTACTACCAGCCACAGACAAAAAGCTTTTCAGAATCCTAGTCATACTTACACTCACTCAAACATCATAAGTACTCCCAACTACTTATTACCCAAATTCCATAGACATACACACATTAACTTTAATAATCCTAACATAAGGAAGCTCAAATATCTAACCGACTTTACATGTAAACCATCACTTGAACTACAAATACCAATCCTATGTGATGGTGACATCCACCCTAACCCAGGACCATCTAATAACTTCTCTGACACAACCTACAATACTTCACACCTTAACCCACCTACACTAACAACTGCTTCTAATGCCTTACTAATCGGACATCTGAATATCCGAAGCATTAATAATAAGATTGCCCATCTCCATGCCCTCCTAGACACCCACTCCTTTGATATTCTCTGTCTTACTGAAACTTGGCTGAAACCTGGTACTAAAGACAATGAAATACTTCCCCCAGGATACAATATTTTGAGAATGGACCGCTTAAACGTAAGGGTGGGGGAGTAGCGCTTCTATTTAAAAATGTATTAAATATCTCTTCTCAACCTGCCATCCCGTTAAATGATGATAAAGCTGATATCCTTACTTCTAAACTTCAACTAAACACTAAAAAATCGTTGTATATTATCTGTATCTACCTTCCTCCTGGCAATAATTACACTAAAATTGAAACTATCCTAAGTTGTATATCTTCTTCTTACCCACAAGAAACTATCATTCTAGGTGACTTTAATTGTGATTGGTCTTCTGTTAATACGAATAACCCCTCATCCCATATAAATCTTCATGGCTTTACTCAGACAATTAATAATCCCACGAGAATCAATAAACCCAATAACAAAGAAAGTATTTTAGACTGGATCCTAGTTAACAAACTGCAACAAACTTACAAAGTAGGAACTTTGCCTGATGATGTAAGTGATCATTACTTAACTTACATCATAAGACAAAAAAATGACACTAATTATATTCCTACCTACAGAGTCTCACGCAGCAACAAATACTTTAACCCATTATTATTCCAAAATGAACTAAAAGCTTGTAACTGGAATCTTCTAAAAACCCTAACTCTTGAAGATGCTACTAATTACTTCAACAGCAAATTCCTAGCTATCCTCGACCAACATGCTCCAATACGATCCATCAGAGTTAAATCTAAACCTGCCCCCTGGCTGTCCAAAGAGACAAGACAAAAAAAAACTCCTTAGAAATAAATCTTGGACTAAATGAAGAACTACAAAGACTATTTCTGACCATCAAACCTTTAGACAGTTAAGAAATAGCACTAAAAAAGCTGTATTTTTGGATAAAAAGAATTATTACTGTAAACTACAACAAACTCACTACAACAACCCCAAGAGGTTCTGGTCAACCCTAAATTCTCTCCTACACCCAGGCCGCTCTAGTACACCCTTACCATCAGGGGCTGAAATGAATACCTCAGACCAAACTGCCAATGCCTTTAACTCCTTTTTCACAGACACCATTAAGTCTTTAGCAAACAAACTTACTATAGACAAATCACACACCCCCACCAGTTTACCTGCAAATCTCCCCATATTTCAAATACAACCTGTCTCTACTTCCTACATCCTGAAACTCATCCTAAAACTCAAACCCTGTACCCCATCAGCAGATCAGCTACCATCTGAATACCTTCAAAAAGCAGCTGAAGCAATAGCTTATCCTATATCCCTCCTTATAAATAGAACCATAACAGAAGGAACCATCCCTGCTATCTGGAAAGTTTCCCACATAATCCCTTTACATAAAGGAGGCAGCTCAAAAGAGTATTCTAACTTCAGACCTATAGCTCTCCTATCTCCCCTTGCAAAAATAATGGAGAAATGTATTCATCATCAGCTAATGCACCATTTAACTCAATTCAATTTACTAGCTAAATGCCAGCATGGCTTTAGGCCATTTCATAGTACTACCACAGCTCTCTTATCATTTACCGAGCGTATCAATAAAAACCGCAATAATAGTATCCTAACATCTGCTCTCTTCTTAGACCTGTCAAAAGCCTTTGACATGGTAAACCAC
>NC_056725.1:926915059-926925059 GCF_019279795.1 Protopterus annectens | reverse complement strand
CTTATGACATTTAGGTGTTTCAGATACAGAATAAATGTTTTATGAAACTATTACATAAATATAGGACATATTTTTGTCATTAAATCTCAGGACATCTGCCATTTGACACTAAGTGTACAGGACACAACTGCCCAAAGAGGGACTGTCCCTCGCAAAGTGGGACAGGTGGTTACCCTATATGTATATGTGTGTACATACGCATGCATACATCTATATGATTTAATTACTTTGATGATACTGTTGAATGACTGGGCTGTCTGCTATGTTTATGATAACATCGATGTTGGGTATAACTGCCATGGCTTAGTGGTAAATCACATTGATTGCGAAGTGTAGGGTCCTGGCGTCGGGCCTGGCTGATGCGGTATATTGTGTTGCTGGGCGGAACAAAGGCCATTGGACAAAGGGTGAGTACAACACTTTTTAGCTGCAGTTTTCTGTTTAACCGCCGATTCACGTCACGCAATATCCTTGTACATTCTTACTGTGATACGTCGCCCCAGTTCCCACTTCACTGGTATTATATCATTATAAAGCATAACATTAGCAAGATATGCTCGTATACGGATTATGCGTCATAAATGGTGTGTGCTGCAGTCGAACCGGCAGTGTCTGCTCAATAGTTGGATGCTCTAACCACTACACTATTGGTGTTTTGCTTCATTTATATGTATACCCATGGTTCATAGTTACCCGAACACATGCCTCAATACTTCATTAACACAGCAGGCATCCATTTTCCTGTTGGGAAAACCACACTACTACACATGCGCCATTCCCTACTGCTCAGGACCCATGCCACATTTTGACTCACTCAAAGTATATTCGGACCTCCAAAGCCTATAGTCCTGGCACATACGTGTATTTGATTGTCAGGGTGTTCATGTGGTCATCCAGGTTTAGGCTTGTCCGACTGGGGACTGGGGCTGCCTTGTACCTGGCTGAAAGTCAGACTTAGCATGGGGACATAGTTAGTTCCACTTTTAGCATCCTACCTGTGGTTGGGGATGCAGAGGTGTGCTCACCTCTGGCCAACCTGATATAACAGCATTAAATATTATGGGGGGTTCCACTGCTGTTTCCCTTCACATTCATTATGACTGCTATATTGTGACCATGTTCATTCTTTATATATATATATATATATATATATATATATATATATATATATATATATACCGGTCTGTACATACACATGCATATACACCTACATGCTTATTTACAATTCCCATACCGTTGAATCACCGCCACTTACCATCGGGCATACATACTTGCATACCCGCTTATATCTAGGGTTGCCACCTTTTCAAATGGCCAAAGTCAGGCATCAGATTTTACAGGCCAACACATACCCACGGTCAGTACAAAGGTTATAACTTTACTTTTTTTGCCTAAATGAAAGCTTATTCTTGTAGCAGTTTAGTTGCTTATTCTGTTTCTTGTAACATTTACGTATTTTATATACAGAAATAACTATTTTATGCAACTGTTACATGAAATATGGGACACAATTATTTCCTACAATCTCATGACATTTGCTATTTTATTATTTTTGGTCAGAACAAAACTGCCCAAGAAGGGACTGTCCCTCACAAAGTGGGACAGGTGATAACCCTACTTACGTCTGCTTTAAAGCGCCTTAATCACCCTATATCCAACTGCCACTATGCGAATGTGAAAGGTATATATTCCCGATAATGCACATGGGGAGAAGTGCATCATGGTCAGGTGTTTAATCCCGGGTCATAGGTTTTGCAGGACTGGCTGGAGGCTGAGCAGGGTTGTGGACAACTACTGCTCATACAACTTGTGTCCAGATGTCTACGGGACTGGACATCGTGTCGTGACACCAACTCTAATCTTTAGAACAGATACTTATCCCATGAGGGATATCCAAAAATTTTGGGACCGATAACCTCAATGCTTTTGGATTTATGAAAATGAGGTAGGGTTATACATGCAAGGGATAAATAGTCTGCAATCCTGAGGCTGCCTAGGGTGAGACTGCCTACTAGATATGAGTAGGGGTCACTATGTGCAGATATGGCTGCGCCAAGCTAGCAGCCTGAGTATGGATGGTTTTGGTGGACGTTCAGGAAGGGGAGGGTGGTGTGCTGTGGAGAGAATGATGGGTATTCAATTATGTATCCAGGTGTGTTGGGGTTGGATGGCTCAGTTCAGGCCGGACCATTATGTGGGTATGTGCCGAAAACATTTCTGTACATGTGTATGGCACATTTTAATGTTCATATGTTTGTGGGATTTTGTCCTACAGTATGGCCTGTCAGGTTGTATTGCAGATGTGAATGTTTGTTCTTTGGTTTTCTTTCTGATTCACCCACTGCTCCCTCGTACGCCTCCATTTCACCTATTGTGCATCCAACCCAGTCTCCCCTTGGTGAATTATTACATTACCCATCACCCCCCACCCACATATTTCACACACACCATCCATCTCTTCTCTGGTTGATGGCCCATGGCACAGTCAACAGAACACATTGCGTACACTACATATCTCTGGTACCAATATGGTTGTGAGGACTACCCTAGCATTTTTGATCTTCCACATGCTGTACTTCACGCACATAGGTACACACAAATACTTATCTTTCATGACATGGTAGGTAGACCCGGGTAATACTCATTCATCTTTGGGCCATCCTGACAAGGATGACTTGGACCACAAATGAGCAGATATTGAGAGATTGCTCTGACCATTGGTAGGGTTGCCACCTTTTCATATGACCTAAATGTAGGCTTATTGTTCTAGCAGTTTAGTTGCTTTTTCTGTTTCTTGTAACATTTAGGTATTTTACATATGGAAAGAAGTATTGTATGGGACAATTACATAAAATATGGGACATAATTATGTCCTACAATCACAGGACATTTAACATTTATAATGGTTTTGGTATGGACACAACTGCCCAAAGGGGAATGTCCCCCACAATGTGGCACAGGTGGTAACCCTAACCATTGGGCTAGGCTTAGCAAATGGCAATGGCATGCTAAAACGCTGTGTTTCACTTCCACTTGGTATAACTATCAACACTACAATGGAATACGGGCACGGGGTTTTAAATGTCATTTGTTCGAGGGACGGGGATTCAATATTCAGCTACGTGCCTTTGTGTTTACTTTTTACTTTGGTGTTCGCAAAACTGTCTTGTATGTTTTGCATACATTTTAGTATCCACAGACACTGACAGGAGTGATTATTATTAGAGGCAGGCTGTACTAGTCAGCATTTTAGGTTGCGCATATGCAGTCGACATGTTCACACCTCTGTGCAGCACTTAGACACGCCCCCTGCACTCACGCACATTTCCTATGCACGTGGATGTTGCGGCAGCGCGCCTTCATTAATATGCATGTGGTGCTGCTGTGCCATCTCTGTGCCGCATGGTTGGTGCAAGGCTAATGCCGTCCTTGCGCCGAGCTTCATGAATCCCGGGGAGTGCTTGTTAACATTAATGCAGACAAGCTACATTACTAACACCGTGATTGTTCCTAATATCATTTATCCTATAACAATGTTATTAATTCATTATTGCTATGGTGCCTAGTTACAAACTATTTCAAGTAAACTAAAATACTCTTTAGTACTCTTTATTTCTGCATTTACAAAGTCATATTACAATATTAGGAACTGTTATGAAAGACTAATGCTATGGTAGCAATATATCTCTGTATTTTCAAAATCAAAGTAGAACATTAATGAGTGTTGTAACTTTATTTATTGACATTTGGTTACCGTGAAAGTCCAACTGGGTAAGAGCCTATTTTCATCAAAGGCCAAGGGAAAAAAAGTTCCAAAATATTACAAAGTATTTTTAAGAACGATAATTATGTAAAAAAACATCTACAGTTTAAATAATTACATGAAATTAGACATGATATGAAAACATTGGTTAAGAACAGGTAAAAATTATATGACAGTCTAACTTTTAAAGCAATTTTAGCCTGTTGATAGGGAAATTAAAGGTAAGTTAGCATAATACAAACTGAAATTGCTATATGAAGTGAGAGAAAAGCAAGCTTATGGTATGTTTAGAGAGAAAGCCAGGGGAAAAAATGATGGAAGTAAGGAAGCAAGAGCAGAAGGGAGATTAAGAAGATGTAATGTACAAATAGGTATTTGTTCACATTTAGGGACATAGTTTATCTCGGTATTGGGTAAGGGCAGAGCCAGCTTTTGGCTAGGAAGTCTTTCAGAATGGTTTTGAAGGATAGGAGGGAGGGTATTTGCTTGATGGATACAGTTAAAATGTTCTAGGCTTTAGCAACATGATACATGTACATGCAATGCCCAGCAGATTTGATAGGTCTGTGGACAGACATGAGCTTTTGGCCATTGGATCATAATGACCAACTGGGAACATAGCTGTGTAGAATGTTATTTAGTGCTGGACAGATTGATGCTGGATAATTTTATAAGTGGTAAGAAGCCGTATATATGTTACTTGATAAAGTAGTTCTAACCAATTAGACTTTTTAGGGCTATACAGTGGTGAGCTCTGAAAGGGGAATTTGAGGCAAATTTGTTAACTTTACCATAGTATTGTTCATGTTTTGATTTTTGTGATGCCTGGTGGTTAGTAAGGATGGGAACAATGTAAAGAAGTGTGGGGAAGAGATAATTAGTGGAAAGTTTAGATTTAGTTGCGATGGTGAGAAAGATTTTGGCTCTGTTAAGCATCCTTATTTTGTGATGATTTTTTTCTTATGCAATTGTGTATATACAGGTCAAATTTAATATTATCATCCACTATCATCCCTAATAATTTGCTATGAGAAGTGACTTCAATGGTTATATTATCAATAAGGAGGGATTTGGGGGAAAAAGTAATAGTTTTTTTTAGGCTTGAGTATGAGTCGTGAGTTACAAAGCCAAGTTTCAGTGGCTGTTAAAGCTTCCTGAGTAATTTTTAGGAAGTGTGGCTTGTCATATGTGCAAATGTGTATGATGTTATGTGCACACTGAATTAGGGAGGCCTGTGATGTGGATGTGTGCAGAATGTTGGTGAGACTGTTAAAGAGGAGGGGAACAAGGATAGAGTCTTGTGGTATACTGATTGTGACTGGAAGGTATGGAGAGATGGTGGAGTGCTATTTTACTGACTGATGCTTATTGGATAGGTAGCTTTTTAACCATAGAAGGGTGGGCTGAAAACAACTAATGAGGAGATTTGAAGTAGAAGTTTGCTGTAACAAACTGTGTCAAAGGCTGTAGACAACTCAAGAAATAAGAAGGAGATTAGTGTGCCGTTTATCTCTAGCTTTATTGACAATATCTATATAGGTTAGAAGTGCAGTCTTAATTTTATAGGAAGGATGGAAGCCATGTTATATGACGATTAAGAGATAGTTTAGCAATTAGTTTTGCATACATCTTTTAAGTATTTTGGAGAAGGTGGGTAAGATTGTTATAGGTCTAAAGTTAGTAATGTCTGTTGAATTTCATCCTTTGTGCAGGGGGATAATGTGTGACTTTTTTGAAAGAGAGGAAATGTAGGATCCCTGGAATGACTTATTTATTTAAGGTACTCACTTGGAAGTGATCAGCTGAAGTAGAGCGTGGTTTGAGCTTGTTTAAGAGTAGGTTTACAAAGGATATGTGCACGGGTCTGAGGGTGAAAGTGGATGTGGTAATATGTGGCTGTTGGGCCGGGTTGGTATTAGATGTTGCAATACTATATATGAAGTAGGAGATGAACTGTACTGCAGTTTCATACTGTGACTTATTGGCAGAGTGATTAGGATTGAATCTTTTTCTGGGATGCAATATTTCTTTAATAGCTGTCCATATTTGTTATGGTTATCTTTATTATTATTATTATTATAACACTTATTGTAGTATATATTTTTTCTGTCTTCATTAATTTGCTTTTTAGTATGATTACAAACCATTCTGAAGTTTTCAAGACATCATTGTGTTTTATATTTGTGCCATTCCTTCCATCCTTTTTCTCTATCCTGCATTAGCATTCTACTCTTTTTGGATAGGCAAATTACTTTACTGTTTTTAGTCTCTTCCTTCTAGATGGTGAAAAGCTATTTAGGATATTTTGGAATTGATATAAAGCACCATCTAAAGGGAGGATTTATAGGAAGTTCCAGTTGATGGATTATCAAGTAGTAATGAACATTTCTGGGCTAAACTTGGAAACATTGCATGTTGTTTTATAAACATGCTGCTTAAGTAGATGTGTGAGATATCTGGTTGTATAGATTGGAAGATGATTACTGAGAGAGTCTGTCATTGTATCTGTGGTGGTGTATTTGCTAGGGTGTAATACTAGAATCCAGTCTAAGGGGGAATTTGATGTGTTGCTATAATATGTGGGGCTATTAATTAGTTGTGTATAACAATACAAGTTCATGCTGAATATAGGAGAGTTAGAGTTTATGTCCAACCAGTTGACATTCACATCACCTAGTAAATTTTTTTCTTGTGGAATTGTTATGGATATCCAATGTGGGATTTCTTCCAGTAAAACAAATATTGTCACCAGGAAGGATGTAAAGGCCAGTAATACATATTTGTTGATAATTCTTTAATTTCAGGTAAGTAATACGAAGCTTTACTGACCTGAATTGTGGTATTGATTGGTTGTAAGTTACCTTACCTCTTTATACAGTCTTTAAAGATGATATTATAGCCTGGAAGTGTAATTTTGTAGTTTTGCTGGATTTAAACCAAGTTTCAGTTACAGTGAGAATATGAAGCTTATGTTGAATAATCCAGGCATGTGGTTCAGCAGATTTATTTCTTATGCTTCCGTTATTTATGGCAGCAAAAGTTAGATTACTGGCGTTGGGGGATTGACCATTTTAGGGTTAGAGTAGTGTGTGGAAGAGAATTGTCTTGATGCTCATTGTGATAGGTGGGGCCAGGATTATGGTGAATGTCTCTTTCTAAGAAGATTTTAGTATATTGGGGATTTATGGATGCTTGTTTTACACTTGTTTCTTGAGACTTGTAAAACATTGCTGCTAATGAAGATTTGCTTGTGATAAACCACACAGAAAAGTAATATTTTTCTCTGTTAGTAAGGATGCAATATTTTTTAAAACTATCAGGTCAGTGGCTGTTTTAGTCTATTGTGTATGCCAAATATTCTATGTTACCTGTTGCATATACAGCTGAATTTGATTATGAACACCTAGAGCATTTGTTTTTACTTCAGGCTCCTAAGCAGAAAAAAGTTCTGTACGTATAATTTGTTGTAAAAGACGTTTTTATTTTTGTTTGAAGAAAATAAGGTTGCGTAATCAGAGTGTCAACTGGCAGCAGTTCTGTGGGCTCCCGGTCCTGTTTAAGTTTAATGAGCTGTATCTATTGACAGACTGAAGTAACAATTAATTGTTTAGATGTGGAATGTTGACGGAGTAGTGGCGTGGCATATGCTTGTGTTAACCCTATAAAATTATCTGCAATGATTTGCACCATGTGATAGATGCCACACTCCATGATAGATGCAGTAATCCTGCTATATCACTTATGTTTTTATAATAGCTTTTGAGTCCTGCATACACCCTGACCATCTGAAACCATCCTCCAGGCCAGCAGTGTTTAAAGAAATCTATATGGTGGTCAGCAACATACCTCTCAAACTTTTGAAGCAAAAAAAATATAGACAAAGCCATAAATAATGGGTGGACAAAGCCCCAAAAATATGGACAATTTTAAAATATTGCTCTTACAAACTTAGAAAGCTAATAGAATAACAGATTTTGCATTGGCATGAATTTTCTAACAGGTATGAAGTTTAAAAATGAAATGCCTATCCTTATTTTTTGATTTCAGTCTTCAATGATTTACCAATGCTTTCCCAGAAAACTAAAATTTTATGAGGAACAGAGCAAAAATATGAGGCAAAAATGTGGACATTCTGTGAAAATCTGGTCAGTTAAGAGGCATGGTTAGTAGTACCTTCCATGCTGCCTATAACGTATCAAGTCACTATTTCGTAAAATATTTTATTTGCTGGCTTTTCATTTTCTTCTCGTATCTAAATGAAACACTGCTTTCAGTCCCTGTCTTGCAGTCACTTTTCTTCCTTGATTCCCACACTACATGTAACTTCTGCAGCTAACCCGAATCTTCACCTACTGCTCATTGTCTCCATTCATTCCCTCATCTGAATGTTTTTTTTTCATGCTCTTACTATAAACTCGCTCTTCCAACTCATTTAGTCTCAGTTCTAACACCTTACAATCAGACTGCCAGGATTTTTTTCCACCCTCTCTCCACTGAAGTTATTCTTACATCCATTCCTCCTCTCTATCCATACTCTTCTTCCTCTTCTTTATAACACTGCTTTTATTCTTCAGTCAAATAGCATATATCTTACTCTTTCCAGAAGGCTGTCATTTAAGACACTGATAACTTCATTAATCTACATTCTGCCCCCAGACCTCTCCCTAAATTCTCATCTTTCCTTCCATTCATCTCATCTCAGACTGACACTGACTCAGTCATTGCTAATTCTCATGCTCACCTAACTAATTGCAATTCCACCATCACACCTCATATGGACTCCATCACTGACTTGCATACACTATTTGTCAATACCCTTTCCTTCCGAGCCATTACATTGCTACAAACTCAGACTTGATCTTGCACAGATATATATTAAGATTAAGACTTTCACAATTACTGTTGCAATAAAACTCAAATACAAATTTAAATGATACTGCAACAATAATCATCTCACCTCTCTTCACCCACACCCTAGGCCACCCACCATAGCCAGACCATTAACAAAGAATCTCCCATGACCATTTTAGCCTCTTATCATAACTCTATCATATTTCTTTTCAACATGAACTTCAGAAGTATCTAGAACAAAATTTATGATACCCATGCATGTCTAGCATTTTAATTATAAGATATCATAGTTTCCACTGAAACCTGGCCAAAACAGGAACTAACCAAGAATGAAGTCACTCCACCAACATTCATCTTCTTCAGAAAGGACAGAAAAATAAAACAGTAGGTGGCATAGCCATTATCTACAAAAATACCTTGGAAAATACCCCAACCCTCCTAAATATCCCGAAATGTAATGATGTTGAACATCTGTTCTCTTTCCCCTGCAAATCCACCAAAGAAAATCCATTTGCATCTCATTGGTTTATATCACACCAGGTAATAACATTAATACAGCAGGAAATACTTCACTGGATGACAGGGCTAAACAGACTGGAAATCCCTAAAAAGCAACAACTCCAAGGACTGAATAAACTTATTTGGCTTTACCCAACTAATTAACTCTCCCACCAGACTCAATAAAAAGCACTATCAGGGAGTCCGTACTCAACCGGATTCTAACAAACAACATGTAAGTTGCAGATCTTCTTACTGTTTTCTTCAAAATAAACAGTTACAAACAAATATGCATTACTGTCCTTTATATCCTTCCTGTTGACAATACAGCTAGACTGGGGGATATTCTACATTGAGTTTCCATAACATTTCCACAAGAAATAATATTACTAGGTGATGTGAATGTCATTTGGTTGGACATAAACTCTAACTCCCCTACATATAGCATGAACTTATATGGTTTCGCACAGCTAATTAATAGCCCCGCACATTATAGCAAGACATCAAATTCTCTATTGAAATGGATCCTAGCATCAGACCCCAGCATATACTCAACCACAGGGACAATTTCAGACTCTCTCAGTGATCACCTCCCAATCAATACAACTAGACATCTCACACATCCAGTTAAACAACATATTTATAAAATAACACATAATCTTTCCATGTTAAACCCAAAAATATTCATTACTACACTATTGTCTATTAACTGGAACTTTCTAAAAATCCTTTCCTTATATGATGCTGTAACTGAATTTAATATGACTTTTCTAAATATCCTAGATACTTGCACCTTCTAGAAGGAAGAGTCTGAAAACAAATAATACAAATTGGATATCCAAAAACAGTCAAATGCTAATGCAGGATAGAGAAAAAGCATGGAGAGAA
>NC_056725.1:926890059-926910059 GCF_019279795.1 Protopterus annectens | reverse complement strand
TGATTAAATAAATGTTCTAAAAAAGTGCTTACTATCAGACCTGTCTTGTCTGTATGTCTACTGGGTGGTGTCAAGCATTGGTTAAATCCAAACAAAAAAATAAACTGAAGCCAAGAAATGCCAAAACTTGATTTAATAAAACAATAGAATGGAAAATCATAGCTTTCAGGCTTAACCCTTCTTCAGTGCAACATACAAGAAGGGTTAAGCCCGAAAGCTTTGCTTCTTCATTTTATTGTTTTATTAAATCAAGTTTTGACATTTCTTGGCTTGATTTTGTTTTTTTTTTTTTGTTTGAATTTAAGTTTATCCCAAGTCCGAGTTCTCCCCTGTTTTATCCTTTCCTTTATTGTAAGTATTATTTAAACCCAATAATGTCTGTGTGCTTATCTAATTATGCTTTATGGCTTCACTGTACAGAGATGTATTAGTGAAACACTTAGCTGTGACCTCTCTGCAGCCACAGTCCAAGTCATGGCTTAGGCAATGCAGGATACTCCTAGGAAGGTTTTGCTAGACAATCAACAGGCAGGCATCAGTTTAATGAAGTGTTGCATTTCAAGCCAGCAATATCTAAAAAGAAAGTATGAGTTTCTAGCTATCAGTGCAGATTTTCTTTACTTTCAGTATCGTTGATTACAAAGTTCAGGAAAATAAAATATGCATGTTTATTGCATAACTGCTTTTTCCACCTGAGGTAATTGTTAATTAATGCAAAGATACCTGTAACCATGAAATGTGATTAATACAGATTATACACATTATAATAGCTCATGTCATAATGCTTGCCTCATTATAACGTGAAAATGTCAGAGTAAAATGTGACAGACCTCTGAACACAACCAAGCAAAAACATGAAACAGAGTTTATTACCTTACCTTGAAGTGCATGCTGCAGATATATAATACGGTTATT
This sequence comes from Protopterus annectens, assembly GCF_019279795.1. NCBI lineage: Eukaryota > Metazoa > Chordata > Ceratodontiformes > Protopteridae > Protopterus > Protopterus annectens. Next base: position 926,909,144 of record NC_056725.1, on the reverse strand, counting down.
AAGTGATGACACCTAACTGGTTTGGAAATCAATCTGCAAAAACAAATGATAGGAGAATTTACCTCTGTAAAGTTAACATGCATAAAAGGAATAATATTTTTGTGCAACTTTTTATTCAAAGCATAAGTTACCAGGAATTTTATTTACAACCAAATGTGTTCCTTACAGAGTCCACATCTCCATGCCATTTGACAATTCCTCACTTAACGGTCTGTTAACCACAGCCACTACTGGCTACACAGCTTCTGTTATGCTACGATTATAAGACAAAGCAGCAGCAACTACTAAAATCTATGGTATATGGCCACTTGATACAAAAACAAAGTTCACATGCAATTTCACATGGCCAAAAGTAAAGTCCGACAAACTGGTCACTGAGCAGATATCTTACAACACAGTCCAAAATCCTGCTATGTCTTTGGCAGCCCATACATGAAATTAGGCAAACTTGAATTGGATTATAAGTGGTTTGACTGATCTATACTGGAATCCACCATAGGACATGCTTGAAGTTCATATCTAACTACAAAGTGATAAATGTATAATTTAGCTACTTTAACTTTCTACATAATTAATGAAACACTGAAGATTTTAATCATTTAAGGGCTTGCACTGAGTTTGTGAGGAGAATTTTTTTTTTTCTATAAGTAGAAAGCAGTTAATCTGACTTGATAAAACACTTTACCCTTTCCATATCAGTGAATAGATCTCTCCCTATATAGAGCAGCTTCAGCCAACTATATTAGAGAAGATATACACAGGGTCAGGGGTTGCATGAATTAGAGACATCCTCTTATAAAAAAATGTATCATTCGTTTTTGCTTTTTTAAGAGTGATTTAAACTTCATAGAGTGGTGCATTTCTGAAAAAGTAATTTTGGTATTCAGCGCACAAACAATGCATTGCATAAAGCATTTCTCAACACAAAGACCAGGTGCTTACGTCAGCCATAAAAGGTAAAATCCATAAGGCTAATGTACTTAAACTCATTTGAAAGCAAAACACGCATAAAATCCATAAAACCTTTTTAATTTTACATTAGACTTCATAAGATCAGTATATAGCCAGTAACTTATTATAAAAACATAATGAATGTTTAATGTTTCAACTCAATGATTTTCTTATAATAATCTGTGCTTACATGTGACTCTGAACTCATTAGCAGCACAGTATGAAAATGATACAGTTCTCTATACCAGCATGGAAACAGCTGTATCTTCAAGCAGTCAACTATAACCTTCTAAAACAACCCTTAGTAACCCTCTGTTAGTATAAATGAAGAGAAATCACTTCATAAAGTTCACTTGTGAACTATTTCTCAATTTTTAAAAGTCACCGGTTGAGCAACAAAATAAGTGCTCCAAATTATTGCTTCATGGATGGAAAACAACATCCTTGGATGTGTTATTAAGGGTATAACATGACAAAAAAATAGTTATTTTTACCAGTGTTTGACTATTCATTCTCACATTGTTCAGTAACTAAAAAAACATGCTTGAGTCAAGCATTGAATGACAGCAGGTGCTTCCAATTAACAACTAACATCCTATAGAAACAGCAGTGTAAACATGTTATTAATATATTTAAATTTGCAGTCAGTAAATCTAATTTAATAAATATCAAAACTGTGTCTGTTTTGGGGCATATTTTTATAAACTTGTTTTATATTGCCTGGGCTGCTTGACAAAATTGCAGCATGGAATACATCTACTGCACTGAGATTTTTTTTTATGTAAACAATGGTCTGGCATTTTACCTGGCCTATGTATTTGCCGGACATATAAATAAATACAGTCACTTTCATTCAGTCTTGATAGATTGCTGCATTCTGAACAGTCAGCCAAAGTTTAAAGAATAATGTGCAGACTTTTACCTAAATCAATACTTATAGCACTTAATGCCGAAATGTTTCTGAATTATAGCAAAACAAAATATTTACCCAAATCCTAGCATATAGCTCTTCACCTTCCATCCCCAGAATCTGGAAAAGTACCTTAATGATGTGGAAAAAGTGGAATGTATACTGACAACTTACAATCAACTTCAACTAGAAACCTCATAGGAGAGCTAAATAATGAATCACTTTATACTTAGAAAATGTTCTTTTAATGAGCTAATATGATTCAGTATTGTTTACCATGGATAGCAGTTAAAAAATTCTTAACACTGAATGCAGTCGTATGATAACGAAATAACAGTTTCCTATTCATAGACGTCCAGTGTCACTTTTCACCACTTTGGCCCACAAAATGGCTATCAGGCAATTTCTTTAGCCACTGTTACCAACAGCAGCCCAATGCAAAATATTGCATGCTAGTCTTCTGTTAGTATAGAGGTTAATCACAGAGTACTCTCTACTCAAAGTGGGATTCTACTTTTGTGAGATATGACACAATGGAGGTAGGATCCCATATAAGAGTCTGGGGATTTGAACACATAATAAAATAAAAAAATATCATTAGAGCACAACCTCATATATAAACAAGAATGGAAGAACTCTTTTTGATAAAGATTTTTGCAGAAAGGATTAGTGTAATTTTGTGATAACTAGTTAGTTGAAATTGTACAAAGGTTGTGTCATGACAATCTTTTCACATTACGTGTCATGACAGAATAATCTTTTCACATTACACAGAAAGTTCAGATTTAATAAACTAAGGAAATGGGACTACATAGGATAAAGTCTCCTACCCATGAGAGTGATGGTAACTGGCTTTGCCACTAGACAGAAAAACAAAATTCACATTGTATATTATTCCAACAAAACTGCAATTCAACGAAAAAGCAATGGGCAGGTATCTTAAAGCACAGCTAGAAATCTTACAAAATCTTTGATAGCCTATAACTGAAATAATTCTAAATTTCCTTTTCCCATCTTGGATTGCATTTGTACCAAAATGTGCAATCTGTTCATACTTTATACAGTTAATGAAATAATGAAGTATTTTATTGACTACATGAGCTGTAGTGAGTTTTAAGTGAGATCAATTTTCCTAACAAATAAGGGAAATAAGTGTGCTATTTAGGTCACCATCAATGTTCTTTAACTTTTTTCTCCAAGCCTGGGCACAAAAATTCAGACATGGTTGAATCTAAGTCAAAGGCTGTACTCTACCCTCCTCCCACACAGACACACAAAATATTTATTTTTACTCAGTTAAGTGAGATTTATTAAATTAAATGTGTTCCATAAAACAGTACTCATCTCTTATATAGATGGTCATTTGACAATAAATCTACTGTTTTTATGACTTGTCATTACAGAATGATAATACAAAGCCATTTCTTCATGTCTTCAGGGTAGCATTTATTGTTTATGTTAGGAAAATTGAGATTCCTCTACATATTCAGTTTCTAATGTCTTTTAAGTCAGTTATATTCCAGCTCTGGAACAATGTAAAGAGCATAACATATCTATTTTCTCAGACATATTGCAGAGACTGAGAAAATACATTTAAAGTGAAGTGATAATTCTTTATTGCCCGTCACAGATCCTATAGATAATTTGCATAGTGCATCAAAAGGGCTTAGAATCTTTTACTATTATTTCCCAGTGGTGATCACATTATAGTTAACCTGAATAAATTCAAAATATTGGGACTATAATGAAAAATAATCTGGCTAGTTAATAAGGAAGTAGAGGAAGTGATCCTTGAATTAAAAAATTGCATGATGGCATATGGTGTAGGATAAATATAATTGATAATGTAAAAGCACTCTGAAGTTTCCCCTTAAAATATACTAAGTATACACATCTATATCACTTGACGATGGCTATTCAGTGAATAGCTATTCGTCAAACAACTGTTTATGAAAGCCTCTATTCATTAAAAGAGAACATTTTAACTAAGGTAAACCAATGGTAGGCCAAACAAGTGACTATAAAAAAAAATAACATAAAATGTATAACCTACCAAGGTGGGGGGCTATGCCCGCACACCACTCACACACCCCTAACTAAATGTGCCAACTCTGAGATTGCACTACAGTGGGGAAAAGGGCAAATTCCAGATGGTGGCCAACCTCTGGCTTGCCCTAGTTAAAATTTGCTGTTTGATGAAGAGTAGCTTCGATAAGCAGGTGTTTGATGAATGGCTATTCACTAAATAGACATTTGATCAAGTGATATAGATCCTCAATGTACAAAGCAAATGGCACCAGGGAGTGACATTGGTTTACATATAAACCTTCAGTAAATGTATAGAACTAAAATATTTCATGAATGATTCTGACACTATTCAACAGCTTATGAATATTGTTTTGAAGTCTCACACCAAATTTTTGGCAGCATATCTTAATGATATAATCATTTGATCAGAAGTTTGGGAGTAACATTTATCTAGAAGTAAGATGCTAAGGGTATGAGATTGGTAGAAAGGTAATTATATCTCAAAGAGGTTTCCAAATTTTATCTAAGAGGCTTAAAAAAGTATCAGGATCTCCATGAAGCCCAAATGGTAATTCAATAAATTTGCAAAGAATGAATACGTATAGGCTTAAAATTGTTGACCAATTACATTGGTCACCTCCTTTGAACATTGGGATTATTTTTGATTGTTCCCATGGAGTTGGGCATATATCTTTTAGACTTTGTTTGATTAATAATGGCAATGGATGAGCAACAAAATGGGCAAGTTATTATTATTATTATTATTATTATTATTATTATTATTATTAGTAGTAGTAGTAGTACCATTGGGGAAGATTATCCATTGATAGTGTTCAGTGGTCTTTGATGTGTATAGGAGCATCTTTCCATCTTTTGTAGCTGTAAGTGTGAAGTTAAACTCAGGGTTGGATTATGGTGTTGGTATTATATCATGCTGTGGTTTTAACGTATTATTGAGGGGAAATTTCTACATTTAAAGTGTACGGTCTGAGTACTGTGCCCCAGATGGAATCTGCACTGAGCTGCTGTTACTTTATTGTTTCTGTAACAGGTTATCAGTTAACTAAATATCGACTACATGCTCAAAGATTTTTGATGATGGACTGAATTTCTTATAAGTCTAAAATTTTTGACCTATTATCTTGGTCACCTCTTTTGAACATTGAAGTTATTTTTGTCTGTTCCCATAGAGTAGGGCATGCAACATCTTTCAGACTTTGCATGATTAATATTGTTAGTGGATGAGTAACAAAATATGCAGGTTGTTATTATTAATATTACTGTTATTATTATTATTATTATTATTATTATTGAAGATCATTCATTGATTGTGTTCAGTGGTCGTTGATCTTGTAGAGGAGATTCTTTCCATCTTTTGTAGCTCAGGAATGAAGTTAATCTCAGGATTGGATGATGGTGTTGGTTAATGTCTCATGGTATAGTTTTAACCCATTAATGCTGGTGAATTTCTGCATTATAATGTTAAAGTGGTCTACAATTGAATTAACACAATTATTACTTAGGTCCAATGCATAATCAGATCTGTCTTGAATTTGTCAAGTGTTTCGTTCAGTGTACTGTAGCAATTATGAAAGGGTTCAAATGCTTTGCCTATTTAGATGGTACGAGCCATCTTCATGAGCAGAATATGAATATGTCTGATTCTACATTATAGATATTGCTAGCACTGCATGTATTTATTCCTATGATACTGAGAGTTTAACACATAAAGAGGAGAACTGCTCAGAAAGTAATATTCCTTTGCTAGAGATGTTTATGTGACTAGCTTCATGAAATGAGGAATTAAGCCTTAGAATAAACATTATTTCTGTATCGTTTACAACTGCTGTTCACACTTCAGGAAGTATATCTGACATCTTGTTTTTTCTAAGCAGCCTAGTATATGATGAAATGTACCCAAAAAAATACACAATATGAGAATGTATCAGAAAATATAGATTGTTTCCATGAAGGTATTTAAGATTAGGGGGTTGTCAGATAAGCTGGCTCAACTTTAAATAATAAAGTATATAACAAATTATTTGTTTTATACTTATGTATGGCTGCATTGTTATGATTAAAAAACTGTAATTAATTATGTTGCCTCTGAATACTAATAATAAACCCAAGTCAAGCAAGAGTCTGGACTGTTTTTTTATCTTTCAGCATGGTAAAGCATTTGTTGTTGTTTTGCTTTGTTTTGTTTTTGTTCATCTGATTAGATTTTAACAGTTGCTTCTTATTTCTTTAGATTTGTTGAAGGATGCAAAATATGATGGGCAGGATTCAGGAAGCCTCCGTGTAAGAGTTATAACTCTTACACGGAGGCTGCAGTTAAACGGTGTGATGTCAGCATGTCATGCATATGCATGAGGTTCATGAGGCATGCTGAATCACACTGTAACTCTTACACGGTCCATGTAAGAGAGTAGGGGGGGTGTCTGTAGACACACCCCCAGAAGTCTAGAATGGCTGAAAGTAAATAGCCACAAGGGAAGCCATGGAAATGTGAATAACCACACTACACAACACATGCCCCCCACAGACCAGCAATGTAAAAAGTGAACAGATGTTGTAAAATGAAAATAAAAACTGTTTTATTTTTTTTTAAATCCCGTAAATGTTTGCTACTGTGTGCGCTCGTGTGCACGGGTGTGCCACTAGCGCAACTGCAGTTAGCAATAAGTGGAAAAGGATATAAGAACTAAATATGCAAAGTAAGCCAAGAAGTAATAGCATAGCGGTAGAGTTGTTGGCTTGAGAGCAGGTAGGCAAGGTTCGAGCCCACACAACAACCTTTTTTTTTTGTAAATAAGCACTAAAAAGGCCCCAGACAGTATTGTACAAATGTAAAAGTATTTTCTTTTGTAAAATGGAATGAAATGGAGCATATATTTGCAAGTAGTACAATAATAAAAATCTTTAGAAATGTACTGATAGCTAAACTGCAGTGAGACCGAGTGCCCGTAGCTAAGTAGTGTTTCACAAACTGCAAACAGCTTGCCCATAGCTAAGGACTGGTTTAACAGGCTCAAACTGTGTGCAACCAGCTGCGCTACGGTTAACATGTGTGTTACTAGCCAATTAAGGTGTAACCCAGCGCACACCATTTGCGCGACGCTCCCACAAGCTAACCGGTGGTGCGCATGCGTGAGGTCCACGCAAACGAGCGCAGACCTAGTTTTAAAGTGTTTAAAAGTGCTTTTGGCATGATTGATTGACAGGTCCTGAAGTCATTCCCAGACAGTCCTAAAATGTAAAAGTCAGTGGTCAGATTCGAACTCAGAATACCATGCACTAGAGTCAAGGTACTAAACCACTAAGCCATGACAGCAGTACTTAGAAATGCAGAAATAGCATATATATAGGATGTGATCCAAAATGGAGCATGATAAAGCAGTTTCTATGAAGTTGATACAATTCCAAAATGGCCAATCATAGAAATGTGCGGGGAAAATCTGCATATATAAGCCCCATAGACGGGAATACACAGCATAAACGATTGTAGAATAGACCTGTAGACAGAATGAGTGGAGTAGGGGAGGGACGTTGCTTTCAAGCACAGCGGTGGGGCATTGAGGAGTCCAGATACATGGTCTGGCTCCTAGTTCACCATCATGAGGCCCAACTCATGCAGAGCCAGGTCTCATGGGGAGCGTACAGGGTGGAGGCATGGGACCAGTTGGCTCATGATCTGACCGGTGCTACTGGCATTCCACGCACTGGTGAGCAGGTCCGTCACCACCATGCGGACCTGAAGCGACGTAAGCAAGACCAGTTGACCCAATGGATACAGGAGGCCCGGGATATGCCCAACGCCCCACTACTGAGTAAGATACATTTTACTTATGTATGTAAGGAATTCAACTAGCTGATACCAAGGAGATGTGTATTCCAATATTACTTGTTTTGTATTACAGCTGCAGGTGTCCGCTCTGCGAATCGCATGGCACATGAGCGGAGGTTGGTGCGGCTGCACCACCATGCAGGTTAGTAACCCCACCTAGTACTTGTAAATAAATATTATAATGTAGCACGTAGCAGAACACTGCAGTGTATTGATTAAAAGTAATAGAATGTGCAAGCAGCAAGTAAAAGTCTGCAGGTATGGCTGCAACAAGTTTGTCAGTATGCAAGTGAAACTGGAAATATAACTGATAGAAATAAATAGTTCTGTAATACAGATGTCCCACCATTAATTAAATGTAGTATAACCTGCAGTAGTCTCAAGGGTACAGCTTCAGAAGCTGAGTTAATCACATGTGAGATATATCCCTTGTTGAAATGCTGAATCATGACAGAAGTGAGGCTGCTGGAAAGTGTTTGAATCACCACAGGTCTAATATGTGAACAAAGCCTAGAAGTACCAACCTGAACTGTGAAATAGCAGGATGTGTGAGAGTGACAGAAAGGGTCATGTATCAATAAATAAAGTAGTAATAACTCCTGAATATATAAGCTTCAGTGTGGTTCTACAGAAATAAATGCATGTGGGAATTAAAACTTAACATCCCAAACTGATTTCAGTGTGTCTGACTCTTGAATGTTCAGGCCAAACCCTGTATATGGTGATCACAGTCAGCGATTTGCAGATAGAATGAATGATTGTCTGACATACTAAACATCCATAGCTGTCGCCTGCCCTGTCATCAAAGTGTAGCAGGATGATGTATCTGATCAAATTCAAAATAACCAGGATAGTGGTGTATCTGTAACAGGTCTAGCATGACAGTCAAGTAAGAATCAGTGGGAAAGTATCACCCACAAGTTAATTGTGTTTCTATTACAAATGTATATGAATGTATAATTTATGAATGTGTCATCATTTTCTTTCTCCACCCCACCCTATAATTGCAAATAAAAAAAACACTAAATATTGGTATGTGAACATTTCATTAACCATGGACATTTGTCCTGTTTCAAAAATATATGCATGTCTGTTGTTGCATGTGCCCTGTCATACCTGCAAACTGGCAAACCTGATGGTCTGTTGCCATTAATCAACCCTGCATGTTGTTCAATTGTGTATTTCTGTTCAAATAATGCATGTGATATTGATATGCCCGTTGTTCAATGGTGCTAATATCTGGGTGTTTGTTTAATGGGAATACCAATGCATGCTGTTACAACTAATTTGAATGGAATAATATGCCACTAACCCAAACTAACATAACATACCCACAAACCTAGAACGCTTGGGAAGGCAGGTCCCAGCGGACCCACCTCTCCCACCTCAGCTGGCGACTGCACCTGGCACTAGTGCCCAGGCTGGACCCTCCTCCGGTGGCCCTGTGCCACCTTTGGGTGGAAGTGCTGCAGGGGATGTGGCCCGTCCCCCCTCTGCAAGTGTGGCAGGAGGAGCACGTCCACTCACCCTCCAAGGTGTCCAGTTTGTGGTGCGAAGGGAGATCCAAGACTCTGTCCTTGGGCCCCTATGCCAGCTTGAGGCCCGGGTGGCACAGCTTACGGGCTTGCCCATTGTCCCGCCCGCAAAGCCCCCAGCACAGCCCCGTCCTGGGCTGTGAAGGAACAGTGGCAACTGCCTATGGGTGGGGATATCAGTTCCACTGTTGCCATCTGTGGGCTCATGTGCCATGGATATCCCAACCTCCGTCCCCGTCAATTGTGTAACCCCCCCACATGTGTCATACACCGCCCCTGTATGCGTCTTGTCTGTCTTGTCTGTTAACCTACCCAACCTACCTCCCCAGCTATACCGACTACCTCACCTGACATACCACTCTCACCTGATAAAAAAACAAAAAAAAGGGCACTCTGTACCCACAAAAAAATTACACCCCATACATAGCTGTCCATGTTGCACACATGTCCGCTGGACATCGAAACTGTTAATTACAATTGGCTGTACAACAGGTATTAATGTTGTCCTGACACCTCTCTCAGGGGTGGAAGGTTCCAAATGTCACACCAAATTGCATACAAATGCACAGCTGTTGCTGGGTAAGACATGGGCAGCTATGGGCCTCACCTACATCCTTCCTGCAAATTCCAAGCTTGTTTCTCTACTGTCTTACCCTCTTTGTGACCCCTTTTTCACCACTTTCCTGTCACCCCTTTTTCTTTTCTTTCAAAGAAAATAGAGCGGGTGTGCGCTTGTGTGCGCGGAGCTAAACGCCAGTGCGCATGCGTGAGCTCTGCGCAAACGAGCGCAGACCTGGTTTTAAATGCTTAAAAGTGCCTTTGGCACTTTTGATTGACAGGTCTTGTACACATTTCGAAAGAAAACTAAATTCCCACTGTCAGTCTCAAACCCAGGACCCTGGTAACACTAGACTGTATGATCTACCACTAAGCCATGACTCTCATGCAAGAACATAGTGCTAAAATAAATATAACATGTAATACTAGGAATCAATAGAAAGGTAATATAGGATGTGTAGTACCCAAAGCATGTCAGGTAGATTTTAATGCCTGAATTACTGGATTCCCACACTAGTTTAGTGTTCACGGAAACAGCCCTGCTAATCGTTAGCTTGTACATTATAATGTGAGGTAATGTTCATATATGAAAGTATTATATGTACACATATGTGTATATATATATATATATATATATATATATATATATATATATATATATATATATATATATATATATATATATATATATATATATATATATATATATATATAAATATATTAATACATGTGAAATATAGTGGTAGGTGTCAGTATTCACACACACTCACTACAGGAAAAAGTGAAAATAAATGCAGCAACCACAATCTACAACACAGCCTGACTCCTGTGAGACTTAATAACCCTTTTAACTGCGTAAAGGTGCCTTCAGCACTTTGATTGACAGGTCCTAAACTCAGTTTGAAAGAAAATAATTCCTACTGTCAGTTCCAAGCCCCTTGGTAACACTAGTCTGTATGACCTACCACTAAGCCATAACTCTCATACAAGAACATAGTGCTGAAATAAATTTCACATGTAATAGTAGGAATCAATATATAGGTAATATAGGATGTGTACTACCCAAAGCATGTCAGGTAGATTTGTAATGCCTGAACGACTGTATTCCCATACTAGTTTAGTGTTAACAGTAACAGCCCTGCTAATTGTTAGCTTGTACATAATAATGTAAGGTAATGTACATATATGAAAGTATGTATATGTACACATACATACACACATATATATATATATATATATATATATATATATATATATATATATATATATATATATATATACTAATACATATGAAATATAGTGGTAGGTGTCAGTATTCATACACACTCACTACAGGAAACAGTGAAGATAAATGCAGCAACCAGAATCTGCAACACAGCCTGACTCCTGTGAGACCTACTAACCCCTTTAACTGCTTAAAGGTGCCCCTAGCACTCTGATTGATAGGTCCTATACTCAATTTGAAAGCAAAATATAAGCATACTAGTAGGCCCTACCACAAGACCATTGTAACACTAGTCTGTATGACCTACCAGTAAGCCATGACTCTCATACAGGAATATAGTGCTAAATAAGTGGAACATGTAATAGTAGGAATGAAGATAAAGGCAATATAGTATGTGTACTACCCAAAGCATGTCAGGCAGACTTTTACTGTCCCAATTACTGGATTCCCATACTAGTGTAGTGTTAACAGAAACAGCCCTGCAAATTGTTAGCTTGTACCCAATATTGTCAGCTAATGTACAAATATGAAAGTATGTATATGTACACATATGTATATATAGCAATACATATGAAATATAGTCGTAGGCGTTAGTATGCATACACACTCACTACAGGGAACAGGTGAGAGAAATGCAGCAACCTGAATTCACAACACAGCATGAAGCATGAGAGATGTACTAACCTTCACACTCACAGAACATTTTCCAACAGCATACCAGCATGGTCCACGCCCTTACAATCTGAAAGGGCAACGCCTATTTCACATACCCTTTTATAGCACTGTCCTGAAATCACAGTGAGACATGCAATCAGTACACAACTGGCTGTATGCAATTAGCCAATGCTGCCTTACAATTGGTGCAGAGGCCATCACATGGACCTATGCAGATACCTACAAAAGCATCCAGTACCCACACTCCACACATGCAATACAGTCATTGCACAAACCTACTGAGAAAGAGAGAGAGAGAGAGACAGAGAGAAATAAAAAAAATATACAGACAGCCAGCAGCAAAACCAGCAGCAAACAGCAAGCAGCAAGCAGCACCACTGACACAGCAACAGCTGCCACAAACACAGGTAATGCAAAGTAGCAGGTTAATACTGTGTTTACTGTGACACCTCCAAATGTATCATAGTTCACTATCTATAGGTATGTCCATGAGATAGGTTGTGTGTACATAGTCCTGAAATATATACATATGTAATATTGCTGTACATGTTGCCCATACTTAAAACTTCCATAGCTTAGAACACAAGGCCAGTTGTGCATATGATGCAGTAGTTACCAGGGTCAGTAGAGGTTACTCCTCATTGGTGTGGGACCACTGTGTATGTATGGCACTGTTCAGGTACATATCCTGTAGTATGGCCAGGGATTAATATCAGTCTGTCATGTGGTGCTATGTCCTCCAGGGGTGAACGTAGCACACATCCAGGGATACCATTTCGTAACAGTGATGCTATGTGTTCTGCAATGTTGAGGGTGGCCCTCACCTGGACATGTGAGAGGATAGGGAGGTTACAGTCATCTGTAATAACTAATACCACATGTCTAGGAGAATGGGGGGGTACCTGCACCTACACTGTCTGCAACAATGTTGCCAATATCTGTGCATTTGGTGAATGTGAAGCATCTTAACACTGATGACCACAGATGCCTTGCCTTCATGTGAATCTGCCCTGTGCTGCAGTAGCCTCCTGCTACTGTTATACAATGTGCCTGTATCTGTAGTCCACTGGACAGGATAAATAAGTGGTGTGCATACGTTCTGGGTTAGATATGTGTGTGTGCACAGTACATGCAGTATGTGGGATGTCTGTGGTAAGCATATGCAAAGGGGCTAGCAGTGTGTGTTGTGGCTTCCACTGGCCCAATGGGCTGCATGGATAGCATCACAGTCATAACTAGTGAATAACTGTGTAATTACATGCATACATAGCAAGGTAGTGTACTGTGCTTGTGGTGTTGTTGGGATATGTATATCCAGGCTGAGTAATGTGTGTCCACATCACAGGGTTGGATGGCAACACACATCCAGTATGTAGGGATGAACACCCAGAGTGTTTCAGACGTGTCGCCTGTGCAGAAATATCTGGCCATTACCTGTGCATCCCCCACAACACACACACATGCAACATATGGCAGAAGTACTATAGCAGTACACATAGGTTCATAGGTTCATACTAGGCTATTTGCCCTAGGGCATTGATAAGCCTAGTAGAATGTGTTTGTCTTTTGCCACCCAATTACAATTTATGCTGCTATGCCCTTGTCCGACGTTAGTATACTGTGCCTCTGTCTAACAGTGACATAGAAGTGATACCTGGGGTACAACTATGATCTCCATCCACTCATCCAGATTCCTATGGAAGAGAGTCAATGAGGGACTCTGCCTAACATGTAGTGTGAGTTCATTACAGAGTGAAGGGAGCCTCTTGGTTAGGAATATGCCCCTCCAGCATGTCCTATTTATGTCAGTGCTGAGGTTCAGGTCTCCTGAGCATGTGGCTGTATGGGACTCTGATTTCCTGAGGTGCAGCATGTTCATTACTTCTGGGTTGGACATGGCTGTATATGGCAGGCACAGCTTGCCTCTGAACAGGCAGTATGCCACTGAGTCCAGCTGGATTTCCTTTAACTGAGCAGCATATGACATCTGTTTGAGCCATTTCATCCTCTTGATGAGGTACTGTTGTCCTTTACCAGTTGCTGTAGGTGTCTGGTTAGGTACATCCCAAAAGGTGCATTGTACGCAATTATAGGCCTGATGATGGATGAGTAAAGAGGCACAATGACCTCCCCTGCCATATATGTGAATCCCTCATGATTAGCTGGGCTAAATAACATGTCTTTCAATCCAGGTTGGCCATGTGGTTGACAAATGACAGACTGCTATCATGTTTGTTCCCCAGGTCCCCAATTACGTCTTCTGTACTCAATGGCCTAACACCTATGTGGTACTTTGCCACCAATGTGGAGGTGTGGGAATCTACGTTAAATATTGATACTCCCCCTCCTTTGTTGTCTGGTCCAAGTGTTGGGGCCGACAAGAATGGTAACACATATAACTTGGTAGTGCTGGTGTGCTCCTGGGAAACCTGAAACAGGTTTATGTTACTGCACAGATATCGATGTCCATAATGCTAAGTAGGGTTTTGAGTGCGTGTATCCTGAGGTCTAGACTTCTGGTGTTGAGTAGCATCACTCTTACTTCCTCATCCTTTGTGATATGAATGAATGTGGGTTTGCCTTATGAGCCTTGCCTAATACAGGCATTATGGGTGTAGCAAGAGCCTCCGCCAAAATCCAATAGGCCAGGGGTGACAGGTGCAAGCTGTCCCTAGCAAAGCATTGTGGCTTGTACAGCATACCACCCCAAGATGACAGGCATTGGCACACCTGTGAATGACACCAGTATGTCAGTCAATTGTTGGAAGGGATCATCGTGCCTTGATATTGTGGCATCGTTCTTGGTGAGGGTAAGATGCTACTCAAGGTCAGGGTCATACTGTCTTGGGCTACATGCTCAGAGAGCTCCTTACTGTCTCATGCCATGTAGTCCAGGGAGGTATGTGTCAGGTCATTCACACCAGCATGGACATTGAGTGAGTCATACTTGTACTTGCCTTGGAGTTACTTGAGTATTTGTGTTATGTGGCGGGTCGTAGTGCCCGACAGGCTGCACACTGTGACCCTCACCTCGTTAAGCCTGGTGAATGTGATGTCAGTGTGCCTGATGATAGAGGCACCTAGTACAGGTGTATGAGGTGTGTTGTTTACTGTTAATGGCTGTGAGTGTTCAGCACATTGGCTTTGTGTGATATGTGTTGCACGTGTTTGTTTCCGTGGTAGTGGTTGCTTGAGTGTCTGCTTAGGAGGTCTCTGCTGCATAGGCAGACCTGTAGTCTGAGCCTACGAGTATGTTCATGTGTGATCATGTGTTAGTTTTGCTGTCGTGGTAGGTCTATGTGAGACTGGAAGTGTAGTGAGTGTGGTTTCCTTCTCCACCTGACTGGTTATGGCAGTATTGAGTAGAGAGAGCCTAGCCTCCAGTTTGGTATATGGTTGCATCACTCACATGTGTTTGAATTTGTTGTTAGGAGGAGGGGGTTGTCTGTGTACATGCAGCTGTTATAACATTGTCTCTGGATTACCACACTCACCAGCTGGACTGGGGAGGAGACTGACAACTGACCTTTGGACATGCAAGAATACTATTGTGAATTCCATAATAATTGAAAACAAGGTCCAGTGGGGAGTGAGGGTGTACTGATATTACCTACTACTGCTGACTGATATAATAGCTTCAGTGAGCAAGTGCCAGGTAACCTAAGTGCAATGTGTTACAATTAAGTAAATGCAACAATGACAAGCAGTCACTTGCTGTCATGTGTAACATGGAAATACGTACAGTAAGCAATGCAGATATCAGTAGTGAGTCACAGAAGTGCTGAGAAGCTGTGTATTATGTGGAAGTAGCGTACCAGTGAAATAACAAGCTAACAAATAACAAGCATATAAACAAAGCTAGATTCAGGAGGCCTGGATGTAGTGTTTGCTACAGCAAACAAGGTGTACCAATGTCAGTAAGATACAGCTCAAATACGCAGGCACTATAAACCTGAAACCAGATGTTCCCAGCTATGAATGGCAGAGTACAGCCTATTGTCACACAAGAGTGCAGACCACAAACCTTGTTAATGTTAAATAACTGGCCTGAAGGCCAACTGCCTATAACAGAACTAATACACTTGGACACTGGGCTCTCAATCAGCAGTTCCCAACTTCAAAGGATGAAAGATATGTGTCCTGCCACCACAGTGCTTGCCACAAACCTCCCTAATGTAAAATAACTGGTCTGAAGGCCAAGTGCTTAGTCCAAATGACTTAGAATGATAGCTACACTTTAATCAAGTTACAACCAAGCAGTAATAAGTACAATGTAATACTCCCTGTATAGAATGTGTACCCTGTATAGAATGTTTTTTAAAACCTCAGCTTTGACCAGCTAAGAACGTGGTTATAGTCAACTGGACGTATAAGAGAATTTAAGTACCTTTATCTGCACTTTTTTTAAAAAAAAAATACAGTATTTAATTTGATTTAAACTGTGTATGAAGGAGTGTTGAAGTTTTTTAAAACATCGTAAATTAATTCTGTCTAAATCAATAGACAGAAATAGTTTGTTAGAACTACTATTACAACAGTGTTTTTACAATGGTGTTTTTAAATGTTTCTGCAGTACTCCCATATATGGTTATTTCCTGTTATATGTCAATTATTTGTTCAATCAGCTGTACGTTTTTTAAATTGATTATGGTATTTAAATACTTTATGTGTTCATTGTTATTGTATTTCTGATGAAGTTGGTTTTAACGAAAGCGGATATTAAATACTTTATACGCTAAAGTGATTTTTCATTTCAGTTTCTTCTGCCGTTTTGACTGTGTGTTTTTTGTGTATGAAGGAGTGTTGAAGGAATATTTAACTGAAGTTATTCTGCTCTTCAGTAACTTGAACTGAAGCTAGTGTTGGCTGAATTTTGTTATTTGCTAGTAATTACAGGTGTGGGGGTCGCCACATTCTTTGATTTCCTGTCCTTGCATATTTAACTGGTGCATGTGAAATAATTCCTGCTTTAAAACCTCAGCTTTGGCTAGCTAAGAACTTGGATATATTCAACTGGACATATAAGAGAATTTAAGTACCTTTATCTGCACTTTTTTAAAAAAAAAATACAGTATTTAATTTGATTTAAACTGTGTATGAAGGAGTGTTGAAGGAATATTTAACTGAAGTTATTCTGCTCTTCAGTAACTTGAACTGAAGCTAGTGTTGGCTGAATTTTGTTATTTGCTAGTAATTATAGGTGTGGGGGTAGCCACATTCTTTGATTTCCTGTCCTTGCATATTTAACTGGTGCATGTGAAATAATTCCTGCTTTAAAACCTCAACTTTGGCCAGCTAAGAACTTGGTTATATTCAACTGGACGTATAAGAGAATTTAAGTACCTTTATCTGCACTTTTTAAAAAAAAATACAGTATTTAATTTGATTTAAACTGTGTATGAAGGAGTGTTGAAGGAATATTTAACTGAAGTTATTCTGCTCTTCAGTAACTTGAACTGAAGCTAGTGTTGGCTGAATTTTGTTATTTGCTAGTAATTACAGGTGTGGGGGTAGCCACATTCTTTGATTTCCTGTCCTTGCATATTTAACTGGTGCATGTGAAATAATTCCTGCTTTAAAACCTCAGCTTTGGCCAGCTAAGAACTTGGTTATATTCAACCGGACATATAAGAGAATTTAAGTACCTTTATCTGCACTTTTTTTTAAAAAAAATACAGTATTTAATTTGATTTAAACTGTGTATGAAGGAGTGTTGAAGGAATATTTTACTGAAGTTATTCTGCTCTTCAGTAACTTGAACTGAAGCTAGTGTTGGCTGAATTTTGTTATTTGCTAGTAATTACAGGTGTGGGGGTCACCACATTCTTTGATTTCCTGTCCTTGCATATTTAACTGGTGCATGTGAAATAATTCCTGCTTTAAAACCTCAGCTTTGGCCAGCTAAGAACTTGGTTATATTTAACTGGACGTATAAGAGAATTTAAGTACCTTTATCTGCACTTTTTTTTTTAAAAAATACAGTATTTAATTTGATTTAAACTGTGTATGAAGGAGTGTTGAAGAAATATTTAACTGAAGTTATTCTGCTCTTCAGTAACTTGAACTGAAGCTAGTGTTGGCTGAATTTTGTTATTTACTAGTAATTACAGGTGTGGGGGTAGCAACATTCTTTGATTTCCTGTCCTTGCATATTTAACTTGTGCATGTGAAATAATTCCTGCTTTAAAACCTCAGCATTGGCCAGCTAAGAACTTGGTTATATTCAACTGGACGTATAAGAGAATTTAAGTACCTTTATCTGCACTTTTTTAAAAAAAAATACAGTATTTAATTTGATTTAAACTGTGTATGAAGGAGTGTTGAAGGAATATTTAACTGAAGTTATTCTGCTCTTCAGTAACTTGAACTGAAGCTAGTGTTGGCTGAATTTTGTTATTTGCTAGTAATTACAGGTGTGGGGGTAGCCACATTCTTTGATTTCCTGTCCTTGCATATTTAACTGGTGCATGTGAAATAATTCCTGCTTTAAAACCTCAGCTTTGGCCAGCTAAGAACTTGGTTATATTCAACTGGACGTATAAGAGAATTTAAATACCTTCATCTGCACTTTTTTAAAAAAAAATACAGTATTTAATTTGATTTAAACTGTGTATGAAGGAGTGTTGAAGGAATATTTAACTGAAGTTATTTTGCTCTTCAGTAACTTGAACTGAAGCTAGTGTTGGCTGAATTTTGTTATTTGCTAGTAATTACAGGTGTGGGGGTCGCCACATTCTTTGATTTCCTGTCATTGCATATTTAACTGGTGCATGTGAAATAATTCCTGCTTTAAAACCTCAGCTTTGGCCAGCTAAGAACTTGGTTATATTCAACTGGACGTATAAGAGAATTTAAGTACCTTTATCTGCACTTTTTTTTAAAAAAAATACAGTATTTAATTTGATTTAAACTGTGTATGAAGGAGTGTTGAAGGAATATTTAACTGAAGTTATTCTGCTCTTCAGTAACTTGAACTGAAGCTAGTGTTGGCTGAATTTTGTTATTTGCTAGTAATTACAGGTGTGGGGGGAACAACATTCTTTGATTTCCTGTCCTTGCATATTTAACTGGTGCATGTGAAATAATTCCTGCTTTAAAACCTCAGCTTTGGCCAGCTAAGAACTTGGTTATATTCAACTGGACGTATAAGAGAATTTAAGTACCTTTATCTGCACTTTTTTTTAAAAAAATACAGTATTTAATTTGATTTAAACTGTGTATGAAGGAGTGTTGAAGGAATATTTAACTGAAGTTATTCTGCTCTTCAGTAACTTGAACTGAAGCTAGTGTTGGCTGAATTTTGTTATTTGCTAGTAATTACAGGTGTGGGGGTCGCCACATTCTTTGATTTCCTGT
>NC_056725.1:926768783-926889559 GCF_019279795.1 Protopterus annectens | reverse complement strand
TCGCCCCTGACATCACAGATGCTCAGGTAAGAGATGCCCTCTCCAAAGCAATAAACACTGCATCAATTGGACCAGACAGTGTCCCAGGCTGTGTCCTACATGAACCACAAGAAGAGCTCTACCCAGACATAACACTACTGTTCAATCCCAGCCTTACTACCGCATATATGTGGCCAAAGAGTGGCGTACAGCAACAGTGGTCCCTCTACATTCAGGTGGTGCCTTAATGGATCCTGGACACTATTCGCCCCATATGTCTGAATAGCTTGGTCTGCAAAGCTATGGCAAGGATCATCATGAACCTCACATATATAGACATTGGGGACCTACAGACATGTCACCATACACAGTTTGGCTTTGTTAATGGCAGATCCTGCCTCTCAAACCTGTTTGATTTCTTTGAAACAGTCACCAAGGCCACTGTCAAGGGGAAGGAGGTCTACACAGCCTACCTGGACCTTGAATAAGCCTTTGATACAATACCCCACTTGTGCATTCTAGGGAAGCTCACAGTATACATATTAACCCCTATGTCACTATGGATATTGCACAGTGGCTCAAGGGCAGAACACACATGGTTAGAATTGCTGGAGCCATGTCAGCCTCAGACCAGGTACAAGTGGTGTCCCACAAGGCTCAGCCATGGGAGCTGTCATGTTCATTATATATTTATCATAGGTACAGTCCAACATGGAAGTACTGTGGCTGAGCAAGTCGCAGATGACTGCAAACCGGACGCCATAATCAACTCTCCAGCTAACACACGCATCCTCCAAAAGGGCCTCTTGCAAACACACGACTTGTGCCACAGCCATGGCCTCAAGGTGAATGACAAAAAGCGTATAGTCTTCCCCTTTGTCAAACACAAAGTGACCACAAAGAACCACATATGTGTTAATCCATTAAGTGCAGATGAAGGAATTATGGACCTTGGGGTACACAGGTTGATAGCATTCTACCATTTGACAACAACATGGACAAAGTGGTTAGGAAAACATTTTATATGGGCCACATCATCATGATGGGATCCACATGTAGATCAGGGGAGGACATTGTGCCCCTTTACTCATCCCTCATCATGCCCATAATTGACTATAATGACCCTGTCGGCATGCACCTCACCAGACACCTGCAGCAACTGGAAAGACCACATACGTACCTCGACAAGAGGATCAAAGGGCTCAAACAGATGCCACATACTGACTGGTTAAAGAAACAGCAGCTCTAATCAGTGGCATACTGCCTCTTCATAGGCAATCTGTGCCTGACATATAAAGCCATGTCAAACCCTCACTTAATGGCCATGCTGCACCTCAGAATATCCAGATCCCATCGGGATACACGCTGGAAAGACTTGAACCTCAGGAGTGATATACATAGGACATGCTGGAGGGGCACATTCATAACTCAGAGGCTCCCTTCATTCTGGAGTATTATCCCAATAGAGGTTAGGCAGAGTCACTCAGTGACTATCTTCAAGAGTGATATTAATGACTGGATGTGACATTGTAGGGTTACCCTGGGTATCACTTATGTGTCACTGTGAGACAGAGGCACAGTATACTAACCTTGGAAAAGGACATAGCAAGATAGATTTACAATGCATGGTGAAAGCCACACACATTCTGGCTAGGTGGATTCATGCCCTGGGCAGACATCCCTGTATGAACCTATGGACCTATGTATCTTATTCACCATTGGCCCTATGTGCTGTTAATCACCAATGCAATCTCAATACTATGGTAGAATGTGCAAAGGTCAGTTGTCAGTCACCTCTATGGTACAGTTGTGGAATATGTGTGTCATGTAGTAATGTCACAGCTGCCACATGTACACAGTCAACCCTATCCCCTACCCATGGATGTACAACACATGTATGAGATGGAAACACATGGCCAAACTGTGGACTAAGCACTCTGAACCCAGTACTGGCATAACCTGTCAGGTGGCATGAAATACTACAGTGACAGCAATACCAATCTGATGTGGACCTACACTGACAGCAATACAAGCATGGAAACACACCGGGTCATTCGTGGAGCCTAAGGATAGCATCCTGCATGACTGGCAGAAATCTCTGCAGCTGGCACACAGGCATATGTTAGGCCTTCACACAGCACGCATAACACATAGCACACAAATCCTGTGTGCCAAACAAGCACAGTCTGCACAGCTATTCAACACTACTGCTGCAGTTGTGTTAGGTACTTTTATTGTCCAGTACAGTGAGGACATGCTCACCAGGCTGGACAAGGTGTAGGTCACAGTGATATGCTCATGGGACACTATGGTCCACCACATAACACAAGCATACAGGTCAGTCAGATGCATGGACACATATGACTCAGTCATTGTCCATGCCACCACAGCTGATGTGGGATGTCCCTCACTGGGATACATGATAGGGAACATGGAAGGGATCACTGAGCAAGTGACACAGGCTGGTAGAACCCTGACCTTGGTTGGCATCAGACCCTCACCAGGGATTCTGACATATTACTGAATGCTAATGAATTACTGTAGCTACAACACCCTAGCTGAACAGTTCTTAGCATGCGGTCACTGCATTGCTATGGAATAACGTCTTACCACTCCCACAACAGGTGAAAACATGCAGCACCTGTTCATCAACAACAGGTAGACTATATGCCCCAGACCAGGTGTGTATCCCTCACTACTAGGCTGATAGCATCTACATCTCACACTGTATATACACATCCCACATTCAGCACCTGCTCAGAAGACCACAGTCATTTATTTTATATTTATTTTATTTATTTTACATTTGTTGACCGGGCTAGTCCAACTGGATATATATCCGTTTACAGTAGAGGCCCGGGGAGAAAAGCTCCAGTACAGGCAAAACTAACAATGCTATGTCACAAAAATAATTATCTTGAACAAAATATAAAAGGTAAAAAAGAGAAATTGCAAAATAAAATCTAAATACTTATAAGATAAGTTCAACAAGTTAAAAATAGGCATACTTTTATGAAGTAACTCTAAACAATAGAAAGTGAGGTTCGGAGCTCAGAAGCGGGGAAGGGTAGCAAAATTAGATGTGAGGAGACATACTTTCAGTCAGGATTAGTACAAGGACATAGCCATTGAGTTTTAAGATGTTCTTTGATATGTTTTTTGAACAGAGAGGTAGAGTCTTGATTAGTTATTTCTTGAGGGAGTTGATTCCAATGTTACCCTGTGCAAATACCATGTATTCACATGTGGCAGGCATCACACATGGTAACTATTGAAGGTCACAGGTACATATGTGTATTTGGCACACACATACATCATGAGTGCATTGCCATAACTGGTTTAATCAATGTCATGCATTATTGTGAGGGACAACCCGCACACATGGGCATTCTATGTGGGCAAAATACACGTGGCATGTCTGTAATCAAAAGCCATAAATAATTGTGATATCATTTAGAAAGGGGTATGTGCATCCTGTAGTGTGTTTTCCCAGTTGCCAAAAGGGATATTTCAGTCATACACACTTACCCCCCCTTCACACACACTTGCCAGTTGTTGGATTCAAACCCCTACCTAACTATGTTATGATACTAGAGACAGATGCATTAGCAGAGCGCGCTATTCGCATTACTGGGGAGATTTCCTTTCTCCTGATATACTTATAGGGTGCTGACATCATCAGAGTTTAGAAAGGGGAATGAGCATCCTGTGGTGTGTTTTCCCAGTTGCCAAAAGGGATGTTCCTTTCATACACACTTATTCCCCTTCACACACATTTGCTGGATTCAAACCCCTACCTAACTATGTTATAACAGTAGAGATGGATGCATTAGCGGAGCACGCTATTCGCATTACTGGGAGATTTCCTTTCCCCTGATATACTTATAGGGTGCTGACATCATCAGAGTTTAGAAAGTGGAATGAGCATCCTGTGGTGTGTTTACACAGTTGCCAAAAGGGATGTTCCTTTCATACCCACTTACACACACTTAACCCCCTTCACACACACTTGCCGCTTGCTGGATTCAAACCCCTACCTAACTATGCTATGACACTAGAGATGGACGCATTAGCAGAGCGCGCTACTTGCATTACTGGGAGATTTTCTTTCCCCTGATATACTTATAGGGTGCTGACATGATCAGTGTCTAGAAAGGGGAATGAGCATCCTCTGGTGTGTTTTCACAGTTGCTAGGAGTAACATTTGGACTAAGTGTGTGAGCATGCCCAGTTCAGCCTTCCCATGGCATGTTGTGTGAAAGATGTCTCATTTATCTAAGTGTGTGAGCATGCCCAGTGTGAGCTTTCCATATGTTGAACTCTGCAGCCCATCACATTTGTAGATGAGTGTGACCTTCAACAAATACCTCCAGTTTATGGTTGTGTGTTCTGTGCCATGTTGTGTAGTTACTGTCCAAATGCTTTTTGTGAACACAACAGGAGTATACTGTGCCTGCAGGTTTTGCATGGGATACTTTGCACACAATTGTCAACATCCGTTCATACTGACCTAACACTGTAGTACTGTATAGTGTAATGGTTCAGTACTTTCACTGTGGTGGTCAGTATCCTGGGCTTTAGTCCTATCACTGCTTTACATTTCCATAGTGTGCACAACAGCCTGGTTAGGGTCAAGTTGTGCACATCTGCACAAAGGCGGTGCCTCTACGGACCCTGGTAATTACTGCCCCATAAGCTTAACAAGTCTAGTCTGCAAAGCTATGGAGAGGATCATAATTGAGCACATAAACAAAGATATAGGGGACATGCAGACATTGTACCATTCCCAGTTTGGCTTGGTCAAGGGCAGATCATGCCTTTTGTACTTGGTTGACATCTTCAAAATGGTCACTAAGGCCATTGTTGAGGGAAAGTCAGTCCATACAGCCTACCTTGGCCTTGCAAACACTTTCAACACAATACCCCACTCAGGTATTGTAGAAAACCCGACCAACTGAAATGTAAACCCATATGTCACAAGATGGGTTGCAAACTGGCTTAAGGACGGGACCCACAGGGTTAGAGTTGCTGGCACTATGTCAGACTCCAGGCCGGTCACAAGTGGTGTCACACAGGGCTCAGTCCTTGGCCCCCTATTGTTTGTCATCTACTTCTCAGAAGTACAGGCCAACATGGGAGGACTTTGGCTGACAAAGTTTGCAGATGACTGCACACTGGGTGCCATAGTGGACAGTGCATCAGACACGGATATCCTTCAGATGGGACTCACGGAAACTGATAGCTGGTGCCAGAGCCATGGCCTGAAGTCAAATTGCACAACATGTGTAGTCATACCCTTCGGGAAAAGCAAGGTAACCCCAAGCTACCATATAGGTGGCAATCCTCTAAGCACAGAGGAGGTTATCATGGACCTGGGGACACAGGTTGACAGTCGCCGTTCTTCTGACACTCACATTGCTAAAGTGGCTAGAAAGACCTTCTACATTGCCCACCTGATCAGGAAGGGATTCACATCCAGATCTAGTGGGTCATTGTTCCCCTGTACTCTTCACTTATCAGACCGGTGATCGAGTACAATGCCCTATTCTGGATGTATCTCACCCGACATCTGCAGCAATTGGAGAGACCATGAATGTCCCCCACCAAAAGGATAAAGTGACTCCAACATCTGTCATATGCTGCCAGATTGAAGACACTCCTGCTCTATTCAGTCACATACCGTCTGCTTAGAGGTGACATGTGCCTGACATGCAAGGCCATGTCCAAACAGGAATTAATGGACATGCTCCACCTCAAAATCGGCAGATCCACCTGAGACTTCAGAAGGGTCTCACAGAAATGGATAACTGGTGCCAGGGCCATGGCCTAAAGTTAAATGCCAAAAAATGCATAGTCATACCCTTCGGGAAAAACAAGGTTACCCCTAGCTACCAAATAGGTGGCAATCCACTGAGCACAGAAGAAGTTATCAGGGACCTGGGGACCCAGGTTGATAGTAGTCTGTCATTCGACACCCATGTAGCTAAAGTAGTTAGGAAGACCTTCTACATTGCCCACCTTATCATGAAGGGATTCTCATCTAGATCAAGGGAGGTCATAGTCTCCCTATACTCATCACTCATCAGACCAATGATTGAGTACAATGCCCCATTCGGAATGTATCTGACCCGACACTTGCAGCAGCTGGAGAGGCCACAAAAGTTCCTCACCAAAAGGATAAAGGGTCTCAAACATCTGTCCTATGCTGCCCGACTGAAAGAACTCCAGCTCTATTCAGTCGCCATCTTTGCTCAGAAGTGACCTTTGCCTAACATACAAGGCCATGTCAAACCCAGATTTGATGAATATGCTTCACCTCAAAAATCTAGATCCATCAGAGCCACAAGGGAGGGAGACTTAAACCTCGACACGGCTATTAATAGGACATGCTGGAGGGATAGATTCATCACCCAAAGACTCCCTATGCTGTGGAATAAAATCCCGGTATATGTGAGGCAGAGCACCTCGCTGGCCTTGTTCAAGAGAAATCTTGACCAATGGATGGGAGATCGCAGATATACCCCAGGGATTACCTCAGTGTCACTGCTCGACAGAGGCACAGCAAAATAATGGGTATAGTTCCCCATACTAAAGGGGTGGCATAAGCCACAAAACTATGGGCTAGGCTTGTAAATGCCCTCGGGCAGATAGCCTAGTATGAACCTATGAACCTATGAACCACTAGTGCAAGTGACTTACACCTTAGCATGGATGTACGTTGGACGTGTTGGAGGGATGGATTTATCACTCGGAGACTCCCTATGCTGTGGAATTCAATCCCGGTCCATGTGAGGCAGAGCACCTTGCTGGCTCTGTTCAAGAGGTATCTTGACCTGTGGATGGGAGATCATAGGTTTACCCCGAGGATCGTCACTGTGTCACTGCTGGAGAGAGGCACGACAAACTAATGGGCACAGTACTGTTTCCATATAAGGGGTGGTGTACGCCAACAAACTCTGGGCTAGGCTTATACCTGCCTTAGGGAAGATAGCCTAGTATAAACCTATGAACCTATGAACCTATCTGACCATGTTGCATTATGTTCAGATGTGAACTACTTACAACAGCCTCATCCAACATCAGTAGTGTATTCCACAACATGGGTGTACATTGGCAAACACTACCGATGTGCCCTAGGCCATTTCTAATGCTAGTCGGAGAGTGTGTTTGTCCGTCAACACATTGTAAGTGTAGTTTGCCATGACATATGTCTTGTTTAGTATACTGTGCCTCTGTCTACCTGTGACATAACATTGATACCCAGGGTAAACCTACCATCTCCCATCCACTCATTAGGATTCCTGTTGAGGAGAATCAACGAGTGACTCTATGGATAACCTGTACTGGTAGTTTACTCATGGGGTGGCTTCTGTGTTATGGATAATGCAGTACAGCTTGTCCTATGTATGTCAGTGTTGGGGTTCAGGTCCCTCATGTGCATAGCTCCCTGCCATTCAGATTGTACAAGGTGCAGCATGTGCATTGATTCCAGCTTGGACATGGCTTTCTACATCAGGCACAGCTTGCGTCTGGGTGGCCAGCATGGCAGTGTGTGGAGCTGCACTCTGTTTAATCAGGCGACACATTACATGTGTTCCAGCTCTTTCATACTCCTGGTGAGGTACTGTTGTGGACTTTACAGTTGCTGGATGTGTCTGCTGAGGTACATCCCACAGGGGCTGTTGTGGTAATTTCTAATGCTGATGAAAGATAACTGCAGAACCACAATGACCTCCCCTTAGCTAGATGTCAGAATGCATGGACCATGCAATCACAAATAAAAACAAGACCCTCTCCACCAAGGGAAAGTGGCCTGTCTGGTGGACCCCAGCCATAAACAAACTGTATAACAGATGAGGGATACTAATGCAAGACAGAGCTACATCTCCAAAAGGGAAGACAGCTGTGATCAGCACTAGTAGAAAGCTACATTCTCTCATAAAGACATCCAAGGTCAACTTGGGGACATAAATCGCCAAAGACAATGAAGGTAACCACACTGCTTTCTTCAGTTATGTCAGACACCTGGGTGGGAACCCTCAGATATGCTCAGAGTTGGTACACAATAACATATATTCCAGTGACCTGACAGATATTGGCAACATTCTGGCAGACAGCTTCAGTGTAATTTACCCCCTCCCTCACCCCCAAAAGAAGATAGTTATCACAGCTGTATGTAACCTCACTGTCATCTTGGATGTCCATGTGAGAGCCACACTCAGCAAAGACAAGTACACAGCATCAATGGGACCTGATGGTATCCCCGGTTGCATGCTATGTGAACTCCAGAAGGAGCTGGACCCGTATATACAAATGCTATTTAACCTTAGCCTTGCTACAGGATATGTACCTGAACACTGGCGTACGGCAACAGTGGTCCCACTCCACAAAGGAGATGCCTCCACAGACCATGGCAACTACCACCACACAAGCTTAACCAGCCTTGTCTGCAAAGCTATGGGAAGAGTCATTATGGAGCTCTTACACAGAGACATTGGTGACCTACAGACCCTTGATCCCACCCAGTTCAGCTTTGTACAGGGCAGATCCTGCCTTTTGCACCTAGTTGACTAGTATGAAACTGTCAGTAGGGCCATTGATGAGGGCTACGCAGTCCACACAGCCTACCTGCACTTGGCTAAGGCCTTTGACAATACCCCACTCAGGCATCATAGACAAGCTCAACAGCTGAAATATAACACCATATGTCACAGGATAGGTTGCAAAATGGCTAAGAAACAGAACCCATAAAGTCAACATTGCAGGTGCCTTGTCAGATTCAAAGCCAGTCACAGGTGGTGTCCCACAAGGATGTGTCCTGGGACCCCTCTTATTTGGTATTTACTTTTCAGATGTGAAAGCAAACATAGGAGGGTTGTGGCTGACAAAGTTTGCAGATGACTGCAACCTAGGCACCATAGTGAATACATCAGCTGGCACACACATCCTACAGAATGCCATCACAAAGATAGATAGCTGGTGCCAGACTCATGGCCTGAAACTGAATGCAGCTGATGTGTAGTCATCCCCTTTGGGAGGGACAAAGTACCCACAGATCAATACATAGACAGCAACCCACTGAGCACAGAAAACAAATCAGACACCTGGGGACACGTGTAGATAGTGACATCTCGTTTGACACCCATGTTGCCAAAGTGGTTAGAAAGACTTTCTATCTTGCCCACCTTATCATGGAGGGTTTTCCATCCAGATCAGAGGAGGTCATTGTACCACTATACTTCTCCCTTATCAGGCCCATGATTTAATACAAAGCCCCATTTGGTATGTACCTCACCCAGCACTTGCAACAGCTGGAGAGACCCCAAAAGTACCTTACCATGAAGATCAGGGGTCTACAACACATGTCATATGCTTCCAGAATAAAGGAAATCCAGCTTTATTCAGTGTCATACCGCATACTTACAGGTGACCTATGCCTGACATACAAGACCATGTCCAATCAGGATTTGGTGGACATGCTCCACTGCAAGCAGTCCAAATCCACCAGAACCATGAGAGATAAAGATTTGAACCTCAGCACATACATGTATAGGACATGCTGGAGGGACAGAGTCATAACTCAGAGGCATCTCACACTCTAGCAGAGTATCCCAGTTCATGTTAGACAGAGTCCCTCACTGACTCTCTTCAAGAGACATCTGGACAACTGCATGTGAGACAGAGGCACAGACTAGACAGAGGCACAGTCAAGTTATTCAATTATGTAAGGGGGTCATAATGTGTCACTACTAAGTCAGAGGCACGATATTCGGAATCTATTCTGTACACTTATTACCACTATAAGGGGTGGCAATAGCCACATCACTATGGCTAGGCTTATACATGCACTAGGGCAGATAGCCTAGTAGTAAACTATGAAACTATGAAAGTATGGTGTATGTGTAGGTATTGTCAGTCAAGCACTATAATGTGGTTTGGGGGGCTTGATATCTCCCTGTATTCCAACATTGCTTTGTCTATTCCTTCTAGCATGTCTAGGGATCAGTTGCTAGTGTCCTCTCCTGCTCAGCAGGTGAACCTGGGAATATTGAGGCAATGTTACAATTGCCTCATGTACACTGACAACCCCCTCCTTCTCCCATAAAACACAAATACATGCGAGAGATGCAACTATATAGCCAAAGTGGAGGCTGAGCTCTCTCAATATAGGACTAGCAAGACCAGAGAGAAGGTGAAGGTAACCACACACACCACAAACCCAGTCTCACATAGCACTATCACAACTTAAAATCATACACATAGACACACAAAGACATACTCGGAGGCTCTGATCAGAATTCTACCAAAACAGCAGAGGCCACCACAGCAGACACCCACACAACTGCCTCCACAGGGCACAGCACATGCAACACATAGACCACAGAGTCAGTGTGCCAAACAGTCACAGCCCTTAAGGCCAAACACAATGCCAGACACACTCGTCATAGGTGACTCCATAGCCAGACACACTGACGTCCCGCTCACCAGATCGAGTACGGAGGAGGTCACAGTAAGCTGCTTATCGGGCACTGGAATCCACCACATAATGCAAGCACTCAGGTCACTCAACTGCAAGTACAAGTCTGACTCAGTCATTATCCATGCTGGTGTGAATGACCTGAGATGTACCTCCCTGGACTACATGAAAAGAGACATAGAGGATCTCTCTGATTATGTAGGCCAGGCAGGTATGACCCTGACCTTCAGCAGTATCCTACCTTCACCAAGTATGATGCCACATAAACAGAGACAAGATGATCAGCTGTAATAATTGGCTTAAACTATGGTGTCATTCAAAGGGGGTCCAATGTCTGTCTGCCTGGGATGACATGCTGGACAGGCCACGCTGATTTTCAAGGGACGGCTTGCACCTGTCACCCCTGGGCTTCCGGATTTTGGCTGAGGCTCTTGCCACTCCCATTGTGCCTTTTTTATGCAAGAATCAGATTCTACACCTACCACCCTAGAACACTGAAAAGGAAAAACACTAAGGGTAATGCTGCTCAATGCCAGAAGTCTCAACCTCAAGCTGCACACACTCGACGCCCTTCTCAGTATGGAGAACATTGATGTCTGTGCTGTGACTGAAACCTGATTCACGGCTTCTGACAGCACCCCGGCACTATCGGGTGTTACCTCATATCATGCATTCTGGCCCCAAAATCCGGACAACACCAAGAAAGGAGG
The DNA here is from genome assembly GCF_019279795.1 of Protopterus annectens. Taxonomy (NCBI): domain Eukaryota; kingdom Metazoa; phylum Chordata; order Ceratodontiformes; family Protopteridae; genus Protopterus; species Protopterus annectens. Next base: position 926,878,393 of record NC_056725.1, on the reverse strand, counting down.
ATGGGTGTCCATATTCATCAAGGACACCCTCACCTCAAGGTTGGTGGCAACACATGATGCATCGGAGACCATCCAGGTGCAAGTAACCGTAGGCAAGACTGCTCTGCAGTTTGTAGCATGTTACATGCCACCCTCTCAAACTCAGGTACCTCACACAGCTTTCCTGAAAACACTGGAGGGGATAAATGTATCTCCGAACACCATCATACTGGGTGATTCCAACTATCCAAATATAGACTGGGATCACTACTCAAGCCCCAACACTCTAACCCAAAGGTTCCTAGAGTTCATACACTCAAATGTCATGGTACAACTAGTCACCATCCCCACAAGAGGAGACAACATACTAGAACTCATCATCATGAACATGGGGTCACAATGTTCAACACCAGAAGTATACCCATCATTGGTGAGATCAGATCATGAACTAATCTCAGTGGGAGTCCACATCCCACCCCCACCCCAGATAGAAAAGACAACAGTGAAGACCTTCTCAAAAGCCGACTTCACACTTCTAAAGACTGGTGTGGTCTCTTTCAAGGCCCCCAAGCCAGCGGACACCATTACCCAAGCCGCTGTATCACTTACAAATGCCTTCTACCAGCACCTCCAGGACTGCATGGATCAGGCAATCCCAAACAAAACAAAGACTCTTTGTACCACAGGCAAGCATCCAGTCTGGTGGACCCCAGCCATAAACACGCTCTACAACAAAAGGAAGGAGCTACTACAAGATAGAGCGAAATCCGTAGAAGGGAAGACACCCCTGCTCATTATGAGTAAAACACTGAGTTCCCCCATAAAATCATCCAAGGCAAATTTTGAGAGTAAACCCACTCAGGACTCAAGGGACAATCATGAGGCCTTTTTTACCTATGTTTGACACCTGGGAGGGAACTCCCAGATATGCTCAGAATTAGTTCGAAATGATGTAAATATCACTGAATCTACAGACATTGCCAACATACTGGCTGACAGGTTCAGTGCAGATTTCTCCCCCCCCCCCAACTGGAGGGATATCTATACCAGTGGATTGTAGCCCCCCAAACATCTCAAATGCTTGGGTGAGAACTGCTCTATCCAAGGCGAAAAACACTTTATCCATGGGACCAGATGGTGTCCTCGGTTGTGTGCTCCATGAACTCAATGAGGAATTAAACCCGCAGTTAGGGCAGCTGTTTAATCTTAGCCTCACCTCAGGATATGTGCCCAAGGAGTGGCATACAGCAATGGTGGACCTACTTCACAAAGGGGGTGCCTCCACCAACCCTGGAAACTACCATCCCATCAGCTTGACAAGCCTGGTCTGCTAAGCTATGGAGAGGATCATAATGGGAATCATAAATGAAGACATAGGGGACTTGCAGACGTTGGATCCAACCCAGTTTGGCTTTGTCAAGGGCAGATCATGCCTTTTAAATTTGGTTGACTTTTTCAAGACAGTCACCAAGGCCATTGACGAGGGCAAGGCAGTCCACACAGCCTACCTTGACCTGGCAAAGGCTTTCGACACAATACCCCACTCGGGTATCATTGAAAACATCACCAGCTTAAATGTGAATCCATACATCACAGGATGGGTTGCAAACTGGCTAAGTGACAGAACACACAGGGTCAAAGTTGCTGGTGCCATGTCACACTCCAAAACTGTCACAAGTGGTGTCCCACAGGGCTCAGTCCTGGGCCCACTTTTGTTCAGCATCTACTTTTCAGAAGTACAAGCAAACACAGGAGGATTATGGCTGACAAAGTTTGAAGATGACTGCAAACTGGGAACCATAGTTGGAAACCCATCTGACACAGACATCCTTCAGAAGGGTCTCATAGACACGGATAACTGGTGCCAGAGCCATGGCCTTACGTTAAACGCTAAACAATGCATAGTCATACCCTTCGGGAACAACAGGGTTACCCCTAGTTCCCATCTAGGTGACAATCCTCTAAGCACAGAAGAGGTTATCAGGGACCTGGGCACCCGGGTTGACAGTAATATTTCATTTGACACTCACATTGCCAGAGTAGGCCTGGGGCAGTTCCTGCTATTAGGACAGTGGTCTGCAGCAAGCTGTATAGTAGTAGTCAGTTTTAGCCATTGGTATTTGACCATGGCTAATCCATGTTGCTTCTTGTTGTGGTACCAACATGGGTGTGTGGTTATCCATGCCATTTATTGCTAGTCACCCTCATTTTGTAGCTTGTTCCATGTTTTTGCACATGTACATCACTGTATGAGGTGTGACCTGGTAGTGTCAGGGTGCTGATGTGGGCTTTGACCCTGTTTTCTATTACAGCACTGATATCTACATTCTCTATACTGTGTGTGTTTACACTGCACGCATTTATACTTCTGGCATTGGGTAGCATTACAACTAGGTTCCTATCCCTTGTGGTACCTATGAGGTGGGTTTGTGTTTTTTGTGGTTTGTGATTGGTGAGGGTGGATGTTAGTCAGGACCTCAGGTGTGCATATGGTACATGGTATTACATTACTTAACACATGGCATTCATGCCTCAGGTGGTGCTGCACGGCTGCCTCTGTTGGATGCACATACTACACTCCCTGTACATGTTTGGAAGCAGGTTGTGTCATGTTAGGCATCCCTGTTACTATATGAGTGAGTCAGAGCGGGTATCAGTCCCAGTGTTCCTACTAACCAAGTGTATGTGCTATGCGTTGCCTCTTTGCCAAGGCCAGGGCATACTGGGCACGCCTCCTTCTGCCTACTGGGACAAGGTCAGGTTGTTCCTCCTCTGAGTCACCCTCTGCCTGTGGTGGCCTTGGCAATGGTGGGGGGATGTTAGGCCCAGCCCTGTGCTGGTCCTGCTGCAGCTGTTTCCGCAGGATCATATTATGTAGCATAGCACATATCATGACCATTTGGGTACATGTAGTTGGTGTGTACTGCAAGGCTCCACCAGATGTGTCCAGACACCGGAACCATGACTTGAGCAGCCCAAACACACGCTCTATGACATTACGTGTTTGTGCGTGTACCTCATTATGGCGTTCCTGTTCAGGTGTGTGTGCATTTCTGATGGGTGTCATCAGCCACGGCTCAAGTGCATAACCTGCATCCCCCACTAGGTGTCCGTGTGGGAAGTCCCCACTGGCAAATGATTGGTACAGCTGCGTCAGATGCCAGATGTGGGAATCGTGGTAGCTCCCAGGGCAGCCAGCACACACATTCATTATTATGCCCTGGGCATCACACACGACCTGGCAGTTGATGGAGGAGTATCCCTTGTGGTTAATGTAGGCTCTACCCCGCTCACCAGCTGGTGCTTTGATGCATACGTGCGTGCAGTCTATTGCACCCAGCACCTCAGGGTATCCCGCTATTTGCTGGAAGAGACGCATACTGCTGGCCACAACCTCATGGTCATTAGAGACATATATATGATCACTGACATGTGCTGATATGGCATCCAGGAACTGGTGCAGTACCCTGGAGGCTGATGCCTGTGATATCCCCATCATATCACCAGTTGGTCTCTGGAAGGTACCTGTTGCTAGTATTCTTAGGCCAACACATACCTTGGTTTCCACTGGGATGGGTTCCCCTCTGTTGGTTCTGTGTGTGAGATGTGGCCTGCACAGCTCAACAATCTGCTGCAGAAGGTCTCTGTCCACTCTGTAGCGCTCTACTATCTCCAGCTCATGTAACCCATGGTAGGTGACCCTGGGCCTGTATACTCTTCTCCTCACTCTGGGTTGTCTGTCAGCATCTGCATTGTCACCACCCTCAGCAATTCACCTATGCCTGATTATAACAGCTATGGCAGCCCCTAGCATTTCTGATCTGAGTTCAGCTTTTTTCAGTTTTCAATTCTGATAGCTTACTTTCTTGCAGTATCTCTTGTGAGAAACACCCTGCACTGCTGTTTGCAGTGTTTTAAGTGCTGGGTTGGGCTTCTAGTCTGCCTGTGTAATTGCCTGCTTCCAATTGTTATCACCAATTAACTCCAGCAGTATTCCGACAGTTTCCTAGTAATCTGGTTGTTTCCTTTTTCCTCTCTGTTTCCCCAGGGGGAGCAATGTGCACACCAGCTTAAGCACGCTCACAGTGGCTTACACGCGCGCACACATCCTTACACGGTGTGGGCTTGGCTGATTCATGTTAAAACGCTCGCACACTGCTTTTACACATGTGCACGCCTGCGCAAACCGTTGTAAACGGTTTGCAACATGCTTCCACCTGTCTTACACGCACGCACACACGTGCATGCACGTATATCTAGAAACTTTGAGTGTAGGGATAGCGTATACCCTCAATTTCTTGACTTTCCTAGTGTTCTGTTGGGACACACCTCCCTCCCTGATGTCTGTCTGTCATCTGTCACCTTACATTGCCCTCCAATCTGGTACATTTGTTTCTATCCTTCCCCCCCGTGATGTCACCTACCTCTTACTCTGTTCTTCCCCCTTCTCTAACTCTTACCCTACTCAGAAATTGCTCATTACCTATGTGGCAGTGTGATTCAGTGTTGTAACCCTCATTTAGATAGGATTGCCTAGTAATGCTTAGTTACATGTCTTACACGGAGCTTCCTCCCCTTGACAACCACTAAACGGAGGCAATATTGTTTTTGGTCTGCAAGTCCCTCCATTGACATTCCATGTAATACATAAATCCCACAATTGTGGGCTTATAAGCTTCGGTTTTCAGTTTTAGGTAGCGCACCCCGTTTGCGCGGGTGTGTGCTGCAGTTACACATCATAATCCCACGAAAAAAAAAAAAAGTTATATAACATATTTTTGCAACACTTTTTCATGCCAATGGCCACATATTTGGCCATTGGCATGCTTAATGAAACATATGCACCCTTTATTTTGAGCTGACATAGCTCCGTTTTTGATTTTGCAGAAATGTACTCAGTTGTCAGCTGAGTACATTTCTGCAGCTAACACGTCTGTTACACGGACTGGTTTCAGCTTCGTGGATCGCTCAAATACCTCATTTACATATCTTTGAGCTGCAAATGAGGTACTGAGCATTTCCACGCCCAGTCCGTGTAAGAGACGTGTTAGCTGTCTCTTATACGGAGGTTTGGGCTGTACCTGAATTGGGAGGCTTACACTACTCTTGAACTCCGTGTAAACCTTCCTGAATCTGGCCCAATGTTTGTAAAAGTAGCTTGCATGATCATAGTCCTTCAGAAGATTCTTTACTTCCTTAGTGGTTCATGAAAGGTTGGAGTTTTCTTTTTTATGTTATTCTTATTGGAGGATTTTTGCTGCAATGTGATGTGGGGAAAACATTGAAAGGCTGCAGCGTGTCACCTATATTATTAGCAAGGATTAAGTAGCTGTAGTTGAATTCTGCAATGTCTTGGCTAATGAGTTTGATGGCAAGGTTATTCCAGCTGCTAATTTTAATGATCTTTGGGACAAAGTAGGAGAAGGTTTATTTTTTCTAGCTTGCATAAGCTGGTTATGGTCAATTATGTGATTAAGATGGATTCCATTTATAAACTTATGATGTAAATTTTAGAGGTATTAGTAGTTTCCAGCAAAGTATTTTTTATTTTATTTTATTTTATTTATTTGCCTATTTATTTTTATTGGTTTTAGAGTCTTTTTATGTTGTTATTATAAGCTGTGAAAAACATAAATACTGGATGTTGTTTTCAAGTTTATCTTCTGTCTTTTTGGTCCAAGTTATGCTATAGTCTCCAAAGAGATGAAATTCACCATTGCAGTTGTCCTGAAATGATTATATGGTTTCAGGAACTATTGTATTATTATTATTATTATTATTATTATTATTATTATTATTATTATTATTAAAAATCAGACTTTTATTTCACCATTTTCTGCACTTAGCACATCACTTTCAGTTTAGAATACATCACACACCATGTTTTGTGTGAGTTTGGTTCTGGCGGTTAAGCCTAAAATAAGTAGTTTATGGACAAGTACAACTATTTTGTCTATTACACTGGTTACAATCCAGAAGTTACAAGTCAATCTTGCATACAATGTGCATATGGCTTTAAGTTACACAAGTCACATCTTACTTGCTGCTCAATTTTACTTCCTTTTGGGAAGTACTTTTGTTGCTTTGCTTGGTATCAGGTATTTAAAAAGTTACAAGATGTATGTATCATTTCTCATTGTAACAGTGATTAGCAGAGATTCACATCCAGAGACTGTAGATGGTTGCTTATTAGAAGTTTGGAATTAATGCTGTTTTACACCAGAAACCAGATCTTTTCTTGCCACACTTCCTGCTGGACACACTGAATCCTGATACTGGAAATTCATATTCCTGTGCATTTGTCTTTAGACAATTTTCTTATCAGCTAATATGCCAAGTTTTAGCTGAGCTATCCTGGAATGTTACAAATGGTTCTGATATTTGAGTGCATGATCTTTGGGTTTGCTGTGCTATTTTTTGTGCTTATTAGGTCAGTAATGGTAGATTGGCTATAGTAACATGGTATAAATGGCTATATTTACATGGGACAAGAATAAGCTTTATGTATCCTGAACACAGTAAGAGCATGCCTTAGTGTTACTGAGGTGCAATTTTATATCAAGAAAGTGAATTTAATAGTGCACAAGTGAAAAGCTGTTTTTTGGCTAGTATGCTGGGTAGGTATAATACAAATTTAGTTTACATGGGGGCAAGAGTATGCTTATTTGGGACTGATGGGCATTTTAAATAAGTGAGAGAATGATAAGTATTTTGGTTGTGGCAATTGTGTAGAACAGGCTGTTAGGATAATTTTTTAATTTCTAACTGTAAAACTAAATGATAATCAGTTTTTGACGTCCCCCTTCTGGGTCAGTAATCAAGGAGTCTGAATCCTCACCACTGACACTGGAGAAGGATATTCACTTGGAACAAAAATGGATGCACACAATATTTCCAGATGCAACTGTCTGCACCAAGCACAATTTCCCTTAAGAGCACACAGGGAGCACATTCAGTCTGGGATCTGGATTTCTCTCTCTCTCTAGCTCCACAGTAAGACTCTCCACTGGCACAACTGTAGATTTGAGTTCTAGCCGAGTGTCCATAACAAGTCCTCCACCACTCTGTCTGTGAAACCAGTGGTCTGTGTCCCTGCTCCAAACAAATGGCACACATACTCTTTGAGGTTTGATTTTCACACAGACACACAAACACACAAACACACACACACACACACACACACACACACACACACACACACCTGAGAAAAGCGGGCACAGATTTACTAGCTAAGCCCCCTTCTGCCAAAACTATAAGATACTTACTGTCACCAGACACTCCAAAGCCAACTACTCTAAGGCTGTTACAAGGGTGCCCAATTATACTGAGTAAAATTAATATTAATACAAATAGTAGTGTTTTGACCAATGCAGAAAGGTTTTCAGGGGTGGACACAGAGTCACCAAATAGATATGAGTATGCTCAAAGGTTAACATATTCTCTAAAGGACCAGTCATAATGAAACATTTAATATATATTTAATAATAAATAATAAAAGAACATGAAAATACTGAGTATCTATTTACAATAAACACCAGAGTTTCAATCACAGGAAATATTAAAATAACACAGATGAAAAGATTCACACAGATACAGATAAACAGTACTTAACTAATCTCACTATATTTTCCTGACATATCTAAAGATTTACTATTCATTAATCCACTTACTAGAGCAAGGCAAGATGAAGTAGGTGAGGGATCTTTCTATTTCAGGTTTCTAAAACAGAGTACGCTGAGACTTCAGTCTCATCTAGTATTAAAAAAACATAATTTCAGTGATGGATTACAGAATGACATCACATACATCCTAGTACTTGTTTTCCACACATTTTGTCTCTGGCTACAACTGTAATATACAATATTTATGGCCTAAATTAAGTAATTTAATTACACACTATTTTTCAAAGTTAGCTGGCGCTGAACTTAACCACTTCTCTTCCAGTATCCTTTGTTTACATATATATATTTCCTCAGTTACTACAGTACAGTCTGATATAAATGTATATTTCATTTCTATCCAGCAGGACACACTGTTGATACATTTTTAACACAAGCAACTTTACAAATACATTTTCAACATAAGCATCTATACAAATCAGTTTGATATACAAATGACATATATTTCTTTACAAAATTCCAGGTAACTGTACTGACATATGCTACATATCCACTGCCCTACTTTGAAGACTCAAGCTAGTTTTTCAAGTGACTCTTGAGAAACATTGCTTTAGAGGTATATGCCTGTCTGGGAATACACTAACCCATGGCCTGTCTTTATAGCACATCTGCATTGGCATTGCTAACCCCACTATGGTGCTGTACTGTCACATCATATGCCTGAAACCCTGCGCTCCACCTTAATAACTTGGCAATTTGCTGGCTGACTTAATGTAGCCATCTTAAGGGATTGTGGTCAGTACCTACAGTGAATGTCCTTCATACAGATAGAGTTGAAGTTTCTACTGTGTCCATACCATGGCTAGACATTATTTTTCTACAGCTACATAATATTCCTCCCTAGGTTGGAGTTTACAGCTGAGATATACAACCGGGTGCTCTTCTCCCCCCACTCCCATGTTTCAAAACATCCACTTACACAACAAATTCTTTGCTGTAATCTGAACTGACTAATACAGTGATTCCTCCCAAAGCCCCTTTAAGCTTTTGGAAAGCTTGCTGACAGGCTGGGGTCCACATTACCTTATTTGGCCTGTTTTTCCATGTCAGGTCTGTGAGGGGAGTAGCTATTGACTATAATTGGGAATGAACTTTCTATAGTATCCTGCTGTCCCCAAGAATGCCCTCACCTGTTTTGGTAACAGGGGCAGGCCATGCCTGAATATCTTCCACTTTGGCAGGTTCTGACCAGATCTTACCACTCCACACTCTGTGTCCGAGGTTGGAGACCTCTGCCATACCCACCTGACACTAACTGGGCTTAATGTTCAACCCTGCTCTTTGCAGTCTGCCCAGTATCTCCCTGACATGCTGGAGATGTTCATGCCAAGAATGGCTGTAGATGGCAATATCATCCAGGTAAGCAAGGGCATAATCTCTTGCTCATGATAGGTACAATCTACCAACTTCTGGAAGGTTGCTGGGACATTTTCCATCCCAAAAGAGCATCTTTGTGAACTCATATAATCCACAGCAGACTCCTTGTGTGATTTACACTCACTCGTCACAATTAAAATCTAAAGGCCCCCTCACCCTATGCCCATACAGCAACTGAAAGGGTGAAAATTGTGGATTCTTGGAGTACCTCTGTGTGCAAACAGCAGATGGGGCAAATATTTGTTTCACTCTCACTTAAACTGGTCTGCAAATGCCTGTTGCATAGTCGTTAATGTAGAGCTAAACCTCTCCACAAGACCATTAGCTTGAGAATGATAGGAGGTGTTTTTTATGTGATTCAGCCCACAGTAGTTGCACGGACAAGCCATCAGGTCTTACATGAAATTGGCACCTCTTTCAGTTAATATTTCTCTTGGGAAACCTACTCTGTTGAAAATCTCTGACAAAGCATTTGCCACCTTCTCTGCCTCAAAGGAGGACAGAGCCACTGCCTCATGGTATGTAGTAGCATATTCTACTACCACCAGGATATACTTCTTCCCTGTGGAACTTGGGCACTCATAGGCCCCACAATATCCATAGCCACCTTCTTAAACTGCTCCTCAATCACAGGCAAAGGCAACAACACAGCCTTGACTTTGTCTCCTGCCTTGCCTACTTTTTTGCACTGCTCACAGCTCCTGCAGTACCCTGTTACATCCCTTGCAATCCCTGGCTAATAAACATTCTGTATAATATGTCTCTTGGTACACATTATGCCCATATGACCTGTAAAAGTAATGTCATGGGCTATGGCTAGAAATTCCAGATGGTAGGCTCTAGACACTACCAGCTGGTGTATTACCTCACCCTCTAGTCTTGTCTCAGGGGTCCACTCTCTATACAATAACCCTTTGTTCCAGTATACAGACTCGCCTCTTCCTTGAGAGTCAGGTGCCTTCCTAGCTACCTCCCTCAAGCCTCTTAGTGTAGAGTCCGAGAGCTGAGCCTGTCTCTCCTCTATCTTTGTGACCCTTCCCAACTCCATTTCCACAGAAAGTCTGATATCCTCTGACAGCAGTACCTCACTGTCAGCCTGGGTACTACCACTCACCTCCACCCTTGCAGTCATTCTGTCCAAGGGAACAACAGTACCTTCCGCAACTGTGGCTCATCTTCAGGCTCACTACTACAGGGTAAGTCCCTCCCTGAAATAGCCACTTCTCCAGCCCTGACTTCCGGTGTGGGGTCTGTCTGGGTCTCCCCACACTACCAGACCAGCATGCCTGACTCCAAGCCTGACTTCGTGTAACTACATGCAGACAAGGTACAGCAATATCAAAATCATTCCCTATCAAGACAACTGCAGAGATATCTTCAGACATACCTACTTGCTTGCTTCCTTTGCCACCCTCCCAGTCGAGATGAACCTGGCCAAAGGCATTTAGAATGGGATCCTCCCAACAATCTGACTGGAGTGGACTGCCCGAGCAAGTGCTGCTTCTGTTTATCCACTGCAGGATTCACAATGGTTATGTCAAAGGCTGTGTCTCTTTCTAGCACTGGCCTGTTTTCCATCCACTAAGATCGGACATAAAATCTGGTGAAAGTTTGGTACCCCTGTTGTGTGCAGACAACTTACCACTGGCATACTGTTATTCCCACTTGCTGGGTCCCTCACCTTTTCTTCCCCGCCTTACTTCCATGGACATCTATATGATACATGTCCCCACTGGATACATTTAAAACATCTATCCCCTGATCCTAGCCATGGACCTGAACTAGTGGCTTTCCCTGTTACTGGTGAACTCTGCTGAGGTGGTTTAGGTTACCCACCAGGGTTTCCCCCATATCCCTGTGCAGCACTGGGTATCCCCTTCTTGTGCAGTGATGCCCTGCTTGCTAAGTAGAGATTGCCTTTTCCCCCAGCACATATGCAGAGCTACACTCCCAGTCTGCCAACCAGATTGTCGTGTCCTCAGGCAAAGTGCTAAGGGCTTTTTCCTTCACCAAAAGGTCTGTCAGCTCTTCCAAAGTGGTGACCTAACACCCAATCACCCATCTATGAAATTAAGTGCTTAACTCAGCAATATTATCACACACACTTTCATCTACCTTGCTTCTATGCTCATGAAATTTTTTTCTGTAAGCTTCAGATGTTAACATCAAACATTCGAGTAAATGATGTTTGACTTTATCATAATTTAAACGATCAATATCAGACAATTTAAAAATGGTAGTTACAGCTTTATTGTGGAGTAAGGGGTCAGGAACCTTACCCAGAGCCCATGGTCAACATCATACTGTTTACAAATTCTTCTAAATATATGAATAAAACTATCAAAATTATCACCCGCTGTAAATTGTGGAAGAAATGTACTGACCTTTATTGCTTCTGGAGTTTAGTTATCCCTTTCCCCATTACCTGCATGACCCTGGCAAAGAGCCAGCTTCTCTCTCCCATGTTGATGCTGCTTCTCATTTGCTTCAGCCTTTAAATGCTACAGTCTCTCTGGTGATTCCCATTACAAACATTTGACCTCCAGTTCAAGTTTCTTTAACTCCAGACAGATTTTTAAGTCATCTGAGGAAAAGTTGAACTGTGCTGTTTCAGATGGCTGCAAATTCCCATCACCAATCTGGTTATCCTCCTGGTTGCTGGTCTGAGCTGTGACTAAGGCTAAAATTATTATCTCTTTAGTCAGGTTGGCATGCCCCAGTTCTTTGGCTTCGCACAACTGGTTCTTTCTCAACTTGCCATAATCCTCTGCTAACATCCTTGCCTGCTTTCCCTGACTAAACTAAACTAGCAAGGAAAAAAAAAAAGTAAAACTATTGAGATAATGAAACTCTGTGTGTATTGTGGCTGCTTGAGAGTACACACCTTCATTGACAACTTACTACAGGCTACAGAAGTTCAATTAATATTGATACCACTGCTCACCAATATGTGATATCCTCTCTCTGGGCCAGTAATCTCTGCATCAAGCACAAATTCCCTTAAGAGCACACATAGAAAACTCTCAGTCCAGAGTATGGATCAATCTCTCTCTCTCTTTTTCTCTCTCTCCTGGTCCCCAGTAAGACTCCCCACTGGCACAGCTGTAGAGTTGAGTCCTTAGCTGAGTGTCCAAGCCAAGTTCTCCACCACTTTCTCTGTGAAACTAGTGGTCTGTGTCCAAGCAGATGACACACACACACTCTTTGAGATTTGATTTTCACACACACACACACACACACACACACACACACACACACACACACACACACACACACACACACACACACACACAAGAACACGCATCCTGGGGTAGCCTGGCACAGATTTACTAGCTAAGCCCCCTTCTGCCGAGACTATAAGGCAGTTACTGCCACCAGACACTCCAAAACCGACTACTATAAGGCTCTTACAAGGGTACCCAATTATACTAAGTGAAATTAACAAAATACAAATGGTAGTGTTTTGACCAATGAAGTAAGACTTTTAGTAGTGGCCACAGAGTCACAAAATAGATATATGAGTATGTCCAAAGGTTAAAATATTCTCTAAAGTACCAGCCACAATGAAAAGTTTAATATATATTTAACAATAAATAATAATAGAACATAAACATACTGAATATCTATTTGCAATAAACACCAGAGTTTCAGCCATAGGAAACATTAAAATAACATAGATGAATAGATTCACACAGATACAGAAAAACATTACTTAATTATTTTCACTATATTTTCCTGACTGATCTAAAGAATTACTATTCCCTGGTTCATTTACTAGAGCAAGGCAAGAGGAAGTAGGTGAGGGATTTGTCTATGTTAGGTTTCAAAAACAGAGTGCCCTGAGACTTCAGTCTCATCTAGTATTAAAAACATTATTTCAGTGATGGACTACAGAATGACATCACATACATCTGGTCATCTGACTTCTGGTTCCCATGCTATACCCATTCTTAGCAACTGACCCAGAATCTCAAACATACAGTATGCATCAATAATGCACACACATCGATCTTTGCTAAGATCTCTTGCAGCTTGTGGAAGTCTTAAACCAATTTCATTCCACCTTTCCAGAGTAGCAATTAGTTCACTGCTAAGGGATGGTGGGCTAATGGTTAAGGTGTTTGCCTTATAAACACAAGGTGCAGGGTTTGAGTCTCACAATGGATAACTGGCTAGGCTTAAAATGGCTTGTAAGGGCAGTTAGCCTAGTACTACTCTATGAACCTATCTATAAAGACAATACAGAAGGCTCTCTAGTACTTGTTTTCCCAGACATTTTGTCTCTGGCTGCAGTCAAAACTGTAAGATACAATGTCTGTGGCCTAAATTAAGTAATTTAATTTCATACTATTTTTCAAAGTTAGCTGGATCTGAGCTTAAACTTCTTCTCTTCCAGGATACTCTGTTATGATACATACATTTCCTCAGTTACAACAGTACAGTCTAATGTAAATGTATATTTCTTTTCAGTCCAGCAGGACACACTGTTGATACATTTTTAACACAAGCAACTTTACAAATACATTTTCAATGCAAGCATCTGTACAAATCGATTTGATAAGTTAAAACAGCGAAAACAAATTCACCGATGCCAGAAGATCGCAAATCACTTCACCGACGCCAGAAGATCGACAGTGCACAAACACGACATCGCATACACCCGACACATCATACCAACAAACAAAACAAATCCCCTATCCAAAACCCACACACACAACACAAGCACACCAAAATCCTTACAAACAAACACTAACCCATACATATACAACTATCTACAACCCTAACCCAAACCCTTACCCTAAGGTCTGTCACTATCGCACACTCACCTAACCCACGCCCTAACCCTAACTCACTTATCCCACCCCTACCCCTACAGACCACCAACATCGCACACTTACCTTACTCGCACCCTTACCTAACCCGCGCCCTAACCCTAACTCACTTATCCCACCCCTACCCCTACAGACCACCAACATCACACACTTACCTTACTCGCACCCTTACCTAACCCGCGCCCTAACCCTAACTCACTTATCCCACCCCTACCCCTACACACCGTCAACATCGCACGCTTACCTTACTCGCACCCTATCGTCCGTCACTACCGCATACTTACACATCCTTTCCCCATCGCAGTGTTCTCAGCGTTGGTGTCTTCCTCCGTCGGTCTTCTGCCTTGTCGATCTTCTGGCATCGGTGAAGTGATTTGCGATCTTCTGGCATCGGTGAATTCGTTTTCGCTGTTTTAACTTGTCGATCTACTAAGGTAGATCCATAAATATATATATACACACACACACACACACACACACACATATATATATATATATATATATACATATATATGTATATATATATATATATATATATAGATATATATTTATGCAGATTAAGGTGAAAGGTGTAGGTCAACTGAGTTGTAATTATCATGCATACTAATGTAGACAAGCACTAATATGTTATGCATGTCTGAAATTCAGATTACTAATGGATGGCAGATATTAATGCATTTTAGAGAATGGGTGACCTGTACATCATCACCATGACTGGAGAAAGAACATTCTTCAGCAGGGAGTTAATGTATAGGTAATACCTGCTCAAAAATGAGTCTGCCACTTCAAGGCATCGTATTAAGTATACTAAGCTGCTAAATAAAATCCAAAAAAAAGACAGCATAACACAGCTAAAAGTACTTTAATGCACAATAAAACAATAAAAACGGTAAGGGGTTTCACAGTCTGTTTTCACAAGTGCTTCTTCAGACCTAAGAGTATACAACCCTCACCCTTATTTATATTAACAAATATCCAATCAACATGCAACATCAATTAAAACATCATTATTCAATTAATCAAAAAACAAAAAGATGCATTTTTCAGTGTGTCAGATGTCATTTTTTAGTGTGTCAGATGTTGTGCTTTCAAGAGTGGTTTCAAGGATATTCCGTCATTAAGCCCGGGAAATTTTTCACTATTCAGTCATATTATCCACTCCTGTTCTTTTACCTCAGGTAAATTCTTAAAATCTCCCCCTCTCAAATTAGTAACTAAAACTTCTAACACTAAGAAGTTAAAATTATGGTTCTACCCCTTATCAAGAACATGCTGGGCTAGGGCATTAGTAATTTTTACATTTTTAATATCATTGACATGCTCTAGTACTCTATCCTTTAGATGTCTGTTAGTCTTTCCTACATAATAGGTGTCTAACGGCTCAATACCCATTTTACTTACTGCTGTATTAGAAGATTCAGTTGTTCAAAACAGCACTCTGTTTGATGTCACTTCCTCCAAACCATTCAGTTAGACCTCATTCTGTCTTAAAGGAGATAGCGCTTTCTGCCTTAAAGGGGAAAACACAATTTCAGCAGGATTCTGTTCCACCTTTTTATCGACAATATTATTAACATTAATTCCATCTCTCATTTCTTTCTTTCTTTGGCCAAAAAAACACAGTCCCTGCATTAAAATCATTCAAGTCCCTCTGCGGCTTATGTTTCTTAATTATCTGTTGTCTCTTATCATAGGCTGCAACCTTAACAACAATCAAATCAAGTTTATCACTGATAAGTTCAGATGGAAAATCTCTATGTATCAACATTTGCATCCTCTTGATACCCTTTAATAGCGCTTCTTCCATAGGAGAAAAATTTTCATTGAGGAGGTGCATATAATCAAGTCCAAGTTGTAAATTTAAACCCTGCCATCGTTTCAACAGGTCTGGATAGAGATCTTCATAAGTTGGCATATTTAAGATGCACAGTCCCCTTGGTACAACTTTAAACTGTATGGTAGCTTCAAAGTATAGTCTCTGCCATTGCAGGCATTTGAATTTATATAGTTTATTTTCCACCTCTCTTATTGATGCTCAAAGTTTATCATTCATACTGATATGCTCATTTACCACTGCAGTTCTTAGTCCATCTGAATTATTGATCAATGGATTTACTTCCATAACCAATAGTCTGTTAAAGCGTTTGCTCTGAGCAACATTTCCTATGGTTGGATTATAATCCAGTTCAATAACTGCACTCTCAGCCATGTTCAACACACCATAACCCAAAAAAAGAAGCAACACAACAGCAATAAAGGTCCAGATGTAAGCTGCTCTCAAGCTCGAACTGAAAGGAAGCTAACGGCCAACATTATTATACACTTACTAAGCAGTGCCTTTGGTATTTATCAAGTGTAAAATAAAAATAAAAAGAAAAGAAAAGAATAAAAGAATAAAATAAAAAAAAAATAGGAAAGTGTGTGAGTGTGTGCATGCCCGAGAGTGTGAGTGCGATTGGTCGAGCCATTATTTTACACTTGCTAAGCAGCACTTTTGCTGGTTAGTGAGTATAAAAGTAAAAGAAACATAAAAAAGAAAGAATGGTGTCTGCATGTGTATGTTTTTGTGTTTATGTTTCTATCTGCATGTGTGAGTGTATGCGTGCTTGCATGAATCAGAGCAAAAGTGACAGCGTGTATGTGTGTGTGTGTGTGTGTGTGTGTGTGTGTGTGTGTGTGTGTGTGTGTGTGTGTGTGTGTGCGCGCGTGCATTTGTGCATGTGTGTTGCTATGTGTGTGTATGCATGTGAAGAGTAAGAGTGATTGAGTAGTGGCAGCAGCAGCAGCATTTAAGAGGTTTGCATAACTCTCAACCTCTTAGCTCAAGAAATCTGGATAAAGTCTGAAATAAAGGAGGCACAAAGGCTCTAAAATAGGAAAAGATTTTAAATATAGCTCTTATAAAATTCCAAAGTTGCTTGAATAACGGGATTTGTTTTACTATGCATTTTCTGAAAGAAATAAAGTCTGAAACTCCAACGTATGTCAATCTTTACTGACGTCCATCCCCAATAACTGGCAACAAGACACAGATTTTAGGAGTAAGGCACTGACAAAAAAATGAAGTAAATATCCTGATATATTTGAAAGTATTATATTTTAAAGGTAAAATACTTCCTACACCACAAGTTTGAAACATTAGATAGAGGAACTACTTTATATCAAAAATATATAAAAAGTAATATAGTAATAAAAAAATAAATAAGTAAAACACAACAATTTTTCATACAGCCCATTATCTAAGTGCAATAATGTCTGCAGCATCTGGCTTCATAACATCCCTGGGCGGACATTGTTTATACAATAACACCCGCCCTGTTGGGCATTATTGCCCATAGAGAATTGGCTGTATGTAAAATTGTTGTGCTTTACTTACTTTTTTTATTACTATATTCACATCGTAACTCACCATTAAGAACATTCATGATCTTTTTATTAACTCACTTAAACAACCAGCATCACTGGTCAAAAGTCAACAGCCTTCTCTTAATTACCTTGGTTTAAATTACACTAATATTGCGCAAAACACTATACTGAATACATAAACAGAACAGACAATTACATTATAGCGTCAGTCTGCACACACCACACACACCCAACCACCTCTATACACATAGTGAAACACAGACCCAAACAAAAATTACTGTGGCACAAAGCAACATAACAAATGAATTATAAAAATGCAACAAATTAAATTAAGGTATTTGAAATCTTTAGATGCTATTATTTGCCCTGCACTGTGTCAAAAAGACCAGGCTTATTATGTGAGGCCATATTGATATATGTAATAAGCAGCCCACATTCTCATTTCATCAGTGGTTAAATATCAGTTCATAACAAAGAAATGATGAATTTCTTTTCAGGTCTCTCAAGAAACTGTAATAAGCACAGGCAGTTGATGAAAAGCCCTGCAGGTTGCATCCCAAAGTATCTTTAGAAAATGACAAATAATCTGTAAATTCATACCATCAACTGGAGTAAATCAGATACTCCAATGATTTCTTTGCAGACAGTATGACCTAATACCACTAAGTATCTTAGCCATTAGTTTGAAACACTCTTGGTTGTGTAGAGAAATCTACATGCCCAAGTGGAAGAACTTTTCTTGATTGTTTATTAAGTAACTTAACACCGCTTTCATAGTCAAAGCAAAATATTGAAAACAGACAAGTAGAATAAAAACACCAAGGTCTGTATTACTTTACCACGTGACAAAAGATTTGGTTTCTTCCATGGAGCAGTTTGCATATTGATGACAGCAAGGAAAATGCATTTGGATTTCTGACATCTAAGGTAAGTCTTTCAGTTAACAACAGCTGATTGATTACTTTGATTAATGAAGTCATCAGAAGTGTTCATGTTCATTTTAGATGCAATATTATCATCCGAAAAATAAAATTATCACTAGGAGTCTATTCAGCAGACTTGTCCTTCCCTCATGTGTCAGTCATACATTTTTATACTAGCAGGTACACCTTATTGGAGGGTGACTGTTGCAAATAAATAAAACCATCCTTTCGTGACTGATAGCATGAATTACCATTTATCAATCTGTTAGTCTATCTATTTGCAAATTTATTCATATTGCAAGTTTGTCTGTGCATGTACCTGGGTCTGTGTTTGTACATTCAAGTGTGTGTGTGTGTGTGTGTGTGTGTGTGTGTGTGTGTGTGTGTGTGTGTGTGTGTGTGTGTGTGTGTGTGTGTATTATATATATATGAATCCATGTTTGTACATGGCTTTTTCTGTAATAATGAAAACAGTGGATGGTAGTCATAGTCATTATGTGGATACATTAAAGCTCCACACTGTCCACGACTGAGCTCAGCTAAACCATGATTCACAGAGGCCAGTTATGCTAATCCATGATGGCTGTGAATAAGCATAAGCAAATTAACTCATAATGAGATTTAAAAAAGAAATGATGTAATTCAATATGTTATTTAAGCATTGTCTCACCTATTTGTGATTTATAGTGAAATGTTACCACGTTTCCATGCTGTCCACTGATATAGTAATAAAGGTGAGTTTCACCAATCCATTCTACTTGCTACTAGCCGTGCTACTTCCCACTGTGAGCTCCTTTTCTTGGCTGAGCCAAAACCGCTTGTGCCCAGAGTTGATTACTGCCCAAGAAGGCAGAGATATACGCAAAAAATAAATCGGTATAACTTTGATAATCAGGAGATAGACGACAGCTTTAGAGTGAACAGTGATACTATAAGGGTCTTATTGAGTATGTATGACCCCCACAGAGGTACTAGAAGAATTTGTGGACTCCCTATCCTGGTGAATAACAAAGTATGTATGACCCTCACTGTACTTTCTACGGGGACCTTCCAGAGACAGACTGGGGACATGCTGGGTATCTCAAGGCTTCTACTTTGATGATGCTACAGCAGATCCTGGATGTACTCCTGACACATGTGACTCACCAGAGCTAATTCCCAGTGTCACATCAGGACTGAGCCAGGATGATTAGTGCCTTTTATGGGGTGGCATACTTCTCTGAGGTACTCTGTGCAATAGATTGCACCCATGTTACAATTACATCTGGTCTATAGGGTGAGTGGTGCCACAATATGAAAGACTACCATTCCATCAGTTTTCAGGAAGTGTGTGATGCATGGAGGTGTATCACCAATGTTCCTGCCCATGCATATGATTCGCATATCTGGTGCACTGTCTCACTCTACCACATCTCCCTACATGGTCGGATGCCTGCTGTTCATTTTGAATCCATGGCGCATGACATGAATGAGAAATCCATCTGGAGCTGTGGTGGAGACATACAACACATCCCTGTCCAGACCCATATTGTAATCTACAGGGTCTTTGCCTCTTGAAAAGCCATTTTAGGTGCCTTGATAAGTTTGGGGATGCCCTTCCAAATGACCCAGCTACTGCATACAGGATGTTTACTGAAAGTTGTATTCTGCAGAACACAATCATGCACCAGTATGGTGATGAAGTGATCCATGCTGTCACTGCAGCTCCTAATTCCAGTCCCACCATGACTAATGTTGATCAAGTGGCAGCATTAGTAAGGGACACCATGTGGCTTGTGCACTGCATATGGCTATGCAGGTAAAGAGATGACATCAAGTCCAAAACTATGGATCATGACATTCAGGTTACTGTTCCCTTTCTTGTAAAAAGCATAGAGAAATATAATTGCAGTGATATCTGTGGGTTATGCTGTGTCATGCATGGCACAGTCTACTAGCACTGTGCATCTGACATTCCTTCTAGGCTTTAAATAATAATTTTTTTATTTAAGAAAGCTACTCATATTACTGTTTGTAAAAGTCATGTCTAAGTGCTGACTGACTCCTGTTAATTGATATTGTAAGGCATTGTACAAGTAATAATCACAGGTTCATAGGATCATAGGAGGTTACTAGGCTATCAATCTAGAGGTAATTTCAAGCCGAGCCATTTCATTCCAATGTAATACCATAGACATTCTAGTCAATACTCAGGATTATATTTATTAATGACCACCCATGTCTATGAGGGTTGTGGGCACTATCTCTGGTAAGAATTTGCAGTGCCCCATCCACTCATCCAGGTTGCTTTTGAACAGTGTCATAGAGGTGCTCTGCTTCACATGAATTGGTAGCCTATTCCAAAGATGCGGCAGGTGCTGAGAAAGAAATCAGTCACTAAGCCCACCCTATTCAAGTTGCAGGCCATATTTAGGTCCCTAAAATGGGTAGCTCTTTTTTATTTGATTTACAGATGAGCAGCAAATTCATTAGGTTTATAGGTTCATAGGTAGATACTAGGCTATCTGCCCTAGGGCATTTATAAGCCTAGCCAGAGTGTATTTGGCTTCCGCCTCCCTATTAGATTAGCCTACTGTGCCTCTGTAAAGTAGGTCACAGAAGGTACCCTTTTAAGATTAGTTTACTGTGCCTCTGTCTAGCAGGGACACAGAAGAGATCCCAGGGGTGAATTTGTGATTTCCCATCCACGCGTCCAGATTCCGCTTGAAGAGGATCAGCGAGGGGCTATGTCTAACACGAATTGGGATTCTATTCCAGAGTGAGGGGAGCCTCTGGGAAATGAATCTGTCCCTCCAGCATGCCCTATTGATTTTTGTGCTAAGGTTTAGGTCCCTGGAGCATGTAGCTCTATGGGACTTGGATTTTTTGAGGTGGAGCATGTCCATTAATTCTGGGTTTGACATGACTTTGTACGTCAGGCATAGATCGCCTCTGAGTAGGCGGTAAGCAACTGAGTAGAGCTGGAGTTTCTTTAGCCTAGCTGCATAGGACATCTGTTTGTAGCCCATGATCCTCTTGGTGAGGTACTTTTGGGGTCTCTCCAGTTGCTGCAGGTGTCGGGTAAGGTACATCCCAAAAGGGGCATTGTATTCAATTATGGGCCCGATGAGTGACGAGTAGAGGGGCACAATGACCTCTCTTCATCTAGATGCGAACCCGCGAACCCTTTCGTGATAAGGTGGGCTATATAGAAGGTCTTTTTAACCACTTTGGCAATGTGATTATCTAAGGAGAGATTACTATCTACGTTGGTCCCCAAATCTCTAATTACTTCTTCCGTAATTAATGGATTACCACTTATGTGGTAATTTGTGAGCAGCTTGTTTTTCCCAAAGGGGATGACTATGCACTTTTTAGCATTTAGCTTGAGGCCGTGGCTCTGGCACCAAGCATCCATCTCTGTGAGACCCTTTTGGAGGATGCTTGTGTCAGCTGGAGATTCGATTATGACCCCCAGCCATAATCCCCCCATGTTAGCCTGAACCTCAGAGAAGTATATACCGAACAAAAGAGGTCACAGAACTGAGCCCTGTGGGATGCCACTTGTAACTGGTTTGGATTCAGACATGGCACCTGCGATTCTGACCATGTGGGTTCTATCTCTGAGCCAGTTTGCAACCCATCTTGTGATATAGGGGTTGATATTTAAACTGGTAAGCTTATTTATGATGCCCGAGTGGGGTATTGTGTCGAAGGCTTTTGCGAGGTCTAGGTAGGCTGTGTGGACTACCTTGCCCTCATCTATGGCTTTGGTAACTGTTTCAAAGAAATCAACTAGGTTTAAGAGGCAAGATCTGCCCTTAAAGCTGAATTGGGTAGGGTCCAGTGTCTGGAGGCTCCCAATGTCTTTGTTTAGGAGTTCCATGATAATACGCTCCATAGCTTTACAGACCAGACTAGTCAGGCTTATGGGACGATAGTTTCCGGGGTCCGTTGTGGCACCACCTTTGTGGAGTGGGACCACTGTAGCTGTATACCATTCTTTGGGTACATATCCTGTAGTAAGGCTAAGTTTGAACAGTGACTTAATGTGAGGGTTCAGTTCTTCTTGGAGCTCATGTAAGACACAGCCTGGGACACCATCCGGTCCCATAGATGCTGTGTTTTTTGCTTTGGAGAGGGCAGCTTTCACCTGTGTATCTGTGATGTCAGGGAGGTTACATTCAGTTGGGATAGGCATTTGCTCCTTTGGAGGGGAAGGGGAGGTGAAGTTTGCGCTGAATCTGTCTGCCAGTATGTTGGCTATGTCTGTAGGTTCGGTATATTTTGTACCGTTCTGCAACAATTCAGAGCATATCTGGGAGTTTCCGCCCATGTTCCTGACATAACTAAAGAAGGCCTTGTTATTATCTTTAGTGTCTAGGGCAATTTTTCTTTCAAAATTGGCCTTTGATGATTTTATGAGGGATCAAAGTTTCTTGCTAATACTGATCAGAGATGCCTTCCCTTTTTGGGATTTTGCTCTGTCATGTAGTAGCTTCCTCCTTCTGTTGTATAGATTATTTATGGCCGGGGTCCACCAGACCAGTCTCCTGTTTTTGGAGGAGTGAGTCTTGGTTTTATCTGGGGTAGCATGATCCATGCATTCCTGCAGGTGCTCATAGAATGCATTTGTAAAGGATTCTGCGGATTGGACTGTATTATCTTCTGGCCCAGGGGCTTTGAAGGATTCCACCTCAGTCTTGAGAAGTGCAAAGTTGGCTTTTGAGAAATTCTTTACAGTGATTTCCTTGGCTGGGAGTGGGGACAGAATATGGATGTCCAGGGAAATTTGTTTATGGTCTGACCTTACCAATGAGGGGTTTACCTCTGGTGTGGAACATAGAGTCCCCATGTTGGTGATGACCAGGTCCAATATGTTGTTCCCCCTTGTGGGAGTGGTGACCAGTTGTTCAATTGTGTTAGAGTTTATAAATTCAAGGAACCGTTGGGTGAGGGTGTTTGGGCTTGAGTAGATTTCCCAGTCAATGTTTGTGTAGTTGAAGTCACCCAATAACATAGTGTTTGGAGAGACCTTCATATTCTCCAGTGTTCTCAAGAATGCCAAGTGGGGTTCCTGTAATAGGGAGGGTGTTCTGTAGCTGGCTACAAACTGAAAGGCAGTTTTGCCCACTGTTAGTTGCACATGGATGGTTTCCGATGCTTTGTGCAGTGCCACTAACCTGGAGGTGTAGGTATCTTTGATGAATATAGATGCTCCCCCTCCTTTTGTACTTCAGTTCGAGTTTTGGGGCCGAAACGCATGGTATGAGTTATAACCTGGGAGTGCTGGGGTGCTCTCAGGAGCCTTGAACCAGATTTCTGTTACTGCACAGACATTGACTTTCTCCATACTGAGGAGAGCCTTGAGTGCGTGCATCTTGAGGTTTAGACTTCTGGCATTGACTAGCATTACCTTTAGTTTTTTATCCTTGGGTTGCCTATGGAGGTTGTCCTTTGAGCCTTGCCTAAAAAAGGCACTATGGGGGTGGCAAGAGCCTTGGCCAGTATACGAAAGCCTAAAGGTGACAGGTGCAAGCCATCCCTAGTGAAGCAACGTGGCTTGTCAAGCATGTCATCCCAGGCTGACAGACACTGGATCCCCTTTGAATGACATCAATACTTTAGCCAATTGTTGAAACTGATCATTTTGTCTTTATACTGTGGCATCATTCTTGGTGAGGGCAAGATGCTACTCAAGGTCAGGGTCATACCAGCCTGGGCTACCTGGTCCGAGAGCTCCTCTATGTCTCTTTTCATGTAGTCCAGGGAGGTACATCTCAGGTCATTCACACCAGCATGGACAATGATGGAGTCATACTTGTACTTGCTTTGGAGTGACCTGAGTGCTTGCGTTATGTGGCAGATCCTGGCACCCAGCAGGCAGCTTACAGTGACCTTCTCCTTGTTCAGTCTGGTGAGCAGGACATTAGTGTGCCAGACAATAGAGTCCCCTATAACAAGTGTATTTGGTGTGTTGTTTGGCCTTAAGGGCTGTGAATGTGAGGCACACTGATTTTGTGAGATATGTGATTCATGGGTATTGTTGAGGGGTGGCTGTTGCTTGGATATCTGCTTAGGAGGTCTTTACTGTTTAGGCAGATTTTTATTTAGAGCCTCCGAGTATGTTTTTGTGTGTTTATGTGTTGGGTATGCAGATGCAATAGGTCTGTGTGAGACTGGATTTGTGGTGTGGGTGGTTACCTTTTCCTCCTTACTGACTGTGCCAGTCTTGGGTTGAGAGAGCTCTGCCTCCAGTTTGGCTGTATAACTGCATCTCTCACATGTATTAGAGTTTGTTGGAAGGAGGAGAGGGTTGTCTGTGTACATAAGGCAATTGTAACATTGCCTCAAAATTCCCAGATTCACCAGCTGGACTGGAGAGTAACCGTGAAACTGACCCTTGGACATACCAGATTAGTATAGGGAACTGTTTTTTTACTGATCAGATTAGGGAAGGGAACTGATTTTTCACTTGATCAGGAAGGACCAATCGGGAGCCTAATACTTATGAGAAGTCAAGGAGGGTGTAGTGCTTAGTTAGTTAGTTAGTTAGTGTTTCCTAATAAGAGCTGAGCAAGTGCAGGGCTTTAGAAAGAGAATAGAGTGATTACTTTGAGAGTTTGAACAGTTCTAAGGGAAAAAGTGAAGAGTAGACTTTGTGGAGCCTGGAATAGTTTAAACCTGTTTAGGTGGCGCTGCCCGACGCTGCTCAATGCGCAAAACCGTGCAAAAAGAGAGTTGTAGGGTTTTAAGAGAGAGATCAAGGAGTTTAGAATTGACCCAAAATGGCCAATAAAACTACTGCTTCTAGGTAGTAACCACTCCTCCAGGGACAGGCAGGCTGTTCAGTGTAAACCACTCCCACTGGTGAACACAGAGACTTCCCTTTAGCCCAAGCAAGCACTGGCTTTCTAGAAACTTCCAAACAGTTCAGAACAGCAAATCTGTAACTGAACTTTCTTAACTTTCAGAAACTGGGAAAAAAGCAAGATTTTTTTTTTTCTTTTTGTTGTAGTTTAAAGGTAGCAGAGATACACAAGCAGCAAAATAATCACAACAGTGCAATAAATGACCCCACACTTGAGTGCTAGGCCAAAATCAGGTAAAATGCAGTTTTTATTGAAAAAAAAACAATTTAAAATTAAGTGCAACACAGGAAATGCAGTAAACAGGCTCTAGATGTGTTCCAAATACTGTTACTGTTACAGATATAAACTTTAGCAAGCCGGAAAATGCCAAAAAGTAGGCGGCAAAGCAGTAAAACTTAACAAAAAATCAGAAGAAAATACTTAAAATCACAAAAGTGGTTCCTTTTCTTCTCTCAGCGTTTTCTCCCCTTGGTAGGTGCTTCAGCAACAACTAGCAAACCTGAAAAGATGCCAAAACCATGAGGCAGCCGGGTGATGTTTGGGTGAGAGATTGCTCTGTAAGCCAGGCATAAGTCTCCCCTAAGAAGTCCATATGATACGGAGTATAGTAACAGGGATTTTAGTCAGCCTGTGTAAGGCACGTTCTGGAGCCCCTTGATCTTCTTTGTTAGAAACCTCTGAGGTCTCTCCAACTGCTGCAGATGCTTTGTATGGCACATGCCAAAAGGGGCATTATACACAATTATGGGCCTGATTAGTGATGACTATAGAGGAGTTACAACCTTCTTTGCTCTAGAGGTGATGCCTTTATTAATCAAGTTTGCTACATAGAAAGCCTTCCTTACTACAATTGTCACACGGTGGTCAAAGTTAAGGTTGTAGTCTACCTGGGATCCCAGATCTATCACCGCTTCATAGGTACATAGGGTATTGTTGTTAATCTGATAGTTTGAAGGGGTATTGTTTTTACGAAATAAATGATGCATTTCTTTGCATTCAGTTTGAGACCATGATTAAGTCACCAGTCTCAAATTCACCCATATAAATAACTGCATAAGTGGTGACATACGATGTCCCCATTGCTGTCCCTCACTTTTGCAAAAAATGTTTTTTCTCCCATCTAAAATAATTATGGGTTAGACAGAACTCCAATAACGACAACAGGTACGACGTATGAGGTCCTTCCCCCATTACCTTACTCATAGCCTCCAAACCCCATTTGATCTCAGTATTAGTATACAAAGCACTCACATCAAATGTAGCCCCCCAAAAAATCTTCTTGCCAACCTAACATTCTTAAACTTTCACATAAATCTTCAGTATTTCTAATATGTGAAGTACCCTTGTTAAATAACTTTTGAACTGAAAGTCCAAAAATGTTCCCACATTTTCCACATAAATGCCTATTCCCAATATGATGGGTCTACCAGGGGGGGTTAGAGAGATTTTTTTGAATCTTGGGGACAGCATAATATTTAGGATAGGTTTCTTAACAAATAACATTTTCAATTCTTTGCTCCCCAAGAAACCAAGTCTTTCGCCCCTCTCCAACATTTCAAGCAATTCTAAGTTAAATTGTTTAACTGGGTTACTTGCAAGCTCAACATAATTATCATTTACATTAATCAAATCATTCACCATTCTATCATATTGTGCTTTATCAAAAATAACCTAGTTCCCACCTTTATCAGCTTCTTTGAAAACATATCTGTTCAACTGTGAACGAACCTGTTGCAAATCACACCATTCATATTTGGTTAAATTATATGCTATCCTAGATTTCAGAAAGTCTTCAAATTCATGTTTGACTTTTTTTACATAATGTGCTTTCAAACATATTAACAGCAACTGAATTCTTTGGTGGCATACAATGACTTTTTGGGGTAACATTAAATCACTTAAATGACCATATCCAGTAAAAAAACTTTCATTTGGCTCATATGTAGGTATTTCTTCCTCAGTTGATTGCCCCTCCCTCAATATTTTACAAAACAAATCAGTTTCGTATATACTCAAATTCAACAAAGTGTCATCAACACCATTTTCATTATTCACAATATCATCACTTTTTTTCTGAAAGAAAATGGCAAAAAAGGTTTTACATCCCTAATTAGATCTGCTAAGCAAGGTATTCTAATTGTGACAAATTTCGCTCCCTTCAACAAAATGTTTTTAACATTTTCAGATAAACACAAATCGGATAAATTTACAATTTGTAATTGCTCTAGTCTTTGTCCCTCCCCAAAAGTAGTACACAAAGCAAGAAAATGTATAGAAGGCTCAACAGAGCCCACCTTTTTAAACAAACAATTCTCTGGAAGATTAAGAGTTTGCAATTGCTCAGAGGTAGTACCCTCACAAGTTCCAGCATAATAATTAGAAAAAACATACCCTAGGCTTTCAAAGCCTACATATGTCTCTATTTCTTGTTGTACCTCCTTCTGGTTTCCTTGCTGTCATTATTGCATGATTGTCCTTGTTTGTAAGATGAAATAGGTTTCACTTCGGTTTTTTTTGGCATCCTCCAGCTGCATATTTTCAAACATTACACTTTTTTTGCAGGAAAAAGTCTCACCCGATGATGCTGATGAGTGCAGTTGTTTCCTGGGTCCTGGAACACCACCCCTGACCTTTGGCTGACTAGAATGCCCTCTCTGCTACCAGTAATATACTATATTGTTGTCGAAGTCCCTCACGTCCCAACTTAGCTTCCTTTACTTCCATTCTAACACTTTCTGCTCTGCCTGCTGTACTTTAATTTTAATGTTATTCATAGTCTCCTTGTACTTCCCCTCAGATGCCTCATGAATTAAGGCATCCTGTAGCTCTGCAATCTCTTTGCGTAGCTTATCCACAATTCTCAGATTTTGCTTAATCAAAATACGGAGCCAGGTTAAAGTGCAATTAAGACCTGTAGTCGATCAGTTCTTAAGCCTCTGGGGTTTACATTCAAGGATACATACTTCTCTAATAATTTGATATCATAAAATACAGTTATCTCCTTCAACATTAGACATTCCAAATGATTGAACCTCTCACTGTGGCCATCATCAGCAGTAAGTAACCACGGGTCTCTGGAGGATATTTTTAGTTGTCTTTCTCACAGAATACCCACAAAAAGGACTCCATCTGGAGTTCCTGATATAACTGGACCCTCCATTTTAGCCAAAGCAACACACCACCATGTAGAAAAAACACTCTAATCAAAAAATAATAAAGAGACACCAAAAGCAGCTTCAGCATAAAGGAATTGCACATGTTATTCTGGTACCTGGATTATCTCCTTCTAGGAATAATTTCATTACTACAAACTGCTCCCTTTTATATACACAAATAGAATCAACCTTCCACAATTAAACAATCATTCAATTATAGAGTTTCAACAAGCACCATTATACAAAAATATTTTTCATATCACACTATATATATATATATATATATATATATATATATATATATATATATATATATATATATATATAATATTATGCATTTCCAAAATGTTTTAATACAAAATATTTTTACAAATTTATTTTAATAAAAATATTTTTACAAACTATTTCATTACAATGTTAAATTACTATCTAAATTAATTCCCCTTGGGTAAAGTTTCCTATAATTAATGATCATTCTGCATTCCAGTATGTTACGCTTTTCCCTAAAACTATCTTCCCCATTCAAAAAAGGACGTGCCAAAACACTAAAAAACTAAATGTCTGCCAATCCCCCATGTGCAGACATAAAGTGCTTAGCTACAGGACTATTTTCATTTTGCCTTCTTACGTCTCCCAAAAGTTCCATAATTTGAACCTTCACTTTCCTCTTTGTTTGTCCAGTATACCACCTCAGTTTTTGACATCCACACCCAATAATATACACAATCCTTGAAGAGCCTTTATGCTAAAGCTGCTTTTGGCTCAACACTGACCCTTATGGCACCCCGGTGGTGACATGTTTGCTGGTTGATGTGGAGTCACCTACTTTGATAGTGTGTGACCGGTTTGTGAGCCAGTTGGCAACCCATCTTACAACAAAGGGATTTACATTCAGTTTGCTAAGTTTATTGGTAATGCCTGAGTGTGCGATTGTGTCAAAGGCCTTTGTCAAGTTGAGGTACGCTGTGTGCACAGACGTGTCTTCTTTAATGGCCCTTGTCACATTTTCAATGAAATCCACCAGTTTTAGCAGGCAGGATCTGCCCTTGATAAAGCCGAATCGGGTCGGATCCAGGGTTGGGAGGTCTCCTATGTCTTTATTTATGAGGTCCATGATGATATGTTCTGTGGCTTTACAAATGAGGCTGGTCAGACATATGGGTTTATAATTCCATGTCTGTTGCTAAGCCACCTTTGTTGAGGGGAATAACTGCTGCTGTTCTCCAGTCCACAGGAACAAAGCCTGTGGTTCGACTGTGATTCCCCAGGTTACTTAATGGTTATGCTAGTTCATGTTTTAGTTTGTTTAGAAGACAGCCTGGGATGCCATCTGGTCTCACAGAGGCTGTGTTTTTTTGCCTTAGACAAGGCTTTAATGACCTGTTCTTTGGATATGTAGGGTGCGGGGAAAGTTGGGAGCAAGGTTTGTGTTACGTTTAGAGTAGCTAAGGGAGTGAAATTTTCACCAAATCTGTCTGCTAGCAGATTTGCTATCTCCAGGATCAGTGTGTCTGTGTGATGTCATTAGACACTAGTTTGGCACATGCTTGGTTCCTACTGTTTAAGCTGCATATGTAGCTGTAAAAGGCCTTATGATTATCCTTGGCTGCGATTGCTAAATTTTTCTCCAAGTTACCCTTATAGGATTTGACATGTTGTGTTATTTGCCTGTTGAGGCTGAGGAAGGTACTTTACCATTGTTGGGGCCTCACCTTAGTTTTCCTAGACTTTCCTTGTGTTTGTTGTAAAGTTTGTCAATGCTGGATGTCCACCAGAGTGTTTTTTTAACTTGGGACTCTGGCTTTGATTCTGTCTAGAACAGCCAAGTCTGTACACTTGTACAAGTGATTGCGCAGGGCTTTAGTGTATGCTTTTGTGTAGTTACCACTTCCATCTGAGGGTGGGGTTTGGAATGCATTTATTCCTTCCCCTAGGAGGGTATAGTTTGCTCTGGTGAAGTTTTTTAGTCTGACTTTGCCCTTTGTGACTTCTGGTCTTAGTGCCTGTTTGAAGGTGACTGATTTGTGGTCTGATTTAATTAATGAGGGTCTGACAGTTGCAGTGGTGCATCTGTTTGTCATGTTAATAACAACCAGATCTAGCATATTTGTTCTTTTTGGGGGTTGAACTATTTGTTCTAGGACATTTGAGATTACAAAGTCAAGGAAGTTTTGCACTAATGAGTAAGGGTTAGACTAGGCTTCCTAGCTGATGGTGGGATAATTGAAATCCTCCAAGACCAGAGTGCTCGACAATATTTGGATTAACTCCTGTTTGGCCAAGTAGGCCTTGTGCGCATAATGATCCATGGAGGGGGATATATAACTTGCTATGACTTGAATGGGGGTCTTACCCACAGTAATCTGAACTTGGAGTAACTCCGTACAGCTGTCGTGTCTAACTAGTCAGGAGGTGAATGTATCTCTAATACAGATGGAAACACCACCTCCATTTTACCTGCTTTACACAATAAAGTCTAGTGAGGTGGTTGACGTACATATACATGTACTGAATGTCCTCAAGTAGATCAGTTAATAAAATGTGTTAGTTCAGCTTTAACTTGAGTTCATACCTTGCATTTGAATTAAACTGTATCATTTTGTTTTTATCATGCAATGTTTTCTCAATTAGAAGTATGGTGTCTGTTCAGATATTGCACATCAGATTATTTTATTTTGTCATATATAATAATTTATGGACTCAGAGACAAAAAACTATCATCTGTGCAGTGGTGATGGTGAAGTGATAGCAGTATTTGTTTACAAGACAGGATACTCATTTTAATCTGTAATTTACCCATTAGCAGTTTCTTGAAAATGTATGTATTACTACCTTTAAGCTGCAGGTAACTGCCAGCTGTAACACTGTCAGTGCAGACATAGTTAATGGTGTTGCAAACACCTTTCTTTCTGTGGTTCACTGAGGTTTTAAGCAGTACAATTACAGTAATGAGATGCATACAGTTCAAAAGTGTCCTAATCACCCCCTCCTTTTTTATTATCTTATTCCCCTTCAAGTTTAACATTCATCTGTGTTCCTGAAGGTCAGATTGTCAGTAATAGAATTGTCATACTTGATTCACAGTAGGTCAAGGTAAATTATGTCATACATATCTCCTAAAGATAGGCTAGGTGATGGTGCAAATGATTTTAAAACGGGCTGTCATGAGAGCTGGATAATGAGTTAGTCTGATGTGGTGACCTACTTGATGCAGGTTGTCTTCTAGACACTGATCCTCCAGACACTGGTTTAACAATGGTGCATGTCTGCGACCTGGACATCAAGGGAGAGGTTTTGCTAGGTGTAGATGAATGCTGATGTACCCTGCATGACATTTATTGTGCTTGTTCCCCACCCTAGTACTTTCTTGAGAATCAATTTTAGTCTCATGTGATCTGTGCCTACATGTCTAAATTGAACCCCATCCTCCTCCTCCTTACAAAAGAGTGACTCCTGCTTGAGTCTGTTAGGCCCTAACTAGTGTATGAATGGAGGTGGCCATGGATGTCTGGTGTGCATCAGTGGGATCATTAGATTGTCCCTACTCTGTGCCATTTCCGTGTAGTGCTGGAAATCCTTATGGATACCCTGGAGGACTCTAACCACTTCTAGCTGACTCTCTGTAGCACAGCTGCAATGGGCAGCCAAATCTTATATGTTTCCTCTGGTAACTGTAACCAGTTTCTGGGAGTGTGTCTCATTTGTAAAGGTGTCACTGTGGACACTTACCTCTGAATGTCTGCCATCTTCCTAAAGAGTTCATCTGGGTATGGAGATACTAGTGTAGAAATGCATGGGTATTCTTCCTGTACAAGCATGAGTGTAATGTCAACATGCACATGACTTTGTGAAGCACTGCCACTTCTTTCAGGGTGAATAACATGTTGTGGGGTGTGACATCTTGCCATTATATTTGGGGACTATGCCACTTTCCTCTGTCTGCCTCATAAATATAAGTATGTCGTCATCATCATCTTCAACAGCCATTCCGCTGCTGATATCTTCCAAAAGAATTGATATAGTGGAACTGTTTGTTTCTGCTGCTGATCCAGTATAAATGATTTAAAAGTATTATTAGTAAAGAAATATAATACACTATACTGTGCTTATTAAGGAGGTATGGGGGACACTTGTCATGCACACTGCCTTCATTGTTATTCTGCGTGGATGTGGAAGGTTCACCTAGTAACAGTAATTGTCACATGTTTAATGTAATCACTCCATGCCAGCATGCAATTCTCTATATTAATATATGTCACGGCATTTAAATCAGCCTCCCTGAGCAGATGAGTGCTAATACTGCAGACGCTGGTAATAGGCACTGTCCATACCACTTCTGATTATTCCAGTCTCATCATATTTTATGTCATAGTCATCTCCATGGATGGAGAGGAGGTGTTCCTCATCTGCTGTTAATGGGATAATTGTTAGAGGCCACCCCAGTACTGGTACATACAATAACATTCTGCACGGTCTTGCTTGTAGCACATCCTACCATATCATTTGCCGTCTTCTTGCACTGTGTTAATGTAAGTTGTTTTGCCACCCACTGCATTAATGTCAAGGACAACTTGACTTCAGGCTTTTGCCCTCTCAGATTGTTTGGGACCCCTTTACCAAACAGATGTTTCCCATACATCCTAAGGGTGCCATGAGCATGTGATTGTCCTCATGGCTGAAGCTGTCCTTTCTCTCGCTTGATCCCTTGTTTTGCATCATTACTGTATATGAAAAAAAGTCACAGTAATACAGAAAAGAAAACTGGTGTAAACATCAAACTACGCAACAATGAAAGGGTGCCTGCCATCTTCTTATAAAATGTCAGTTAACAGAAACCCCATAATTATATACATGTGCAAATTTTCAGTCCAGACATGTAAAGTAGTGCTATACTAATGTCTGCAGTATCATAAATACATTCAGAAACTAAAGTAATCAGTTCAACAGAGTCATGCTTCTCTTAGCCCCTAACCCCTACCAATGTCATGGATTCATAATACTATTATTTTTCATTCTTCAGTGAGACTAACAAATCTCAGCTAAGGACACATGTACGTTCAGCCAACAACACTTCATCACTACGTCAGAACTTCACAACTAAAACACATATGTGTACACAATCACTACTGCTGTAATGATTTTCCACTTACAAATGTCAGCTTTACACTATTCATTAAAGCCATGGTAATATGCCCATTATATCAGTAGAATAAACAGTTCTGCTAGCTAACTCACTAATTTTACATTGCTTGCAAGCATTTTATATTAAATTACAATATTTCTATTATTTTTTTCTTACTTTAAAAAGTCTGTGTTTCCTAAGTCATTTGCTGCCTAACTGGATTATCACATGCTAAATAGTGTAGTGTTAAACTATTTTGCATAAATTCACATTCATTTGCATGCTTTTATATGCAGATTAGGTCCTTTTATGGTTATCTCTATGAATCGCAGTAATACATGAACATGTATAGTCACTTATGCAATCAGTAACTCTCAGCTGCTCATGAGTGTGGCCCGGGTTCATGCGAAAGCACCACAGAAAGTAATAGTCTGCAGCAATCCTCAGCAGCTCCCAGCATGGTGGGGAATGCACAGATAGCCTCAGATATGCTCGTATTTAAATATATTTAGTTAAAAACAAAATGGAGTCATATGCATGACAGTTTGCACAGCCATGAAGTATAATTTCTGCCTAGCTAACATCATCTGATACACTTTCTCATCTCAGACCACTCAACATTTCATAAAAGTTTGTAATTACACACATAGGAATATATATTTCTGCACCCCATCAAAACAAATTACTACTACTGTACTGCATGAATAAATGACATTCAGATTTAATACTCCAAAAAGGTAGCTAAGGCAATATTCAACTATTTTAAGTAATATAAACAAAAATGGTGCCTGCATACTGTTTTTAACTATCAAATCAATGAAATGTGAATGTATTCCTTAAAAAAATGTATGTGACAAGGAATTATTGGTTAAACCAAACTTGCTAATAATATTAATACCTTGTCTAATGCCCCTGCTAGTTAATTGGGTTTGGTTAAGCTGATGTCACACCCCATAGGGAGTGGTTGTTAACCTGTAAATTATAGCCCTGCTCATAATTTCTTCATTATAGTTCTGGCACTTCACACCTTGCCATCACATGTGAAGGCATGAGGCTCCAAAGTGGTCATACAAGCAGAACCTGATAGTGGTTTACATTCTCATGGTTGTCATTGGAAAGTGATCGATATCTGGCAGGAGTTGGGTGAGCATCAATCATCCCTGACAAGAATCACCCGCTCTGGCCCCAGGTGTCAGCACATGTACAATGACCTACAGAAGCATAGACCCGACTAGCTGGCTGAATGGGTTGACCAGGTAGTGGGTAGAAGGACATAGTTTTATAGAAAGTATTATTTATTTATTGCTGATATTAAATATAGGTTTAAAAAATAAAGTACAAGAAGGCTGCATACTTGAAATTATTTGTTGGAAGAAATATGTGTAAGTGCAGATATGTATCTGCAGTGTAATAATAATAATCTTCTTCTTTCAACCTTTCCCGGTTAGGGGTCACCACAGCAGATCACCTGTCCGCTCATGATTGGCAGTGGAGTTTTACAGTGTTGAGTTGCCAGCCCGGCACTCAGCCTTCCACAGAAGGCACATGCATGCACACACTCACACCTAGGGCCAATTTAGAGTGTCCAATCCACCTACAGCATGTCTTTGGGATGTGGGAGGAAACCGGAAGAAACCCGCATGACCACAGGGTGGACATGCAGACTCCACACAGAAGGCACCCCAGCCGAGGATCAAACCAGAAAACCTCTTGCTGTGAGGCGACAACGCTAACCGCTGCATCACCATGGCCACCCCAATAATAATAATAATACAAAAGAAAGCATAAAAAATATCTGTGCACAGACATGAATTTGCGTACAAATATCTGAATGTTTGTATGATAACATGACAGTATAAATACAAATGTAACATACGTATGAGCAAAATAATAATCTGCATAAATATATATATATATATATATATATGTTTGTATATCCCAGATATACATCTGCATGAGTATACTTACAACTGCTGGTTCATGTATTCATACATGTATTGTTCTCTGTGCTAGCATTGACTGGCTGAAGTTTTGTAAATAATTGTAAATATTTGTAAATTACCCTGTCTTACATATGCCAGCGTGACTATCTATAATTTTGTAAATAAGTTTATGTCTTTTGATTATCACTTTGATTTATATCGGATGTTTGAATGTCAGATAGTATTCGTTCTGGCTGACCAAATGTACATTTTTTTAAAGAGAATTATGAATGCATGTTATGCCAGAGTCGGCTGACCTAAATGTGATGTCATTGTGTGCCAGAGCTGAGAGAATAGAATCTTCACTGCAGCTGTTTGTTTACTTTTGATATGAGAACCTAGAATTCTCATAGCAGCTTCCTATTACTATTAATTATTAAAAAAAAATCTGCTATAAAAGCAGGTTCTGAGTCAGTTGTTTTTCAGAGCTGTTTAGGAGTAGTACTCCAGTTGTTTCTAAAGTAGTCATTACAGTTACTGAGGACAGACAACAGCCTGGAGTGTGAACATAATTCTTCATCTTCCTTTGCAGAAGTAAGGGTATAATCTTGCCTTGCTGAATTATTTAGATTAGCTAGAGGCAGTTAATTTCTAGATAGTGAACTACAGCTAGTTAGTTAGAAGTTTTCTAAAATCAATGTGAGATCTATCCTAGAGTGGTATTTTCATATTTCCTGTGTGAAACTCTGTTGTTTATTGGAATCAATTATTTAGTATATACATGTTTTAAATCTTTTTATTTATTATTAAATATTTTACCACCTCTCATGTGGCTGTTTATTTAGTGAATATTTTCAATAACTTGAGAGTGTTTATGCTCATTGTGATAACACCAGGGCAGCTCCGAAAAGCCTTACTGCTTGGGATATTTGCTACCATTTGTTTCAATATCGATTTTGCCCAATATAATTGAACACTCTTGAAGGGTGTTGTGGTATTTGACTGGTGGCAGCTGTTACCTTGTAATATGGGCAAACAAACACAGCACGTAAATCTGTGTCAGTCTTTCCCAAGAGTGTGTGTATGTGTGAATGAGAATGTCAGATACCTACAAATGGGACAGAGTGCTCTGCAGTGGTTAGTGTGGAGACTCATTTGGGGACCTGGAGTGAAGCATATAGTCCAGTCCCAAGTTTGGATACTGTTCCCGGTGTACGAGCCTTCTTTACCCTGGGGCAGTAACTAAGGAGTCTCAGTCCTCATCTCTCTGTAAGGGAGTATCACTAAAAGCAGAGATAAAAATACACATTTGTTATGTTAATATAGTTTGATTATTTTTATATGAATGTAAATTTGCCCATGTCACAAGTGATAATTCAGTAAAGGTATTTAGTAAAAAAATGAAATAGACCATTTCCCCTAAGAATACACCAGGAACAGGTTCCAAACCTGAGACTAGACTATATGCTTCCCTAATCCCGTATATGTTTAGAAATCTTAGGAAGAAAACCATCAGAGAACAAACTTTTTTACAGCTAAGGGAATTAAAACTTCCATGAATTGTATATTTTCCTTTATGTAAACAAATTCTGCTTGAACATAGCTTATAGACTGTTACATGCAAAGCATAATATTTTAAAACACCATTCCATCAAAAGTGAATCAATTAGTTTATAACTTGCACTAAAGGAAAGATTGTTACAATATGAGAATTCTGATAGTAATGCATATTTAAACAAATGTTTAGTAAGCAAGTACTGCAGTGAATAGAATACCTTGCAAATAAATACTAGTTATCTAAGTGATATTAAGGAATGAAGGTGAAATACAAGCAAACAAGACATGTCTTACATCTTCTCTTTATAGCTGAGGAGCAAACTGCCTACAATCAGTGACAGAAGGATAGGTTCATAGGTTAGTACTAGGCTAACTGCCCTTGCAAGTCATTTTAAGCCTAGCCAATTATCCCTTATGAGACTCAAACCCTGCAACTTGTGTTTGTAAGGCAAACACCTTAACCATTGGGCCACCCTCCCAACAAGACTGGTTGAAGAAGCAGGTAAGTATGAATAAAGTAGTAAATAGTATTGTGTGTTTAACTGATTTCATAATATATGTATATATATATATATATATATATATATATATATATATATATATATATTTATAGATAGATAGATAGATAGATAGATAGGGAAATAATTTATAAAAGATGGTAACTGAATCACTGTATTGTATTTGGTACATTACTGCAACCAATCTGTCTTTAACTGATTTCATTACTGTAAATAAATAACTAATTTATAAAGCATGATAACTGAAGCACTGTAGTGCATTCAGTATATTAGGGCAGACAAGAGTGAGAAATATGTCAGTATATATCTCAGTATTATGTCTTTAACCGATTCTATAAGATGTAAGTATTTATAGAAGGTGTTTTCCTTACAATATTGCAAACAAATGTATATAATACACTGCTACATGTAAACACCACCAGAAGCTGATAGCAATGCACTCTCCTGCCATGTCTGCGCTAGCACCTCTCATAACATTCTCCCCATGTAACATATACACTTTCCATATCAGTATTCCCAGGTCTGCATAAGAATTTCCTATACATTTGTTTTACTTCAATAAAGATTTATTAAAAATAAAAATGTTTTAAAGTAAGAAATGAATGCTGTATAACATGATGTGTGAATTTATTGCGTGTATTTTCTCTTTTGTCTCCCATCTTGTTTTTCAGTTTTTCTTATATTAATTATACATTCCTTCCTCCTTTACTACATTCTATCTGCCTTATTTATGTTCATTTTTTACAGATCCAAAATCCTTAAGAGCAGCCCAGATATGTACCTCCCAGGTTATGGAGCACTCACCTTTGCCTGTCCAGGGATATCCTTGCAGAATCAAATCAGTGGCACTAGTCCTGCAGTCAGCCCAGCACATGGCAACCAAGCAAGACTTACTGAACAGGGTCTTTGAGACTTGGTTACGGACATACTGGAGCAAGTCATGGACGGATGGATTTAACCAATCAAGGCCTTTCTTCAGCATGCAAAGATATCCTGTCCGAGCTGATGCCAGCCACTGCACAACCACAGGCCCTTTCCCCTCAACATTGGGGTTATCCACTGCAACACAATGACAGTCAAAACGCTTGAAGCTCAGTGGACTGGGAACTCCTGCAGATACCTCCTCAGCCCTGTTTCCCTTATCCTTTCTCCTGCATCCTCTTACCTATTTTCCACCTACACTAACCACTTATATATAAAAAAAGTTTGCAAAAATAGGGAAGTCCACACAAGCATACCAATAAATGAAAACTTTTTAAACACTTTTATTTATTTTTTAATGTTAATAATGAAAGCTGAGCAGTTTGTCACTTGCATTAGGTCTTTCAAACATGACTGTGCACTTCCACAATATCCAAGTACATACAAAGTATTATGAAACCTAAAGCTTTCACATAGTATTTTATGTGTACTTAATGCTTAACTTCAGATACTTCAACCTTTTGCCATATGTAGGCATGTTTTTCAAAGAACCTTCACTTTTCATTATTCAGCACTAATAAACTGTGCTTAGCTTGTTTGCATATATGTGTAATGGTGCTCTTCAGGGATAATCATCTAGCTGTGAAGTCCTGGACTAAAAATACCATCCAGTTATTCCCGTTTCTCATTCAAAAAATGCCCACAACACGAAACAGTAAATGCTACAGTTTGTTGTGTAATTTTCAAAGCTGCTTGAATAAAGAAATAAATTGTAGAGTACTGAGTATACATGAAAGTGATTTATTCGGTTGAAAATAATGATCCTATATAGATGGGTAGTTGGATTCAGAGTTGGCATCTACACTGAGTATATAGACAGAAAAGAAAACAACTCAGATGCAGCTTTGATGAATGAGTAATTCTGTAACTGAACAGAGTATCAGTCAGCTGATATTTAAGCAAGTTACTATTTTTGGTCCTGGGTAATGATAGTTTTAAATATGATGTGTGTGAGTTGATTATGCATGAGAAGGTCACCTTTTAAACAATGTTGTGCGTACTAGAATTTCATTATTTTTCTATCTTCATTACAGATAGTATCCAGAGAATGTTTATGTTTGCACTGTGAATACATACATGCACACTTTAAGGTACACAAGATGCCTGTACATTAAGCAGAAGTCATTACTGGGCACATTGCGGGTGCTGCGAAGAGCACTTCTGGCTACCATCAAAGATTGAAACAATACTAATTTCATGAACTTTAATCATACTTTGACTTAGGAATGGGGTCCATTCCAATCATGGTATTGGAAACCAAAACGATCTGGAAAAATTAAAAAAAAAATAAGCATATATATGAAAGCATAAATAAAGATGCAAGTATAGAAAAGTTCTGGAAGAACCTCATGTTGATCAGGAATGAATGCAGGAATGCTTAAGGAGAGGCAAATTCAAACCGAGAGATGAAAGGTTAATATTGGCAGCCCAAGATAGTGGGTTACGTACACGCTGGTCTACAAAATCCATTGGACATGTGGGAGAACAGACAAATGCAGGTTTTATAAAACTGAATTGGAAACAGTTGACACCTCATTGCTGGTTGTGACATACTAATGGCAGAAGGACTGTATAATGAAAGGCATAATAATATGGCAAGACTGTTGCACTGGGGATTGTGCAAACATGGTATTGAACTCACTGAAAAACACTGGAAACAGTCACAAAGCATCATATAAAATGATGAAGTTTACATTACATGGGATCACCCATTACTAACAGTTCAAAAGATAGATGAGAGAAAACCAGACATAGTGGTCCATGAAAAGAAGACAAAAGTACCATTGATCATTGAAATCACTATACCTAGTGACTACTGTGTCTTCCATACAGAAAGACTCAAAGTCATAAAATATCAAGATCTGCAGGCAGAAATGAGAGCAATGTGGAAGAAAGATACCCAGACAGTTCTAATAGTAGTAGGAGCAATAGGTCTTATAAAAAATAATCTACAATCATATTTAGATATGCTACCAATTCACGTAACTCCATATGAATTACAGACGGAGTCATTACTGGGCACATTGCGGGTGCTGCGAAGACCACTTTTGACTGACATCAAGAGTGAAACAATACTAATTTCATGAACTTTAATCGTAGTTTGACTTAGGAATGGGGTCCATTCCCATCATGGTATTAGAAACCCAAAAGGTTTAAAGAAATTAAAAAAATAAAAATATTTGTTTTCAATGTGGTCTGCATGTGAAGTTCCATAATGAAGTGTGGTAGTATTTTTATTGACACATGTTGGTCATGTCCACTGCTTTTGTCAGAGGGTTCTACTGTAAAACATTGACTTACATAATACTGATGAAATTATACTATGAAAGATAATGAACCAAACACGTAGGAAAAACAGATAGAAAACTTAAAGAGAGAATTAGGGAGCATGTCTATAAAATTAAGATGCTATGTTTATCCAATGCACTGGCCAAACACGTCTCAAATACCTCGAAGGAACATAGCTTTGTGTTTCAAGTAATAGACTTGAACAAACCAGGTAATAGAAGAGGGGATGTGTATAATAAAACAGAACAGACAGAGGTGAGATGGATCATTAGATTGAGGGCTGATAGGAGCCCTGGCTTAAATGACAGGATATCAATCAAGCCCATACTCAAAGGTAAACCTATTCACTGAATCTAGTTTTCCAGTCATATTCCAACACTTAGCTTAATACTTTCTAGCATGACTCTGTCACTGTGCTCGCCTCTTTCCCTAGTTTCTGATCCTATTTGTGTATGGATCATTTACCATCCCTTGCTTTCCTGCCCCTTCCCATCACCCCCCCCCTTTTTTCCCCCACTCCCTTTACCCTTTCTATTCCACCCCCTTGTCTGGCATGACTGACCTTTCGCTAGTTGTTTCATACACCATCATCAGTATCACATTCCCCCCTTCCCCTCCCCCCTCTTTCATCCCAACCCCCCCCCTACACACGTAGGTGTTATATGTGTTATAAGTAACAAGAATTTAGCGCTTGGTAATATTACAATTTTTTACACCTAACGGAATGTTAGGTATACTACTTCAAGATGCCTGAATGTTTAGTAGAATATTCAGTCTTTCAAGGTATTTTAGTGTGAACAGTCACAGAACTGTAATTGTTGATGATCGTGCGAATAATAGTGTAGTTTATGGCATTTGTCAAGGCATGTGCTAATGTTGCTTGTAAGAAGTCATACCTAACTAAAAGTCAGGTATTTTAACTCAATAGCCTTTAAATGGTTAGTAGAATGTTTTATAATTTTAAAGTTCTAACATATTTTATTTGTAATAGTTTTAGGGATGCAAAAAAGTTTTGATGCTTTTATAAACAGTAGCTATATTTGCTATTCCTACCAAGAGTGCTATGTGTTTAAATGCCACAGTGTTTAAATGGTTAGGTGAATGTTTTCATTTTTAACTGTTTTTAAATTGCACAGGATATGACACCAGATTGTTTATGTCACATCCTCTATAAATATATGTGAAAGTTTTTGAAAAAATTGTATAACGGCCTGAAGAAGACCTTGTTGAAAGCGCTAGCCAGATGTTAAATAAACTTTTCTTTTCCTTTAAACTTCGCTGAACGCTTGGATTAGTGCATTTGAATGTCTACAAGTTATTGTTCGGTGAAGTTAACTGATGCAATTGGAAGTTCCTGACAGTGCTGAATAGCAAGTTGTGACTTTTTGTAACTGACTTTTGAAATTAAAGAACAGTTAATGGTGTGCCATTACAGGCAGCCTTTTTGAGTATACATGGACATTGCTTTTCAAGAGTCCTGCTTCTCCGTGCAACAGTTTTGACTTTTCTACTGTAAAACATTGACTTACATAATACTGATGAAATTATACTATGAAAGATAATGAACCAAACACAGACGCAGAGGGAAGAAAAGATCAGCTTTAAGTGTGTTTTACAGGGAGAGCAAGCCCCTCCCCCACCAAACTTATATATATATATATATATATATATATATATATATATATATATATATATATATATATATATATATATATATATATATATATATATATATATATATATATATATATATATATATATATCAACTCCACAGTTTCACCGACTTAAAGACGGAAGAAATCTCTCCAAGCAAGTGAATCATTGCTGATACACTCTTAGAAATTACACTGGAAATGAGTGTGTGTGTGTGTGTGTGTGTGTGTGTGTGTGTGTGTGTGTGTGTGTGTGTGTGTGTGTGTGTGTGTGTGTGTGTGTGTGTGTTGTTTCACTAGAGTACAGCTTGGCATTCCAAATGGGCAAATGTGCATTACCCACACATGAATGCAATATATATTACAATTATACAATGACGGCATTTATAGATATTTTTCCCTTTTTTTTCAAATAATGTGATGCAGTATGGAGCTTGTTTTCTGTTCCCCTCCCTTATGAGTAAATGGAGTGTCTAGGGATATCCTAGCAAAGTCCTATGCATGACTTAATTTGTGCGTGTGATGAAGCTTGTGCAATGCATCAGTTATAGTACAGCAGGTGTCACTTTATTTTTCCTGTGTGACCCAAGCATGTCCATGCATTCAATCCTTTATGTCAGAATGACTGCATACTGCTAAAGTGATGTGACAGAGCACTCTGAAGGAAGGCCCAGTGCAGCAGCAGTACTGTGCATAGCATGGTAATGTTTTCTGTCCTACATGGACACAGTACTGCAGATGTCTGACTACACTCTGTCTTTTCATGCAGTGCATAGAACATGGCGACATTGTGCATCCTGTGGAGCAGTAGTGCCTTTGATCCTCCGAATGTTGTGCATTCATAATCATAAGGCATACAGCTTAATATTACTTTGGGACCCACATGGGAAGCATTCCATAGGTGTCAGCTAAGGAGGGTTGACTATTGTTAAGGCACACCAAAGGACAACACTCTGTATGCAAAGATTATTTGACATGCAACCAGCAGTTTATATAAAGCTGTATAGCTGCACCATGAAATGAACAATGAGTCAATGTCACACATATTATACCCTGTGGATAATCTGGTGTTTAGGATTGTGCAGCATATTTCCAAAAGTTTCTGAATTGCATTGTGCATATTAGATATTCCTGCATACTGCTAATTATTTACATCTCATTTGGATATCTTTCTCCATGACAGCCATCAGAAAACCATGACATTTAGCTATGTTGCAAGACTGTTTTGGGCTAAACACCTGCCACTATGTGCATGTTGGCTTACTGGTGCATTATAATTGTGCTGTCATATAATAGTGCCAAATATGGATGACATGATGGCATACTGAGTTACAATTTGTACTACATGCCTGTGTATGTTCAGACATGTATATGTGTGTGTGCATGCATGCATCTGTGTGTGTGTGTATACCTGCAAGTGCTGATATGTACAGCACTGTCTCTTAACAGTGCACTGTTACAC
The DNA here is from genome assembly GCF_019279795.1 of Protopterus annectens. Lineage (NCBI taxonomy): Eukaryota > Metazoa > Chordata > Ceratodontiformes > Protopteridae > Protopterus > Protopterus annectens. The sequence goes on along the minus strand of NC_056725.1, from coordinate 926,834,728 downwards.
CACTTTAATGTTTGATATAGTGTTCTTTTAATCTGCATTTTTTTCTAGCTATATAAATGTTATGTTTTCAGAAGAAAAGGAAAAAAGCTACATACAATACATACTTGCTTGCATCTCAGTGCCTTCTAATTAACAATTTTAGCTAGATATTTCATGTCACGCTTATGAATAACAATATTTATACCAGTTTGATGACCAATGACCATATATCCATTGTACCATATTTGAAATTAAAAGCACAACAGATTTAGGTAGCCTATTGTTGTAATTTGCATTGAAATGTTTTAAAAAATACCCTTGTGAGGGTGTGAAATGAATATGCCGTCATGTGTTTCTTCTTTTTTGGGATGTAGATTGTATGATGGTTATGTTTAATATATATGCAAGGTGTATGTAAAAAGTTTTTGATTTGTGTATTAAATTATTATTATTATTTTCAAATAATAATTATTATTTTAGATTTTAACCCAAGAGCTATTAACTTCAGTACAACAAACATAAGGATGTATTTTTACCTTTGTTTTTAACATATATAAGTTCTGTTATTATATAAATATTTATGAAAGTAATTTATGAATTTAGATTAGATTAGTTAAATTTCATTCTTTGAAAAACAGTATTTATGATCAACATACTAATTTCACTACACATTTTTTGTAAAAAGCTTTTTAGTTTGTGCTGTTTCTTTAATGTGGGTGGTATTTTTAAATTAGTTAATTGAGTGATTAGAGGATTGCCTATGTAGGGTAGGTTCTATATAAGGCAGTGTACTGCTGTAGATGTTTGTATTCTGACGAAGTCTTATATTGATGAAAAACGTTGAACAGGATTGTGGCGTTTAAATAAAGCTGTTTTCTACTGAAATTTTGGACCTTTTTTCTGGATCTACCTTATTGTGAGCTGTTCGAATTTCATCATTTGTTTGGTGGATACTGCCTGGGATTACATTTTGGTTCATTTATACCAGTTTGCAAACTTTTTTGTTATGTGTAGACATTTCGTTTATTATTTTATTTTTCCTGTATAACACAAGTGTAGAGCCAACTTAAATGGAGTCTGCTCTCTCATAATATACAATTTAACATACTGAAATAAGTAAATAGAAGTATCATAGTCTATGTTCTTATAGTTTCACATTACAATAAATATTAGCTTCAGTACACACTGCAGCTATCTCTCAGTTGGAATTGTACGTTGTATGATGTGCTGCACATTTTATTTGCATATGTACAGTACATCAGATGTCAGCACACAGTTAGATAGCTCATCTGTATAACTACTGCATAGTAATGCCTTGGTCAGGTGACAATCTTTCTAGTGCAGTTTTTAATGCATTGGCCCTACACAGCTCAGACTATACTTCTGAAATCTGGCCCAGTATCACAATTACACCCCCTGCCCATCTACGTCTCACTGCTGCCTATTAATTAGTGTCCCCCTGCAGTAATTAAGAAATCAAAGTTAAATTAGACCACTTTAGAATCCTAGACCTGACTCCAAGATAAATTAGAACACCTAATAAATTAAATATAAGAAATACTGTAGGTTATAAATTGTGCCTCAGATACAGATGTGATTATTATGATTATGCTTTTTCAGCTTTAAGAAAAAAAAATCATCTGGCAGTTAGCTCAGAAAATTATGACTACGGTGTATTAAAAATCTGCATCCAGAATTCCAGTGTTTGATTACATCAGCCTCCATTTCCCTACTTTCTAACTGAGTAAGTTATTCAACCAGACACTGCTCCAGGGCTGAGACTGAAAAAGGTCCATTTGGAGCAGTGCTCTACTCAGATTAACAAATAAATACATTTGTGAGTGTATTATATAATAACAGCAAAATACAAGTTATGTATACGTTTAGTTTTTTCTTCTTTTATTTTAATATTTACGTGCCTCTGTAAAATACATACCTTGCTACAGTAGCAGTGAATGCTGTGCCAGTTAAGAGGACACCATCATGAATAGTAAGCAGGTTTTTCTACAAACCTGGTAATTCAGAGAGCTTCAAAAGGGAGTTCATAAATAAATGTATGCCAATATCATGGAATTTAGCTGATACTACAGAACTGGAACTGTGAATTCAAAATAATGTCAAGCGAAGTCTCAAGGAGAATCCTGGTACAAGGCAGCTGCTCATCATATGATTATGTTTGCAGCATCATCATGATGAAGACAGGAAGAGCTAATGTATATAGCACTCAGATGGTGCATGGCACAGAAAATGGGTGATAACATTTTAAATTGTGACCTAACAGAAACTGGCAAATAATTCAGAGCTCATAGTTAGAATAATATGACAAGAGGAAGAGCTCCTGTCAAAACGTCTAGATACAGTTTTCCGCACTTGCTATAGTTGCACCAGGACTCCATCTGAAGGCTCAAGAAAAATGGCATTGCATTATAAAGGCTGGAAGATACCAGTGCATGGATTCTATTGCAAGGTCAAATATGGGATATCATGCTTGAACCAGACTATATTTCTGAGCACAATACCACCTTTGGTATGTACCTAACCAGGCATATCCAACAATTGGAACATCCACATAGGTTCCTCACTAAAAAATAAGTAAGCAAAATGTCCTATGCAGACCGCCTCAAGGCCCCACTCTGATGGACCTGCTACAGATCTACAAAACAGACAACACCAGAATAACCCATTTTAAAAACTTAAACCTTCCCTATGATATAAATAGAACCTCTCTGGAACAGGATCCGCATCCATGTGAAGCAGAGTTCCTCCCTAACTCAAATCAAGTGTAACTTGGACAATTAGATGGGGAACAGGAAATTCATCACTGATCTGGCACCTCTGTCTTTAATGGACACAGGCTGCCTGTAAATGGTTCATCTCCCAGGCTCCTGCTTGTAAATGTTTCATCTCCCAAGCCCCTGCTTACACTTATCAAGGGTACCAGAACTTGTCAGAGATTTCGGATGCATGGCTAGGCTTAAAAAGGCCCTTGTGGTTGTTAGCCTAGTAAACACCCATGAACCTATGAATCTATAAGTCTTGATGAAGGTTCATACCTGACTAACAAACAAAAACAAACAAACAAACAAACAAACAAACAAACAAAAATCATATGCAAAGTGAGGACAGCAGGTAGAAGTTATATTTGATTCCCCACTTAAAGATAAGGACCCTATGAAGGATGAGCAGTATGACGCATCAGTATTACTTTGGTGTTGGCCTGGTAGAGCTTCAATCTATGAAGAGTCATCTTTTGAAAGCTAATGTTCAAGTATTCGTCCAAGATAATAAAATCCATGATACTGCCTGGCAAAAAAGAAATATAGCTGAATATAGTCAGTGGTACAATTGTAAGTAATATGTCTTGACTGTCCTCCTAGAATAACAATCAGTATATCATAAACCACACATTATTCCAGAAACCAAACTCTGAGTATGACCTGAAAATGAAGGGAAAAACTATTCTAGTACATGGAAATAAAAAAGTGAACTTGCAGAAGCTTGATTAAGCTATCTACTCACCATGATTATTGCTGTTGGAGGCCTTATATTGATTAACAGATGACTAAGAAGGAATGTTACCACTGGTGTCTCACCATAAGGTGGTCACCAATGACCCTTATAAGGAGAGTTTCACTACTGTGCATATGTTTAAAGCCAGACGGACAAGGAAAGTCATGCATGTCAGTTTGATGCAAATGATTAAGGCTATGAGCTGGCGACTATTTATTTATTTATTCATTTATTTATCTGTCTTTCTTGACTTGGAAAGTTCATCTGGGATAAATACCCTTTTTACAGTGGAGGCCAGGGGAGAAGAGTTCTACATTTCTATACAGAGACAATATAGAGTTCATTTTCATTTTTAACATTTTAAATAATATTACATTTTGGTTAGCTATATATGCAGACATATATACATATTAGCTGTGCATGTGATTAAGGATAAAAATCTTGCATAATACATATGTGGCTGTGGAGAAAGAAAAAAGAAAAAACAAAAAGAAACATTGCATTTACAGGAGGCTGCAGCAAAAATAAAACATTGTATTAACATTTTGGATTGTTGGAAAAAGGAGCAGGTAGAAAAAGAAATAAAATCTAGGAAGACTTTGCAGTAAGATAAAATAAATTGTACTAAGCACTTCATGGGATGAATTAGTAAAGATGAAATATGGTTTTGACAGAAGTATTGCAGCTTAGAATTTTCATCTTGTAGTCCAGGGATTGACTTTTAATGTTTGTTTGCCCACTGTGTGACTTTGAGTAATTCGTTTAGCCTGACAGTGATCATGAAAAGCGGCCTTTTCCAAGTTGGAATATGTGGTTAAAGCATGAGTGAAAATAAAAAAATGTAGGAAGTTTGAAGAAGTTAAATAGAATCCTAGACTGTAAAAGCTATCTGGGCCAGGAAGCCATTAATGCTTACCAGTACCCACCCTAGGTATTTTGTCCATTTTCAAGGTAGAACATGCCAGTCATATGAGGCGTGACTTTATTTAGGTCTACCAAAATATCTAGTACCATTCTGAAGGAAAACATTGACTTGTACTGGTTACTTTGGAGTGGAAGGTTTTTTTTTTTGTCCAGTAACAGATAGGTATTGTGTGACAAATCTATCTCTGCACCTTTTTTTTGTTTATTTTTACATGTGGTGGTCCTAGTATATATAGGACTTTTTAATCTATGAAGGTACAAGAAGCCTCAGAGTACTTAATCCTTTGTGACTCACTAAGTGAGGCACATATCTTGCCTCCAGCGTCTATAGGATACTGAATACTGGGATAGAGCTTCCAGTTTCATTTGATGGCTAAGGGTTTTCAGGTCTTTGGTCTTTTTGGTTAGGAATCTCTGTGGTCTTTCCTTTTGCTTTACGTGTCTAGTTGACTTCCAGTCTGAAGAAGTTATTGTATTGCAAGACAGACTGAATCAGTGTGGGATACAAGGGGTAAAGGGCTTCCTTTCATCTTCAGTCTATACCTTTTGCAATGAGTTGCACAAGATAAAAGGACTTTTTAACCACTGATGCAATATGAAGGTCAAATGAGAGGGAACTATTTAATCCATGTTCCAAGATCTGTCATTACATCCTCATTTTGAAGTGGCGTGTTGTCTTTTCTATAAGCTAAGAGCTGGGACTAATAATCAAATGAGATAATATTGTACTTTTTGGCATTTAATACACCAGTTATTACAAATGTAAGCTCATTTTTGAGTGCCTTTATGTAGTCATCTGCAAACTTGGTTAATTTGGTTAAATAGAGATTGTTGTTTGTGATTCGGGGGTCAGAAAAGTAGATGCCCATGATAAATCCCTAGGACAGTCTCCTTGTTGACTTTATGCTCACTGATGAAGCACCCGCCATCCTCACTGTTTGGGTTTTGTCCTTCTGCACATCTGCACATTAGTTCCTTTCTAAATAACAGTATCAATGAATGGAAATTTAGATATCAAGTAGCAGTTTTTCAAAATGTTTGGATCCAAAGATGGTGTCTTAAGAAAGAGCAATCAATGTCTCTTCCAAAATTTAGGAAAAGTTATCATTCTCAGGGAGGACTGATCTACAAGGTAGATAACTAGATTGTGGGACTCTATGCATAGCTTTATCAGCCAATCACTCTGCACTGGGTAGAATAGATAGACAGATAGATATATATATATATATATATATATATATATATATATATATATATATATATATAAAAAACAAAAATCATGACCCCATAATCAGCAGAGTTAATCTCTGTCCAGCAAATGTCAGGACAATAACTACTGTATTCTTTGAGAAAATTTGCCTGATTTTAGGAAACCTTACTGTAGACTGACTTTGGGAAGTGTCAGTGTTGATACAGCCCCAGCTGCGTAGCATGCCTACTACCCATAAGAGCATTGCTAGACAGTTAGTTGTGACGGTGATCTCACTGAACATTGATATAACTTTTGATGAGAATTGTGTTTTCTAGCTACATAATGAGTGTACAAGCTAAGCTTAGCCTCCAACATACCAGTCTTCCTCCATTTGCATTTTAATCACCTCTCACACCTACATATATTACAATATTCCGTCATTCCATGACATACAAGGGTTCAAACGTCATGGGCATACATCGACTGGAGCAAGCTCATCTAAATGGCTGGTTACTACTGTATTATATATTTGGTGCCTCGCAAATTACATTCATAACCACCGAACCCACAAACGCTGCTCTATCAAAGGAATAATAGTGCATCATCCACAAAATAAGCATTCCATTTATTCTGAATGACAGATTCTAAAACGTCTTTTCATTTTATATACTGTCATTGATTATACTTGCATATTTTGTGTCTAGTCAGAGAAGTAAAAGAGTCTTGACTTCTAATATATGCAATGCATTCATAATTCAATACTTTTATTGTTGTTGCATTCCACTATTATTGTTCTATTTTCTTTCATTTCACAAGATGAATGGCCCAGTATGCAGGTGAAGTAATTTGCTACCTGATTCTGTAATGTTGTCTGAAATTCACACTTGATGCTTTTGACTTCTTAATCTTTTGGCAATCTACGCACTTCTACGGTAAGTCTGTTTTAATGGTTGAAATTAATGAAGGTGTCATATTTCTGTCTCTATTTCTCTCTTTCATTTTGACTCTGTCTAACTGTCTTTAACTCTCATGCTAGTGTGTGAACTATTTAATATAATAAGTGCATTTTTAATCATATTCCCCTTTGTAAATTATCCTTATCCCTTGTAATTTATTGGAAGAAAGACCAGAAGCCAACATTTAAAATGTGAAGAACAGGTTCTTGTCCTAGTGAAGCAATTTATGTTAGCACTACTTCTGTGATAAAAAATTATGCAAATATATAAACATTTAACATCTTATGCAGTTTGACAATTCCAGTCCTCGGTGTATTCACTCATAGTGGAGGCATTTGCATTCACTATGAACATGATTACATACAAGCATATCGTTTTTACACTGTGATGCTAAAATAAAGGAAGATCAGACTGCCAGGATGACAACTGTTAGCTAATGCAAGATAATTCCAATAAAGTAGAATGCCTAAAATCAACACAGTGCATTCCCAGCCTATAACAAAGTAAAACATCTAACCAATTTGAGCCTATTTACTATTAACTACATTATGTATAATTATTTGTAAGATGTTCTCAGCACCTTTCTGTATGTAACAGAAACCTCCCCAAAAGTCTGCAGTAAATGCCCATGCCACAATATATTCGCTCTTATAGTACCACAATGAGAGAGCTTATTCATTTAAACCAGACTCAGAAAATAAAACCATCAAGATGCTGACACTCTGGGATTTCCTGTGTTGCATGTTCCAAGCCTGTGCATACACTTTGTAAAAATATTTAACGTTTTGCTGTTGTTCCTTAAATGCATGTTAGGGGCATAGTTAATAGGACATTGCTATAGGGACATCTCTTTGTTGAGGTTGAAAACAATCAGGACACGGTTGAGAAAGGGCAAAAATCTAAGAGTTGTGTAGACTCGGTCAGATATTCCCCATTCTAGTTTTTCAGATCCATAAATGCATTGTGTTTGACATGAAATATTCACGAAAGGAATGAACTAATTGAAGGACATGTATGTAAATTGTAAACATTTTAGACAGTCAAAAACACTTTCAGCTGTTAGTTCTAGCCAGCATGATGAAATTAGGCAGCTAATCACCTGCAGTTCTTCATGGGTCATTTACCAAGTGGAATGTCAAGTCTTAGGCCTTTAAAATTGTAAAGACATAACAGCATCTATAACTAGAATTACCGAGCATCTCCCAAATATTAGGAACAAAAATCAAGTGCTCTGGCAAGATACAGAAAGTACACATATATGTTTTAGTAACTGGCAAGTTATCAGATACAAGATTAATTGTAAATGTGTTTTGGAATCTGAATAAAACAAAGATCTTCTGAGTTTATAAAACTGGTGCTCATACCTCTCAACCTCTTAGAGCAAGAAATCTGGACAAAGCCATGAATAAAAGTGGGACAAAGGCCCCATATAGGAACAATTTTTAAATATTACTCTTACAAACATAGAAAGTTAATAGAATAACAGGTTGTGCATTAGCATGAATTTCCTGAAAGGTATGGAGTCTAAAACACAAATGTCTGTCATTATTTTCTAACTTCAGTCGTTAATGATTTGCCACTAATTTGCCAGAAAATAATTTTATGAAAAATGGACCAAAAATATGAGGCAAAAATCTGGACATTCTGTGAAAATATGTACAGGTGAGAGGTATGCTGGTGCTCAGATCACAGAAGTAATGAGACATTTTTTTTTCATTTTTATTCCTTTGTATATTTATTTCATTTGCTTAATCCATTTTATTGACTGGAATGCCCAGATGGAAAAATCCTTTGTCACTGAGGCCTAAGGAAGAAAGCTTTAATGGACGTGGAAGACAGAATATACATAATAAGAACAACATAAGTCATAAGGCAATGTAATGCAATTAAACAGCTGAAATACAGCACTTACAAAGGAAGTTAACAATTCATGGTCATTCCAAGGACATTACATTTGGCCTTTAGTACTGTTAGAAAAGTGCAAAAACATATGGGTTGATACAGTAATAAATATGAAAGCTAGATATTCTGAGCAAAGGTACAAGTATGAATTAATTGAAAATACATGCCAACATATGCAATCTGGAATGACAGAGACAAAAGATTGGAAAATGGCAATGTGTAACTGGTTAGGTATAAACAGTGAAAACTGGTGCTAAAAATAGCTGTGAGAAGACAAGAGGTAAGCAAATGTGGATGGAGACAAACATTACTGAAAGGGTATTTAACTAGTTCATTTAATAATTAAAGGTCAAAGAAAGGGAACATGGTAATGTATGGCAAACATAAATGTAGGGTACCGAAGTCAGAAGACAAAAAACTGAGGAAGAGTGAACAAAAAGTAATTGGTATAAGACATGCAAAGATACACCAACATGAACAGGAAATGAGGAAAGAGCAGGTGAAAAAAAAACAAAAGATGACAGAAAAAAAGTGACAATATTCTTTATTTTAATTACTGCATAATGAATTGAGTTACTTTAGGTGGGTATATATAAACACATTTATTTTAACAAGGTGTTTGCAAATTATAAGTATTAATTATATCCCTCTTTCTTTTAGTAACTTTTCATTTGGTGGGTCTTTTTGTGATCCGTTTTATGTTGTCCTTTTTGTCCATAACCACTGCCCATACAAAACAAAAAAAACATTGCAACCAGTTTACAAACCTGCATATGGTACAACCATTATCAAGTAAACCAATAACCATAAAATGAATAAATATAGGCAGTTTTTTGGCAGTATGGGGAATGCTCGCCAGCTAAACCCAATACCATAAGCAGCATTAAGACATACTACTCACTGTAACTTAACCAGACCTGATTCTTTGGAATAGGATATCACTGCTCACTTCAGCTTAGGGAGTAAACAAATGAGAGAGGAAAGGGTGAAAGCATGAAACCCATCTTCTGCTCACCAGGCTGCCCAAAAGCAGTCTGCTCTCCCTTTTCAAAACTAACAAATGGACAGCCCAGAAAAGGACTGCTAGGAGGCTGTAAACCTTAAAAATGTTTGTAAGAGATGGTATTTCCTGCTGATCCAGCCCTCTCAAAGCCTCTAAAGAAGCACTACATTAATCCTATGCTGATGGTTGCTTACCTTCCCCTCACTAAAGTGTGGAGACCTTTTATAAGTTGAAATTTAGATCTTTTATTAATGATGATGGATGAGTGCTTCTTTCATACAGTAACATCTCAGTGACATGCTGGCATATATATACAATTAGGATTACTAGGGGTAGAACATGGCACAGGGGGAAGGTGACAATTTGCCTGAACCTATCTCTTCCATCAGTTTGGGTGTCTGGCTTCCACTTAATTAGCATGGAAGTTATGGTTTGATCTTTCATCCAAACAGATATGAGCAGGATTACCCTCATGTTTGTACACACTAAATAATTGAATAAAAGAAAGAAATGTAATAAAATGTTAAAAAACATTAGACCACGACCATTATCAAATGTCAATATAGAATTTGAAAACACTTTAGGGCACTTTCATCAAATCCTTCATTCTGGGAAAATATTTAAAAATAAGTATATATAAAAAGACAAAAAAAAAACACAACTAAAATGATTAAGAAAAGTTTTACAATTCTTGCATTAAGGTGTTGGCCTGCTTTTATGGGATTAATGACCCTTCATTCAAAAAAATCTAAATTAAAATTAAAATTGCATTTCAGAAATTCAACTGGGGACAGATTTCAAAAGAGTTGCTCTCAGTGTAAGTCTGTTCTGATTCTGAAAGACTTGTTCTCAGTGTAAGTGACTTACGTCATTGCAAGGCCTATCAATAAACAAGGCTTACACCAGCGGCCAAATTCCCAAAGACCTGTTCTTAGTGTAAGTGGTCACTTACACTTAGAGCAAGTCTTTTAGAATTGGGGTCTAGATGTATATAATTTGATTGCAATTGAGATTGCTTTTTAACTTTTAGAAATATATTTTGAAGATTATTTTTGCTGGTTTAATAAATCTCGGTCATGCACATGATGTTTGAAGTATTAGATATGCCTATTTCATTTTAATTGAATAGTCATGCTTTGATCAGTTATTTGCATCTTAGCCACACATTTTCAAAGTGCATTTCACTAGATCTCATAATGCAAAGTTGCCCTAAATATAGTTTCCAGTTCTATGCAGAAATATGGTGTAGTACAGTGATATGAAAATCACCATAGTTCATAGTATGCATTTATTTATTCATTTAGTTGCTGACAGGAGGTTGGACCTGCACAGATGACAGTTTTTAGCCACAGTTGTGGAAAACAAAGAGTAAAATTCAGAAATGATTCTAACAAAACAGCACAGTCTTGCATTGTATAAATAACCTTCCTCTTTAATCTGCTAACATAATGTGAGCAGAAATTATGATTTTTTTTCATCACCATTAATATTTTTATCAGAACACAGTTTACAAAGCAAGTTTTAAAAATATTATTTTTTTTGTTTGTTAAATATTACAGAAATTTTACATAAATAAGTCATTTCCTTGTATAATGAAGTTTTTTTATATAAAAATACTCTGTATAAACACATATGTTGCTAGGCTGAAGGTCAGCAAGCATTATCCATCATACCCAACTATTCCTGATTGTACAGAACATTCATGATTTTGCCTTTTATTTTTGCCCTGTCGCTCATATTTTTGAATTTTATTTTCAGGTAAATTACTGAGGATTGCAGTCAGTCAGTAGTAACATAGGTGAATATTAGGCTAATTGTTATATATTTTAAGCCTAGTCAGTAGCCTGAGGGCAGACTCAAACCCTGTACAACTCACGGGTCATTTTATAAGGTGAAGACCGACGATTATGCCGAGCATATTCATGTGTCCATCCCATCCTCATACTTCTTATTGCTCCTAAAATATATGTTGATGCAAAACCTGTTCATCTATTAGCTTTGTAAGTGAATTACAATTATACTTAAAACTGTCCCCTTTTTTTTGGGGGGGGGCCTTTGTCCCCCATCATTATTTTTGGTTTTGTCTGCTATTGTTGAGCAAATAGGTTGAGAGGTATGATCACTAGCACCAAGAGGATTCTAGCCAAATAAGCCCGTTGAATTACATGTGCACTTAATTTCTCTGGCCACTGTGTGCATAAATAAGGCAAATAAAAGCTAGTCTTCTCATTGTCACATAAGAAATATGCAATACTACAACTCACCGATGACTTTTGGATGATTTGCAATTCATTAGATGGTAATTATCTTTATAACCTCTTTCTTTTTTCCTCAGTTGTGCAATCATGGAGTTGGCAAATGGAAGCAAGGAGGCATATGTGAAAATGCTTCCAGATGGGTGGGGGCCGTCAGGGAGGCTTGCAGCTGCAAGCTTTGTTTTTCCCCTCCAGATGAAAGAAATGCAACTAAATATGATCATTTAGTTGTATCTTTGTCTGGACATTACCTAACATTTCATCATTTCATATTGGAACTGCAAATAAATAAGAACATGCCAATAGGAATGCCAAAGTTCATATATTTCAGTATAAAACAAGTAAAAGGTTGTCTAATTTATCAGCATCCACCATTACCGAAGCAATAGACCTATGTATGAACAAACACAATATAGTATGCCCTCGTGAAGTGCAATTATATCTTCCATCCTGTGTGTGCCTTTCATTAATTTACTTAATTTCTTCATGCCACAGCCCTTATTTCTTTCTTGTTTATTTATTTATTTTATTTCTGCAGCTGTGCTTATACACTTCACCTCTGCCACTGTTTTGCAGGGTTGACCATTAGGGTTTTCAATGCCTTCTGCTTGCTGGCATGCCCATTGACATAAAATGATTCGATCACAAGTTTGGGAATTTTGCAGGACTTGACTTAAAACAGAACATGACACAAAATAACACTATTGTGAGTCTGTCATAAAAAATCCTAAAAGAGCAATTTATTTTTTTTAATTCTTGCTGTGGGAAGTACTCACAAACTTCATCTAGAATGCACAGGGTTTGTACACAAAAAAACAAACAAAAAAAAAAAATATATATATATATATATATATATATATATATATATATATATATATATTTGTATTTGTTTACCAGGATAGTCCACTGTGCCTAAGTGAGACCATTTTCAGTGGGGGCCTGGGGAAAAAAAGCTCCACATCAGCAAGTATGTCAACCAGTACATACAATAAAGGAGTCCAGTCACAGCTGAATTAACAGGGTAAAGACTCAACATTAACAACTCATTAATTAAAGAATAATATAAGAGGACAGTTGAATCACATGTAATATATCACAGTTAAGTATAATAACAGAATTTGACAACAACTTAACTTGTAGTAATGTAGTAAGAATCTTTACAACTTGTGGAGACAGGTTTTGCTGGATATGACATGAAAATAAAATATAGAAGTAAATGTCAATTGCATCCAATGAGAATTATAAGTTTGAAATGCATGGTAAGCACAGAAATCAGTATTGTAGGTATTGCAGGTATATCAACATGGCGGATCTAGCTGAGGTTAAATAGAGAGCAGTAAGAGTAAGGGAATCACTACCAAGAGTTTTGTTTTTTCTTTGCATGTCTTTAGAAAAACTCTTGGAATGACAGGTAGTGGAGGAAGGCATAGAGGGACTGCCCTTACCCACTAAAAAGTGAAAGCATCTGTCCTCTAAGCTGAAGTGGAAGGGTTTCTGCTGCAAAATAGTAGATTATGCTTTTGGTCTTTGAAGCAAACGGATCTATTTGAGGAGTTCCCCAATGGTAAAGGATGTCCTGGAAAACCTGTTTAGAGTCTGCCAACACACTGTCTTGTGATCGTCTGCACATAGCCGGGAATGGCAGGTTTTAGCTGTGAGCGACATGTTTTTCTGGGTGGCAAGGCCCCAGGCTTTCTGCACAACTGGTAAGATCTGATCCCTCCTTGCCTATGTGCCACATTACTGTTGTTCTCTATGAACACTCATAGGGTAATTGGTTTCCAGAGATGAGAAAACCTGAGGAGCTTGGATGAGGGCCCCTATTTTCTTCATGTTGAGGAGTTATTTTAGGACCATTGGCTGTCATCTGCCTTGTACTCATTTGATGCCTGTCCAGGCCCACCATACCTTGTCTGAAGCATCTGTGTGTATTTCCTGACCTTGGCCTGGAGGAGTGAACAGAGGCCCTGGGTTGAGATTCACCTGCTCCATCCACAATAGCAGAGTAAAAGGGGAATCACCATGTTCAGAGGGTAAGTGCGTTGAGACCAACCTTTCAGGTACCATTGGATTTTCCTCATATGTAGTTTACCTAGAGGGAGTACTGGGATATTAGTCACCATAAACTCCAGCACCCTTTGGGTTCCCCTTACTGAGCACTGGTCGAGGGAGACCAAGTTGTGCAAGTAGTCTGTAAGGCTCTGCTCTTTCTCTTGAGATAAGCAGGTCTGTATTCTTTGTGTCTAGCCTGCAAACCAGGAAAATTAGTTCCTGAGATGGGTGCAGGGAGGATTTATTGTAGTTGATTGTGAATACCAACTGAGTTAAGAGTAGGAGGGTGAACTGGAGATGCTGTAGGAGAATTTGTGGTGAAATAGCTTGGATTAACAGATCATCTAAGTAGGGGAAAATCTGAATTCCCGGATTTGGCAGAAAGTGATTACTGGTGCCCAATACTTAACTCTTGGGGTTGTGGAAAGCCCAAAAGGCAAAACTGTATACATATAATGAGATAACCCAGTACCAAAGCAGAAAAATCTCCTGCAAGATGTACATGGAGGTAGACATCCTTTAGATCTAGGAATGCTAGAAAAGTCCTGGACAGAATGAAAGGTGGCAGAATATGCAGTGAGAGCATTTTGAACGTTGGCATTTTTTAAGTAGGTGTTTTTATTAAGGAAAGCTCCAGTATGGGTCTCAACTGCCCTTCTTTCCTCACAACTAGGACAAGTCTTGAGTAAAATCCCTTTCCCACAAATTCTTCATGCAGCAGCTGTATTGTGTCTTGTGGCCATAATCCTTATAAAATGGATAGGAGCAGATTAATCTGATTATGGGGAAGTGAGGGTATGCCATTTAGATGAGAAAACTGCAGGCATGGCATAAACATTTTTATGAAGGACAGCACCTATTTGCGTGTGGTAATTTTTCACAGGTGAAGAAAAATTGGATTGGCCTTTTTAAGAGGGACAGGGTAGGGCTGGGGACCAGGGTAAAGGAGGATGTAGACAGTCACAGAGATATATCCCCAAAAGGAGGCCTTCTAGATGAGGCATCTCTCTGTGGTTTATCTGGGATTCTCTTTCTGGGAGCCTTCCTGTATTTCTGGCTAGGCCTAAGATCCCTTCTGGCAAAAAAAGGTAGGTTTGCTTGGGGAAATTCCACTGTTACCTAGGTACAGAAGTAACAGAATCTGTCTGCAGTCCTTCATGGTTTTATCCTGTTCTTGAAGAGTTTTGAAAAGGATGGCTGCTTGGAAGCCAAACAAGACGTTTTTGTCTACAGGGGAATCCTCTAGTTTTGCTTTCAGGTCCTCAGAACAGGTTGGCTACATAACTATGCATGCCTGCAGATTACAGAGCCCATAACAGCTTATCTGGATGAGGCCTTTACAGCATTATAATGAATGTTGTGCTTGTCCACTTGTGTAGCCTGAATAAGGAAGGATAACATTTTTTATTAAGAATCAGTATCCTGCAAATCCACCACTACCATCTTTAAAGAACAGACAATGGATATCAAGTATTTGGTCATCTGGGTTTGGTAATTAATAACACTGAATGTCAAAGTAGTGGAGACATAAACCTTTTTACCCCACCTACCCAAGCCCTACTATCCCTATCTGAAGGGATGGCACTGGCACTAGAAAAGAGTTTAGAAGACTTATCAGGTGAAAGAGAAACTGCAAAAGGGTCTGACACAGAATCTTTAAACCAAACTTAAGATCATCCTTGACTTTATAAAATCTGACTGGTCTTTTGAAAGCAAGAAGCTAAGAGTCAGGGACAGCAGAAGGAGACTGAAAAGCATCCAAAAAAACCCTGAAGAACAGGAGGTATAAGGAAAGGGGCGGGAGTGCCCATTTCCAAAAGGATGTAGTATCCTTTTCTACATCTCTGAGATCTGACTAAACTCTCACTCAAAATGCTTCACCATATTTAATTCTGTCTCTACAAAAGAAGCATCTATTAGAGAATCTGATGAAATGGGGTCGCCATCCAAAGGGACTTGGTCAGGACAGTGCTTTTGGCAAGACTAGGCCAGAGGATGATACAAATCCACAGCAATCTTTTGACGGGGCGGGGGTTAGAGTAGAAAGGAGGCAAGAGGCTTCAGAGCCAAAATGCTCTTAAACAAATCCAATCCATCAATTCCTTCTCCCTAGAAGGAGGAAGAGGTTGTAGGAAAGAAAATGTTTAGTTTTCTGACTTTTCTTTTTTTGGTATGGCATTCACATGTACTAAACATGGTGGCTTAGTTCCCTGATGTACCTCGATTAGTTTATCTTGGATCTCTTCCCTAACTAGGATTGTATAACTACACTCAAATGAATAACTACATCCAAATGTATTGCAATTGTTATGTATAACCTTGCACATCACTGCAACTAATCCTCAGTTCAACTTGTCCCTATTCTATTATATAAGTATATATGTAATGCATGTTCTGCTATTCTTTTTGATTGTACCCTACTAAGTTTTCCTATGTAATATTTACTTTGTTGCTTATTGTTACTGTGTATTATTATTATGGAGCTTTTATCCCTGGGCCTCCATTGAAAACAGGCTCCCTCAGCTCAGTGGACCTCCCCAGTCATCAAACTGGAAATAAAATAAATAAATAAATAAATCTGAGGGACAGTCTCTGGGCCATCTGATATGATGTATCATGGTTCACCCCTGTTTGCACAACCCTCAGTCATTGAGGCCTCAGATGCCATACCTGTCTTCAGCGGGGTTTCTGTAGAGTGCATCTGAGGAGGAATCTAAAGTGCCTTCAGTTCTGAAACCTTGGTGGGTATGTCTGATTTAGAAAGGGCTAATTGAATCTCTGGCCTAGCTTTTTAAGTGGTGGAGGCAGAATCCACCATCTTGAAGTGGGCCAAGCATTTGAGATGTTGGATCTTAAAGAAAGTGTTATGTGAGGACAAATGTCTCGGCAATGTCTTAGGTACAAAGGATTGGAACATGGAATAAGCTTTGTAGTAAAACTCCAAATAAGGGCACTGGGTATACAAAGTCTTTGCACTGCATTTGCTCACCACACTCACATTTACTCCTCTCCTAGCTGACATACAATACTGGTAAAAAAAATACATAAGAAAAATACATTAAGGTTCCCCAATGGGGAGTGAGCTATGTATTCAAAGCAATGATACCAACTATCAAATGACAATCAATCTGAAGGATATGCAACCTGTGTTTGGCCTGGAAGTGAGGTAGTCTGAGGAATTACTATTGTATGGCCACCTATATACCTGAGGTCACATGTCAGACGTAAGACACTGGGAAAGTAAAGCTTTGGTAACCCGGCCAGCCAACAGCTGTAATAACCCATGTGTTACGAATACTGCAACAGTGATTTCAGTCAAGAAATAAGATTCATAGATAAATGCGAGGCTATCAGTCTGCAGATTATTACAAGACTAACCAGAGAATCAAACCCTGTACCTTGTATCTGTGAGGCAAAGACCTTAACCATTATGAAAAACCCTACCCAAGCAACTTGAGTATAAAAAACGAAGCAGGTTAAACAAAGACTACTTGAGGCAACGATGATTCTTAAAATGTACATCTCATATAACATCCTCTGGTAAACAGAAGCTATGCAATAACAACCTGGCTGATGACTGCTAAGATAACAATAAGAAAAGTTCAAGAAGGAAAAAAAAATACTTTTTTTTTTGACTCCTCGAAACAAAAAGCAAGATTTGCCTTTCACAGCTAGTTCTTCCAACAGGTAACAACAACTTGCAGCAGGAAAATGTGGAGGCTGATGATTACACTGTATGGGGAAGTCAATTTCCATGCAACATCATACTTTGGAGGGAGAGGGGGTCATTCTCCATCTGACAATGCAATACTGAAGACAGGCTCTCCTAAGTTGCCAGCTGGTACTAGGAATGTTTTCACAGACTTTAATGCCTGATGAAAGAGAATGCCTTAAAGACAAGAGCTATTTGGCACAAACACTTACAAAGCCAAATGACAATGCAAAATGAGATGAACTACAGCGAAGTATTTTCTAACAGAAGGTTTCCAAAATGTGTCAGTTGATCTTCTGTTTGAAGCAACTTTCAAGGATGAATATAAACAAAATCTCCAAAATAAAACTGCTCTTCTCTCTCTCGCTCTCTGTCTCTCTCTCAAAGAAAACATGCCAGGTCATAAAACCCTTACATATCTAGCTGTTAAAATGTAACACTTTTGATAGTCCGTGCTTTCAGTGGAATGGTGTTTCGGTGAAGTGGTGTCATCCATGTAAGATTTGAAGAAGTGAAAATCTTGTAAGGTAAATGAAAACCATAAATATATATATATATATATATATATATATATATATATATATATATATAGACACACACACACACACACACACACACACACACACACACACACACACATATACAATTTCAGATTTTGATAATGGTCAGCACACCCAACCAGCAACTGTCTAAACTAATAGAAAACAATATGGTGATTGTTTTTTTCATTTTTTTTGTGTGGAACTGTATTTAACCTCAATTATATTTCCTGAGTTTAATCATTTTAATATGGACCAAGAAAACAGAATGAAAAAAAATAGTTGTCTACCTGATTTACCCAAAACTGCTAATTAGACAAATAGAAAAAAAAACTGTGATTCATTCATGTTTCAGTAGTAGGTGCTATTTCTATTGAAGTGCAGGATGTCTTCATGCAGGGCTTAAGATAGCAGTTTGAAAAAATATATATTGGTTGTTGTTGTGTCTTTTGGCTTTTCCTGGTTAGGGGTCGCCGCAGCAGAACTCCGGTCCGCTAATGATTGCCAGTAGATTTTTACATGCCGAGTTGCCAGCCCTGATGCACAACAAGGTATGCCCATTCACACGTCTCCACACAGAAAACGCTCTATCTGAGAATATATTGGTAAACTAATATATTGACTACTATAGAAAATTGGATAGAACATAAAGTGGAGAAGATAGGTTTATGTGTAGCAATAGTCTGAGCCTGTAATACATAATATGATATAAAGGGAAGAGCCACAGAAATTAAATACTTGTCAGTATTTCTGTTTTATGACATTGACACTTGCTTTATTTATTTTGCAGCAGAACTGATATCTGGCAGTATCTGTACATTGTTGTGTTATACCATGTTTAGAGGGTGTTTGTTTCATTCAGGGAATCAAAATTTAGTTTTCATTATTTTTTTATTTTTTTTTTTTTTACTGAGAAGATAATTTTCATTTTTCACCAGGCTACTGTTGTACATGAATTCATAAGCCAATTTTGTAACGTGTGTGCATATATCAACACTGTTTTATAATATACATTCTGCTTACATAAATCTTAAAGGCTGTCATCCTCCTCAAATCTTTCATCAGATTTTCTGTATACTGCTGTCAGATCAACATGAATTCTATCTTTGACGAGTACACCAGTACAATTGTTGAAACATTTCTTTTTATGTTTTTAGCAGCAAAGGCTTCAGTTTTCATGATTTTTAGTTGTTGCTTAATACAATGTATAGAAAACTTGTAAGGTGAATTCTACATAAACACAATGCAATTGTGTACTCACAGTTGATAGTTCCATTGTCAAATTCAGTGACTCAGCTCTCATGTTACTAGAGAGGGGGGGGGGGTGTTGACAGTGAATTGCCTTTCTGGAGCCAAGACCTTTGACACATCAAGGGCCCTAGAGGTCCTTAAGCCAAACAAATGTGATTATGACATGGTAGTGGTCCATATGGGTGTGAACAATATTGTTCATAAAATCTTGAGGAATAAAATGAAAGTCACAACAGAGCTTTTCAAGCATGTCACACATGTAGGTAAGATTTTGGTTTTGAGAATAATCCTTCCTTCTCCTCAAAGGAACACTAGGGGTGTAAATAAACTGAATGATCCTGAGACCATGTTGCATTTGAAGCACATACATGTGTGTTATTATAGAAACTTGGTTTAAAAGTACAGAAAACGTTTTCACCATAACAAGGTTTTCTGCTTACCATGCCTTTCAGCCTGATGGTAATTTATGGTGGAGTATACATGTTTGTTCGCTAAAGACTCAAAAACTCATCTGATTGAGATCTAAATCACACTAAATAGGACCAACTATCAAATCATAGCATGCTGCAGGACCTCTTTTATGCTCCATGAAAAGCTTATTTGATTCCTAAATATACTGGGTGAACTTCAGATTAACAGAAATTCCATTATCCTAGGCGCCTAACTATCTGACAATATACTGGGGTACCTATACTTCAACTGTCGGTTATGTCTAAAAATGTCTTGGTTTTCATAAATAAAATCTCTCTGGACCAAATTATCAATAAACCCAGTAAAGGACCAAATATTTTTGATCTGCTCTTTACCAATATGGCATTGTCATCAACTATCACTATGGTACTCCCTTTTCTAGTTAACTCTGATCACAAACTGGTAACCTTTTTCCTTCAAAATCTCTAAATTCGAGTTTAACCATATTATCCAATATACTGACAGAGCAAGTAATTACACAAATATATCTATGCGCAACTGGATAAATGCATTGACCTGGCACAAAAGTGTCAGCAAGGAGATGTCATATGGAAGCCTTAAAGGCCCATTAAAATGCTGTTTATCTATTCATTGATCTAATTAAAGGGGAAAAGTATAGTATGCTAATGAAACATGGGGAAACAAGCAGCAGGAATGACATCTGGGCACCCTCACCACAGAGTCCTGGCTCACGTGTTGATAGGACTGGCTTATGAATTTGTAAACCACATAAGGAGTCCCTTTAGACAGCCAAAGGGAGCCTCTATGTGCTGGTCTATCATTTCACTGACCATCACTGCAACCTCACACCTTCAGACCACAGTGTCCTCATTCTTGGCAGAGCCAGCAAAAGGAACCAAGGAAGATTCTACTGGTGAAGCCACACCAGAGACAGGAGTTATGGACTTATCAATGCTCACCTCCTCAGATGTTGCTTGTGAGACAGCCCCAGAAACTGGTTCATGGGATACCTGAAATGGAGCTGGTCACTGGGAGCTGTTTCCCAGGGGTGGAGGCACAGATGCTGCTGTGGATCTGGCTGTATTAGGAAAAAAATGAAGAGAAATGACAATACAAATAGCAAAAAAAAAAAAGCCTTGTCCTCCTTCTTGATTTCATACAGGCTGCTGAGAGATGACATGTCTTTACAAAGCCTTCTCCAATTTTCCCCTTTTTGTATAGATCCTAAATAGACCCTATCTTTTTAGACCTATTATACAGTAAAAAGTTCAATGGTAGTGTGAACACCATCTCAAAGGATCTCTGTCTCTTTTGCAACATAAATAGAATATGTTTGAGGTATAGGCATGTAACATAGAGAAAACCTCTTTTATGGAACCATTTTCCACTCCACATAAAACAAAGAAGTTTTCTTACTCTATTCCAATGTAATTTTGATGAATGGATTGGAAACCATAAATTCACCCCAGAGTTACACCCATGTTCCTCATGAAGAGGGGCAACAAGTAAATGTTCCATCATATCCTTGTCATGCCTTCCTCTGGATTATCTGCATGCAAATTATAAGGGCTAAAAGCTCTCATGGGAATTTAAGACTAGGTTTCTTAAGATCCTCACAGATCAATAGCCAGAAATTACCTATGAATCTATGAACTTATGATACAGCCTGAAAGCACAACTGCATAAGATAAGGTATTGCTAGTATGAAACCACTGTTAATATTACATCTGCATTTGGAGAATGCTTCTGGTAGATGGTTATACTTCTACAGGGTTGTGTAATTTGCTGTGTTCACAGGTGATTCTTTATCCTGCACCAGCACTGTGGAATTGCCATGACCTGATATTGGATTATCATTTCCCTTTGATGTAAATGGCACTGAAGGGTAATGTCAGGGGGCAGAATATGTTTGTTGGACTGAGAGAATGTAACCACAGAATTCCCTATGTAGACTAGGAGGCCCACACCATACATTAACAACAGGTTACTGGGATCACTCAAGGTTAGGACAGTGTGATATCCTGTATGGGACAATCATTAGTATCTGTAGCAAACTCCATAGCATGGGGGGGGGGGGTGATGCATAAAGATAGGTTAGTGCTGGTGCTTGTTGAGGACATGGATACCATACTCACCCTACACTAGGTGTGTCAATGGGCATGACTCAATGTATGTACTGGACTACCTTGGAGAAACTGGCTAGTACCACCTTAGCCATTTCTGAATTGGTATGGATAATGCAGGGTATTCAGGATGACCTGATGAAGTTCTGAAGTGGTCAGGGTCAGGACGGAAGTGCTTATCATTTGTTTTATTTTCTTCAGTAAAGTCCAGAATTGGTTTTATTGAATTTGCCCTGAATAGGTGCATTTTTTACTGTGGAGTGGCTCATCCTTTTGTTCCGGTTTGACACCACCATCTAGCCCATACTATATTACAATCTTTGCAACTCCTGTCAGAGGCAATTCTGGCAGGATGGGGTGTGCAGAGGATGCCAAACCTACTAGCATGCATCCATGTCCTGTATCTGTCCAGTAGATCAAGTTGCAATTTTGAAATTACTTTTGAATCAGTGTGTCTCTCTCTCTCTCCCTCTCTCTCTCTCACAGACACGCACACACACACACACACACACACACACACACACACACACACACACACACACACACACACACACACACACACATGCCCATGTCAGTGCTTTACATTGTCACATAACTAGTGACAGTGACACTTTGCAAAGCCTTCTCCAATGATCCCCTCCCAGAGCAGCTGGTACACATAATCGTTACTATGTTGTCATACTGTACACCTAGAGACAGTGATACTTTACAAGCCTTCTCCAATGACCCCTCCCTAAGCAGCTGGTATACATAATCATTGCTATGTCCTTAAATGCTTTTGTAAAGAAATGTGGTCTCCAGAACTGAGTCATGTATTTTGATAAGGTCATACTGAAGAGGATGTCCTACTCTATAGTTGCCCTGATAAGAGAGGAGTACAGATGGATTATGACTTCCTTGGATCTAAAAAATGTACCCTAGATGATTACTCTGGCTATCTGAAAGGCTTTCCTAACAACAGTGATAACATGGTGATCAAAGGATAGTTCATTGCCAGTAAAAGTGCCCATGTCCTTAATGGCCAATTCACTTTTTAGGTAGGTATTACCTGATTGCACCATGGGTTTCGGTGTTTGCCAAAGGACACATTGCTGCACTTTTTGGTATTTAATTTTAAAGTCATAATCTAAGCATCACTTGTTTGTGCATGTTAGGCCCTCTTGGAGAATCCTTTGGTCAGTTGAAGTGTTTATGTTTGCAATATTCAGCACACTTTATTAGCCACAGGTCCTTGGTGGCAACCTTAATGTCAGGGAAGTTAATTCAAAAGAGAAGTGCTTCTAATACAGATTCCTGGGGTACGCCACTGGTAACTACTCTTCTGGTTGAGAGTGTGCCTACAACACTAATAGACTGGGTACTATTTGTGAGCCTGTTTGCTATCTGATGGATGACGTATGAGTTTGCACTTAGTTAGATTAGCTTATCAGTGATACCAAAATGAGGAATGGTATGAAAGACTTTGGTCAAGTGTGAAACAATTTGCCTAAGTCGTATGTCTCAGTGACTTGTTCAAAAAAGTAAACCAGTTTTTGGAGCAGGATCTGTCTTTAACAAAGCCAAACTGGTTTTGATCCAGAATTTGAAGACTGCCTATGTCTTTCTTAATGAATTACATAACGATGCTCTCCAGTGTCTTACAAATAGGGTGAATGAGGCTTATGGGTCTCTAGTTTCTCAAATCATTAGTGGGTCCCTCTTTGTGGAGTGGGATGACTAAAGCACATCTCTAAACCTCTGGCATCAATTCACTGAAGAGGCTGAGACTGACTGGACTTAATAACAAATCATCCAGACAAATGTCTGGTGATGACAAGAGGACAGACTGGCACATGACCTGAGTCCATGAAACTAGGATTCTTAATCTTGGAGAAATCACCTAGGACTCTTTCAGAGGTGATGGGGGTAGCATAGGCATACTGATGTGAGATGGCTAATTATACAGGGATTGGGAATACTGTTTGAGCCAAATTTATCCACTAATATGTTGGCTATGTTCCCAGAGGTTGAGTATATAGAGGGATTTCATAACAACTCAGAGAATTACTGGTCACTATTTCAGAAGTTCTTGACATAAATGAAGAAGCCTTTGGGGTTTTACTTATTGTGGCTAGGAATTCTCAATTTGTACTTGCTTTTGGAAATGTTGATTTTGTTTCTATGTTCTTTTTTGATCTTTTGGTTTCTTCTCCAGCTAATGGAATGTTAAATTTACCTTTACAGGTTATAATCTACTTTCTGTTATTGTATAGTTTGATAACACTGTGGTTCCACCAAATAATTTGGTTCTTAAGTGTGGCATTGTATTTATGCCTTGTAGGATTGAGGCCTCAATGCAAGTCTGGAGGTGGGCCGAGATGTTATCCACTGATATATCCATTTGTGATACAGAATCATCAGAGTGAGGAGGGTGTTTGAACTTCAGCAGCTCATCAATTAGTTGGGGAAGACTGGTCTCAGAGTAGTCTCTGAAGATGGAGATGTTAAGAGGTAAATCTGGTCTTGCACATAAGGTAAGGGTTACAGCATGGTGGTCAGATCTGATGTGTGATTTGGTAACTATTGGTGCTGAGCAGAGGAAGTCTATGTTGGTAAGAACCATGTCCAATATTTTGGAGCCCCCTCATTGGAGTTTGAACTAGTTGGTCTAAGGAGAAGTCATTAATGACATCCAGAAAACTTTTTGAATAATTATTTGTGGTGCTATATGTTACCCACTTAAAGGAAGAGTAAGTGAAGTCACACAAGAGGTAAAGTAATGTTTTGTAGTGAGATATGTCAGTTTGTATAGATATGGCTCATTGTTCAGCACAGTCATGGAGTTAGCAATGATGTGCTAATGGATTTTGTTTATCATGAGAAGAATATGGAGGATTTCAAGTTTGTTGTCCTTCTTTATGAGGCTGGAGGAGAAATGGTTTCTTAGAAACACAGATACATCCCCCTCTGCTACAACTTCCAATTTAGTGATAAGGAGCATTAGGCATTAAATCCCTGCCCTTCAGGGGTGCTTTTTCTGTTTTGAAATCATGTTTCAGTTGCTATGCATATGTCTCTGTTTTCTAGGGATCAGAATGTCTGTAAAGAGTGTAATATTTTTGCCTGTGTATGATACACAGTGTGGCCAGCCTATACATGGAAAGCACAGTCTAGTGCTGGGTTTGCCGGCATCACTGTAGTGCATCTGCTTTAATTGTGGGCCAAAGCTATGTGCAAGCTGCTGTTTCATTGCCAGTGCCACAGCACACTGTACCCACCTCCATCTAGCATGATAATCCCCTAGCACTGGCTTCTCCACTGATTCCTCATCTGCCTCATCCTCCACTTTGTGGTGAACTGGCCGCTGTTCCTCCTACAATTAGTCTCCTTGCTGTAACTGCCTCCTATGTAGGATATTGTACATGATAAACAGATTTTCACACACATATTAAAGTATACTGTAGGGCACCTCCTGATATACTCAGACAGTGAAAGCATGCATTCAGCTGCCCCAATACAAACTCCAGAATAACCCAGACTTGTGATAGGGTGCATTTGCAATTATGCTAAGAAATGCCTAATTGAACCCTTTGGGAAATCAACCATCCCTGCTAATTACCATGTTGTTGAAGTATCAACCCAGATGTCAGGGATCTGGGTACGTACATAGACAGTAGCCTTAAGTTTGGCCACCACATGGCCACAGTGGTGAGGAAGTCCTTTTATGTAAGGGCATGGCATCTAGATCCAAAGAGTTAATTATCCCACTGTACTCCACCCTTATCAGACTAATTATAGAGTACAATGCTCCCTTTGATATGTACATGAACAGGCATATAGAGCAACTAGAGTGGCCTCAATGCTTCCTTATAAAAAGAATACAAAGCATAGCAAATCTGTCTTATGAAGAGACCTTAAAGCCCTTTCCCTCTACTCAGTCTCCTATTGATTGCGGTGGGGTGATTTATGCCTGGCTTACATGGCATCTGCAACCCCCACACTTATGAATCTTCTACATATTCATAAGTCAAACAATACCAGAATACAAGGTGTAGAGGCCTACATTTTTGTCTGTGACTTAAACAGAACATGCTGGAGAGAAAGATATGTGTCCCAGAGACTGCCCCTCCTATGGAACAGGTTTCCCATCCATGTTAAGCAGAGTTCAATTATTACCCAGTTTAAGCACAACATAGACAAGTGGGTGGAAAATAAGACATTTACACCAGGCCTGGCACCCATGTCCCTTATTGACATAGTTAGCTTATAAATGTGTGGCTCTAGATGTGCTGTTTGGATGCAAGACATCATTATTCTTTCAGGAAAACTTGGCTAAGCTTAGAAAGCCCCCCCAAGTTTTTTTAGTCTAGTAACAGTCTGTGAATTATGAATCTATTTGTACCCTGGTCTATTTCATTCTGTGGATTTCTGATGAGTGTCATCAGTCAGGGAACTAGGCCACATTCAGTGGCACCCATAAGATGCCCCTGAGAAAAGACTCCCCTCATAAACTATTGATAAATGTCATACAAGTGCCATTTGTGGGATTTGTGATAACTACCTGTGTAGCCTGCTGATACATTGTAAATATTGCCTGGTGCATTACAAGACTATCAAGCTGTTAATGGAGATAACCTTTGCAATTCACATAAATTCTTTCCAGGTTCCCAGTTGGGGCCTTTATTTCAATTTGGGTGCAGCTTATGGTCCCCAGCACTGCAGGGCAATGAGCTTTATTCCACAGGTCCTGCATGGTGTTTGTGCTCTCCTCTGTTTTATTGGCAAACCGCATATGTTCCTCACCATGTGGCAGCTGGGCATTGCAAAACTTTTGGAATATTCTACAGGCAGATGCTTGGGAACCCCAACTGTGTCCCCTGTTGGTCACTGAAAGGAAGGTCCTTCTAGCTAATATATGTAAAGCCACACATATCTTGGTATGCAGTGGGAGAAGTAAGCCACGATTCCCACAGACCTGCAGATGAGGCCATTACATGTCCACTAAGTCCTGCATGGCATCCTTATTCACACTGTATTGGTGGACAATGTCGGTGTTGTGGAGTCTGTGAAATGTTAAGAGCAGTTGGATGATTCAGCATCTCTCATGGTAATTACACACTTATCCATGGCTCATAATGGCTATAATAGCTTCATTCATATAGCACATGCACATTAACTAATACTGCAGCAATCTCTAGCAAATTTCCATGGTTAAGTAGCATGAACACAATGATTTAGCTGTGGTCATTACCATGGGTGTTAGAGCATCACATTGCATTCTTTATACATTTTTTAATCACTCCGCCTACTTGATTTACTTCATTTGCATATGCAACACTTCTCATTTTAATAGTGATCCTCATTACCATCTGTTTATTACAGCCATTAGCATATACATGGCCTGCTCTGCTGTCTTTCACTGACCACTCATGTTATGTGTGCCTCTGAATCACACACGCCTGATTCATGGCTGCTCCTTATACAAAACCTTTTACCACAAAATGGCTATGATTTGTAAATCCCAGATCTTGTCTGGTTAACGGTGGGGCATGGATATAGTAAAAAATGTGTACTTTTTATTAGTCTTGTGTTTAGGTTATGTCTGTTTAAACCATCTAGTTTGTGTGTCTATTTTGTTTTCATTAGTAGCTCATTCATGGGCGTCTACGTTTTGATTAAACTAAAATTAAAATTAAAATCTACATTATTTCATATTATGTAGACACATAGGTAATTTATATCTCTGCCTTCCTGTCATGAATTTTGTAAACTGCTGAATCAAACACAGATATTCAAGCATATATACATTCTTAATGGCCTCATGAACAAAATGCAGGATTCAATAAAGTCTGTGTAGGCTCCGTGTAGAGCCTACATGGAATGTATCCATTTACATGGCCACAGTTCCCCCTCGGCAGCGAGCCATACATATTAATTATGGTGCATGCCTAAGGGAGGTCACAGCAACATGGATATTGAATCTGTGTAAGACTTACAGTGTAGCCACATACCTTTCGGCCTGTCCACCCTGGCCGAAAGGTGTACAAGACATCTAATGTCATTAAATTGCAATTTATTTATTTTTTTATTTATGTGCTTAGCTTTGCACACATATAAATCAGACATCCACTAGACATCTAAAGATAGAAACCAGATGCATTCAATCTTAATAAATGTTTTTTTTTTAATTTATTATTTATTTATTTATTTATTTTGTGCTTGTTTGCACAATGTAGTGCATTGCTTAGCTAGGCGTAGTGCAGGGTACTTAAGCATTAGACATCCACTAGACATATAAAAATAGAAACCAGATGCGTTCATGGGTGAGGACTTGAATCACGCTGCTACCATGTTTGATGTTCATGGGATTGGGATTCCACAACACCCTCCCCAATCAAGATGTTCACCCCCCTCTTGTGTTACACACAAACCCTGTCTGCTGTCTTGTCTGTCTGCAAAAGATTCCTCACCTATATGTCCTATATATACCACTGTCAAGGTGTAGCTCTGTAGAGCATTTAATTCTGGTGCTAGTTGTTTCATAGATACGCAAGAGATCCACAGTGGGGTCTGACACTGCCCAGTGTGCCAGGCATACACCACCCCTCCAAAGCATGTAGGAAACAAACTACATAGATAAGACCTTTACGTGGTCTGCATAGGATATGGAACTTAGATCTATTTTCAGCATATGCATGCTGATATATGGTTTCACGTCCTGACCTTTACAATTCTGATACTGACTAATCCAATATTACCTAATACTTTTTAAATAGATCTTAGATATGTGATGCAGACACAAATGTGTAATTGATATATGAAATAAGTTAATACTAGCACATATCTAGTGTTAGTCTGTAAAATATTACGTATAACTCCTTAACATGCCAAATATCTGAACATCTTAGGATTAGATCCCTGAACACCTTCACACAAATGACCTTCCTTAGTCCTTTGAGCCACAGAGGTTGCTTCACTGATAGGGAATCATTAATCACACAATCACTTACATAAATATGTACTTTGCTAATCTCAGTTAACTAACACATAATATGTAAGCTCAAATTGTACATTACTGTCCTGATGCTGTGTGGCATACTAACTGTGTGAAATGCTCATACAACATAGATGATTTATTGTTATGGCAGTTACAAGAGGACAGTGCTGTTTTCAGGGGTGTGGGAACAAAAGCCCATGTTCTGTTAGGACACACACTAGTCTGACTATCATTTAACCTCACTTTCTAACATGTCCCTTGAATGAAGTAACAGTAATCTGTTGCAGTAGGACTGTATGAATTTTCCATGCATGAGGCCTACCGAATACAAATGGTTACGTGTCAGTGGAATAGATGTCTGTAGTTACCTGTGGATGTAACTTCTGTCCAAATAGCCCAGTATAGTTGCCTGCATAATTTACCTGGTCCATAGCTACAAGGACATAACATAACAATCCACTACACTGCTGTGTAGGTTATGGACTTACCTTGCAAATGCAGCAGTTGACACAACTGTAGTTCAGGGCTGACTCTGTCTGATGTGATTAGTGCACAGCCAATACATGAAATAGGTAGAGAATGTGTGATTTGGCTGGCGTCACTTTTCATTATCTGTATGTGAGTAGGAGTAAGGTGTTAGTCTCTAGGTCCCTAGGTTGTCAGTGAATGTGCTATGCATTGTCTCTTAACCAAAGCCAAGGTGTACTGAGCATGCCTATGTCTGCCTACAGGGAAATCAGCAGGGGGTTCCTCCTCCAAGTCATCCTGTGACTGTAGCTGTGATGACCTAGGCACTGGTGGGAGGCTGTGCATTCCTTCCCTTTGCTGTTCTTGCTGCAGATGTTTCCGCAGGATCATATTGTGTAGCATAGCACATACTGTGAATATATGTGCACATGTGGCTGGAGTATACCAGATATATTAAGGCACCGAAACATGACTTCAGAACCCCAAACGCATGCACTATGATGTTCCTAGTTTGTGTGTATACCTCACTATAGCATTCTTCTGTGGGTGTGTGTGCAGTTCTGATAGGTGTCAATATCCACAGCTCTAGGGTATAGGCAGCATCCCTCAGTAAATGGCCTGTGGGATGCCCCCCTAGCAAACATCCAGTACAGTTGTGATGCATGCCAGATATGGGAGTCGTGATAACTGCCAGGGTTGCTAGCAGACACATTCAAGATAATCCCCTGGGCATTGCACATGACTTGGCAGTTGATGGAGTGGTATCCCTTGCAGTTAATATAGATTCTACCCTGCTCATCAGGTGGTGCCTTGATGTGTACATGAGTGCACCGTATGGCACCCATTACTTCACAGTAGTGTGCTACACAGTAAATGTGTTGCATATTGCTGGGCCTCACCTCAGGGGTAAGGGGAAAGAATATGTGCTCACTGTCATGTGGGGAGCATAGCATCCAGAAATTGGTGAAGTATCCTGGATGCGGGTGCCTGTGACACCCTCATCATGTCCCCAGTTGGTCTTTGAAAGGTACCTGTAGCTAGTATCCTAAGGGCTACACATACCTTTGTTTCAACTGGGATGGGTTCCCCTCTGTTGCCTCTGGCTCTGAGTTGAGGGCAGCAGAGCTCACTGAGTTTTTGTATATGTCCCTGGCCACCCTGTAGCACTCTACAATCTGCAGTTCATGCAGCTCCTGGAAGGTTACCCTGGGCCTGAACACTCGTCACCTTCTTGGCCTAGGCCTATTGTCAGCAGCAGCACTGACTTCACCATCTAGCACATACAGATGTAGAAAAGCTGCAGCAGCCCCTGGCATTATCTCAGTTAAATTTTCTAAGTCTGCACTCCAATGGTTCAGAGTATTGAGGGAAAATCAGAATGCAGGATGTATGTACACTTTATACAGTTCTGCTGTAGGTCCACCATGTGGGATTGGCTAATTATGATGCAGTTCACCTTCCTAAGATGTAATTGACATGATTTAAAGGCCCTACTTTATTAAGCCACGTCACACAGCATAGCTTATACAAACGTATATATTATTAATTGAACAAATCCTAAAAGCAACACAGTGAGAATATCAAAACTGTGTAGGAGCCTACACGAATGGGATATGCCGACACGGTTGCTCTTTTCAGTGATTCAAAAAGGGATCCTCAGTTGCATACATAATCTTGCTGACAGACTGGAAACTACATGGTTCTTAGCCATGTAAGCTGAGTAACAGCATGAATGTACCATTGTACAGACTAGATGCAGAGTCCTACAATACATTGGTGTACACTACATTAATGATGTTATTTACATTTTTTACTATTAATCATGTTTGTGCATTCCTGTGCATAGCACAAACATGCAAGAATTATTTAAAAAATTATTATTAATTTTACATTTTACATTCCTTTTACAAACATCCTCAATGCATGTTTTGTACATATATGTACAGTATGTGATCTACTATTTTCAGGGGTGTTATGACAATATTTGTGGACTTACACATACCCTTCTGTCCGTGTAACTCCTGTATATGGAAAATTTCCACGTACATTACGAACACAGGCAAGGAGTCTACACAGATACCTTTTGCTTTGTTGGACTGCTCTACCTGCCTCATTTGCATAAGATTCACCTGCTTAAGCAGAAATTTGTATTGCACAGAAGTTTGCCTGTTTGCATGTGCTTGCACACCACTAAGTGACGTTTACTGAATCTAAAACTTTTTGCACTCATGTACGCATCATGCAGCGATGTGTACATGAAAAAAGTGTAGGCTTTACTGAATTCTCCCTAAAAATCTATTCCCATCTAACTGTTCTGCAGCTTAAAGTAGAAAGATCACCATTTTCAACCTGTTCATAAAACTTAAAATCTTCATATCTCTTATATCTGTACTCCAGCTTCCATAATGTAGTCCCCACTTTCACAAGTGATGCCCTTCTGTTCCAAAATACTGTATATTTCTGAGCAATGTATCTTTTCAATACTGTATTACAAAGAAAAAAAAACTTGAAATAACAGGCTTAAATAAAAATCCTACTTAGGCAGTCAGATTTCTGAAAAAAATCTAATTAAATGAAATATATACTCATTGACATACATATATATATATATATATATATATATATATATATATATATATATAATACTAGTTTTGAAAATGCAACCTACCTCACTGCACAACATAAATAAATTGTATTGAATGGTACAGAGCAAGGTTTAATTGGTGTATGCATACCTTTACTCATGAAGTAAACATTAACATACATAGTTCTCTCATTGTAATAAATTTAAAAATGGGAGCCACTAATACTATTTATTTGTGGGCTCTTCTGGTCTGACCTCAGAATGCAAATCTATTAGTAAACCCATGCCTATACATATTAAAGTTTAGGAGGGATCCTGGAATGTTATCAGGGCCCTTTTAGGCCATGTTCTTTGCTTTAATGAGTGCAGCCAGTACATGCTCCCTAGTTATAGTTGGAGGGGTTATGTTTGAGGGTATTATTAGGTGGATGATTGGGGTTGTGAAGGGGGTAATGTTGGAATTGAATTTGCCCACTAATAGGTTCTCTATATCACCAGGATCAGTGAATGCGGCACCATTAACCAGCAGTTCAGCACATTGCTGTGTGCTGCCCTTGACGTTTCTGGCATAGCTGTAGAAGGTCTTATGGTTATCTTTCACCTGGGAAGTCATCTTAACTGCAGAGTTGGCTTTGAATGACATAATTAGGCCTCTTAATTGCTTATTTATTTTGATGAGAGAGTTTTTATCTTTATGGAAATTACCCTTCCTGATTTTTGCCATATTTTTTCCTTTTATTGTATATCCTGTTCAATTTGCAATGTCACCAGGGTGGTTTGTTTCTGGGGCTAATTCTGAAGTTACTTCTTGTAGGTACAGTAGCCTCTCTGCAGCCATTGACATGGTCGTACAAAATTTCTGAGAGCAATTCAGCATAGGCTGGTGTGTTGTTGGAGTTTGTATGGGCATTAAATTTGAAAAAAAACTTCTCAATAACAGCTCCTAACTGTTACTGGTTTTAATGGGAGTTCAAAGGAGAGAGCATTATGACTGGACCTTATCAGGGAGGACAAGACACTGAGAGGTAGTGAAGTATTCTCCCATATTTGTGAGCATGAGGTACTGTATGTTAGAGCCAATAGTGGATGTATTCACTATTTGGTCAAGGGTGTTTGCATTTACAAAGTTCAGGAATCTTTTTGCTTGTAGATTTAAGGATGTATAGGATTCCCAATCTCAGAGAGGTAACTAAAGTGTGCCATGAGGAGGGTGTTAAGTTGGATGGTGAGTGTCTCCAGTAGGTCAATGTATGCACTATGAGCTTTTTGGGACATGAAGAATGACCTATAGTTGGGTAGGATATGGTATGGGATTTTGTTTGTGGGGATCCAGACTTGGTTGAACCCCAGCACATCACCCTGTTTGACCACCCCAGAGGTTTGCTTGTTACTGGTATATATTGAGACACCTCGACCTCTAGCCCTTGTCTGTGCAGCTACTGGTCTAAAAGTGCAGAAGGCACTTTAAACATTTGACTGCCGGAGTACTCTTTGCTGCTTCAAACCATGTCTCGGTAATTGCACAGATATCTGCATTTTCAAGTGTGAGAAGGGCTTGGAGAGAGTTTCCTGGCATGGAGAAGTAACACTTTGAGGTTCTGGTGTGTTGATAATGCTATGTCGGTAAGTATGTCAATTTGGCATTACCTTAAAAAGGAACTATGGGAGCATACAAAGCCTTAGCCAGTATTTGAAAGCATAGAGGGGACAGGAGAAGACTATCCTTGGCATAACAACATGGTCCGTTGACCATGTCTTCCGAAGGTGACAAATATTGGATCCCCTTACAATGACACTAGAAAGACAGACAGTCGATATCAATCAGTTTTTTGCACATATTGTGACACCATCCTCAGTAATGCTAATATGCTGCTCAGTGGCAGACTTATAGCAGCCTGAGACACCGAGTCTGAAAGCTCCCTAATATCTCTCTTCATACATTCCAGGGAGGCACATCTCAGGTCGTTTACACCTACATGGACTATGATGCAATCATTCTGATATCTGTGGTGCAATGGTTTGAGTTTGTGCATGATTTGGTGGCTCCTGGCTCCAGATAAGTAACTAACATTTATCTCCTTCTTGTTCAGCCTGGTTAGAGGGGCATCAGTATGTCTTACAATGGAGTCCCCTAATGATGAGAGTCCTTGGAAGTGTGTTTGCTTGCTTTAGGGGCTTAGTGTTTGGGGCTCCACTGAGAGTGACCGCATGTGTGGTGTAAGGTGGTGTTTTTTTTTTTTCTGAGTGCCTTTGGGCTTGCTGAGGCATTGCATTTACAGCAGAAGGTGCAGGTGATCTTTGCTGTTTAGGAAGATTGATTTTAAGTACCTCAGCATACATTAACATTTTTTAACATTTAAGTTACTATAAGTGAAAAAAATAATTGTCCCATTAATAAATGTCCTTTTTGTTACACAGTTCCAAAAATGTTGTCAGTCCATTAATTTCATGTATAAAGTCACAAAAAGTCTATGTCCAAATATGTATAAAAGACCGAATTTCTTGAACTTTAAAACATTGAATGGTTGCCATATTGTACCATACATAATATCTGTCTATTACAGTGTTGTTTTTTTTGTTCTTATTCTCACAGCTGGTGTTCTTATCTTTTTAAAACCAGTTTTATTTACAGTTGTTTGCTCTTCTCCTTTTTAGCCTGCTGTCACTGCTGCATATGTTTTAATTGCTCATTCCCTGTTGCCACAAAATCAGGCTCCTTCTCAGCTTGTTGCTGTTTTTTTATTTTTCATTTTTTGTTCTTATTCTCACAGCTGTTCTTCGCATCTTTTTGAAAACAGTTTTACTTAGAGTTATTTACTGTTCTCCTCTTTCACTTTCTGTCACTGTTGCATAAGTTCTAACTACTGCACTGTCTTTTGTCACATCACCTGGTCCCTTCTCCACATTAGTATCCTCAACACTTCCAAAAACGTTACCTACCATCTCACCCCATGAAACAGCACAAATGACACCTGGATCATGCGGCTTGATCACTTTTAACAGACCATCATTTGTAAGCTCTCCTGCCACCAGTTCTGTTATCTACACCACTCCAACCAATTTCCTTCCTCCATTCTTAACTGAGACAGCTACATCCTGCTAATTTGTATAAAGTACCACATATGAATCTTTATCTGCATTCTGATACTCCATATTTAACATTTTTTCTCCAAATTCTCATTTTCCTCCACCAAACTCTGCATAGCGTTTCTCTTCTCCCCATCTTACTGCTGCTGCTTCCCTTAGCCCTCTTTCTTGCTGCTTTAGGAGGCCCCAGTACAAACTAGCATCTCCAAAGAGTAGTGGTACTTTATTTATATAAAAAAATACTCTTATTTACAACATATTTACACATATTAACAATGAACAAATATATATACAAATATATTTACACGCATTCATAGTTTCCCTTACAATCATACTAAATGTTCATCCCTATTAGACACCCACTCCTTTTTCCATAATCACCATCTGATTTTATTTAATATTGTTGCTAAAATCCATTTACCATTAAACATAATTTTGTTTATTCTTTCATTCCTTATAACCCATATGACACGTGGTTAAAACCACACATTGCTAATGAGCAAATCCTCCCTACCGGTTACAATATACTAAGAGTAAACCGACTAAACAAAAAAGGAGGTGGTATAGCTATAATATTTAAGCAACATCTACACATCCAAATCTTAAAGTTAGCAGCTCCCCAAACAGGTAAGGAAGAGATAATATATATTAACCTTAAAATAAACCAAAATAAAACTCTAAACATAATAGGTTGCTACTTCCCACCTGGCCACAACATCCCTCCACTTGAAAACCTCCTCAGCTGGACTACCCACCACCTACCCCAAGAAACTTTAATTCTAGGAGACTTCAACACTGACTGGCAATCCTGCTCTAGCAACCACCAACCCATCATGTAAACCTTCATGGCTTCACCCAACTAGTCCAGTCACCTACTAAGATAAATAACTCCAACAAACACACTACCCTTGATTGGATACTAGTCAATAAGAGCCCCCAGTCATATATAGCAGGC
This sequence comes from Protopterus annectens, assembly GCF_019279795.1. Lineage (NCBI taxonomy): Eukaryota > Metazoa > Chordata > Ceratodontiformes > Protopteridae > Protopterus > Protopterus annectens. The sequence goes on along the minus strand of NC_056725.1, from coordinate 926,798,828 downwards.
TGCTTATCTGACAGCCTCAGTGATCACTCCCCAACCTTCCTACTAAGAAAACACCTTTATAAAGCGAAATCCATCATCTGCTGTCAAATACACAAAAAAAAACTAACTTCAACCCTCTCTCATTCAGCTCATCCCTAAAAGACTGTAACTGGCAACTTCTAAAATACCTCAAACTAGATGATGCAGTTAACTACTTTAATAAAACATTCCTAAGCATCCTTAATTACCATGCCCTCCATAAGACCTTCCTGAACTAGAGTCTAACCATCCCCATGGCTACAAAAAAAGCCAAGTCTGAAATGAAAAACAGGGATAAAGCCTGTGACAACTGGTGCAAAACCAAAACCCCCTCTACTAGGCAAAAATTCCTAGAACTACGGAATAGAACCAAAAAGCTTATAAAACAAGACAAAATCCAATACTACCAGTCTGCCCTTACCTCCTCCCAACATAACCCCAAACAATTCTGGTCCTCAGTAAACTCCATCCTCCACCCAGGTAAAGTAATTACACCCACTTCTAACTTAACTCACTCCACCGAAAATATTGCTACCTCTTTCAACAATCACTTCACACAAACCATACTATCACTAGATAGACAACACAACCCCCCGATAAACCCACACCATCAACTACAACTAACAATCTCCCCACTAGCTTCTCTTTCTGTCCTGTTCCTACCTCCAAAATAAAACAACTATTAACTAAACTTAAACCCACCAGATTAGCAGCTGACAACCTCCCAAGTGAATACCTTCACCTTGCAGCTGACGCTCTAGCCTACCCAGTATCACTCTTGATTGACAGATCTCTGTCAGAAAGTTATGTCCCCACACTATGGAAAGTCTCACACATAATTAACAGATCTCTGTCAGAAAGTTATGTCTCCACACTATGGAAAGTCTCACACATAATTAACAGATCTCTGTCAGAAAGTTATGTCCCCACACTATGGAAAGTCTCACACATAATTAACAGATCTCTGTCAGAAAGTTATGTTCCCACACTGTGGAAAGTCTCACACATAATTAACAGATCTCTGTCAGAAAGTTATGTTCCCACACTGTGGAAAGTTTCACACATAATTAACAGATCTCTGTCAGAAAGTTATGTTCCCACACTATGGAAAGTCTCACACATAATTAACAGATCTCTGTCAGAAAGTTATGTTCCCACACTATGGAAAGCCTCACACATAATTAACAGATCTCTGTCAGAAAGTTGTGTTCCCACACTATGGAAAGTCTCACACATAATTAACAGATCTCTGTCAGAAAGTTATGTTCCCACACTGTGGAAAGCCTCACACATAATTAACAGATCTCTGTCAGAAAGTTATGTTCCCACACTATGGAAAGTCTCACACATAATTAACAGACCTCTGCCAGAAAGTTATGTTCCCACACTATGGAAAGTCTCACACATAATTAACAGATCTCTGTCAGAAAGGTATGTTCCCACACTATGGAAAGTCTCACACATAATTAACAGATCTCTGTCAGAAAGTTATGTTCCCACACTATGGAAAGTCTCACACATAATTAACAGACCTCTGTCAGAAAGTTATGTTCCCACACTATGGAAAGTCTCACACATAATTAACAGATCTCTGTCAGAAAGGTATGTTCCCACACTATGGAAAGTCTCACACATAATTAACAGATCTCTGTCAGAAAGTTATGTTCCCACACTAGGGAAAGTCTCACACATAATTAACAGATCTCTGTCAGAAAGTTATGTCCCCACACTATGGAAAGTCTCACACAATTCCCCTACACAAAGTAGGCCCCTCCACAGATCTAACCAATTACCGCCCCATAGCTATTCTCTCGCCACTCTCCAAAATACTAGAGCGATGCATTCATTCTCAAGTCTCAGATCACCTCCTTGCTAACAGCCTCCTCTCCAACACACAACACAGATTCCAACCTAACCATAGTACCATCACCGCCTTACTCTCTTTCTCTAACACTATCCTACAAAATAAAAAGCAGGTTCTCTCTCCTCAGCTACCTTCCTAGACCTCTTTAAAGCTTTTGACATGGTCCCACACAAACAACTCATCTCTCTTCTCAGTAACCTATCCTTCTCTCAACCAATCAACAACTGGTTTCAGAGTTACCTGTCTGACCACCAACAAGCAGTTGTTTGACAGGATGACCTATCCCCCCAACTTCCAGTCTCCATAGGGGTTCCCCAAGGGTCCATCCTGGGACCTCTACTCTTCTCTATTTTCACCAATAATCTAGCCTCAGCCACAACACACTCATACAATATGCAGATGACTCAACCATCATCTGCAAATCCCACTCCCTACCTGAACTGCAAAATGTCACACAGAAAGCATTTTCTTCTACTGAAACTTGGTTATTCGATGCCCAGCTAATACTCAACCCAGACAAAACAAAATTACTAATCTTCCAACCCACCAAACTTACCCTAGACAGCTCTCACTTTAACATCACAGCAAAAGACAACACCACCATCCATCCTACAGAACACACCAAATTACTAGGCGTAGAAATAGACAATAAACTGAACTTTGACATTCACATTTCCCTGACCATTAAAAAAGTGCACAAAAAACTAGGAGAATTATATAGAAATCAGCAACTACTTACCAAAGCAACTAAAATTTCAGTAGCAAATTCTCATCTTATCGCTACCCTACTCTACGCCTCTCCAATATTTACTAATCTTAGACAATGCAACCTAAATAAGCTCAAAATCTACTACAACAAAATCACCAAATTCACCACAGGGGTTTCCTACTGTACTCACAACTGTCTCTCACTAGCAGAACTGGGCTGGCTAGAGCTCCCCCACCTCCTTCAATGGTACCAACTCGCACTCATCCACAAACTAATAAAGCAACCACTAAAAGTCCCATCCCTCCAGAATCTACTCCAGCCCTACATAACCACGAGACCACTAAGATCCAGCCACAAAAACATCCTACAGGTCACAAGAGCCAATAACTCTGCTGGACAAGCATTATTCTCCTACAGTAGAGCCAAACTCTGGGACTCCCTCCCACCCTCAATTACCTCTGTAACTTATTGCACCCACATCAAATCCTTACTAAAATCACACTTAAAAACTTGCCAGAAATGCCTTGCAACCCCCCCCCCCCTCTATTACCATCCACTCCACCCACCCACTACCTCTCTCAGCCCTCTAACAACCTACTCTTAGCATGATTGGCTACTCATGTTCCCAGCTACCTACCACATAATACTAACTTCTTGTAGCAACAACTGCTAATGGCTATTATGTACCTCAAAAACAGATTGTATCAATTGCTCACTGATGAATCTCAACTACATTTATAACCATGTTTAGTATATGTCACCATATTTTAAAAATGCACTATGTTCTACAGCTGTTTTACATCTATGTTTTATTCTTGTCTTACGTCCTCAGCTGGAGTAATGTATATATTTAAATGCTATGTTTTTTAACTGTATAATGCAAATAATAACTTAATGTGGAGCTTTTCTCCCCGGGCCTCCACTGAAAACGGACCTATGTCCAGTCGGACTCTCCCGGTCAACAAATGTAAATAAAATAATAAATAAATAAACTTATCTATTCTTTTAATGTATTCTTTACTTCTATACTTATAATATCCGTATTTAATCATATCCATGCTTATTGTATCTACTTTTATATCTTCAAAAAATTCTTTACATACTTTTCCCAATAAAGTTTCTACTCTTTTACATTTACAAAATACATGTCCCATAGTTTTTTCTTCTTGACAATGTAAATGCATTCTATCAATTTTCTTTTTATATGCTATATTTCCTTTTACTGACAATTTATCTATTATTCGTCTCCACACAAAATCTCGGCATTCTAATTTCTGATTACACCATTTGCTTCTAATTTTTATAGCTTCAATTTTTTCATCTGTTAGATTTTCCCATGGTTTTACGTAGTAATATTTTATCATTACATTCTTATACCATACTTTTCTATCTTTTTCTATGTCATCAGTTTTTATTTTCCACAAATATTTTATTTCTTCATTTATACACTCCTTTTCTCTTTTACTGTGGTTTGCCATACCCCTGAATGTATCTTACTTCTGTTTATATACTTTTACTACTAATCTCACATCTTTTTCGTTTATCCACTTTAACACTTTGTACTAATTTAATGAAGCAGCGTATACCACTGGGTTAATTAACCCTAAATGTCCTTCTTCTTTATTTACATACAAAACTCCTCTTTTTACTGTGTTTAATCTAGAACCCATATAAATTAAAATGATTTTCTTTAATAATTCATTTTCAGATAATGTTGACAACGTACATACACTTGCTAAGTATGCTATTTTCCAATCAGTACTGACATTTTCAAATAAGACTTTTTTCTGAATAATAATTTATGTGTCCTCCAGAAAAATGCATTTATGCTTTATTTTCTTCTACTGTTTTTACCCATTGAAATTTACTTGCATCTCTATTCCCAAATTGCATACCTAAGACAGAAATATATTTCATTCATTGTAAAATATGTACCCACAATCTTTATTATGTCACCTAAACCTTTACTTTTCTCTATTTTACTGCTATGCCTATCATCTCTAGACACTCATCTGTGCAAAGTATTGCTTATTTTATCCATTGTTTTCCAATTAGTATAATGTCATCTGCATATGTTATCAGAACTGGAATTCTGTAACAATGTGTAGGGGCAGTTCCCCACTGCCCTGACCAAATTTTACCTAGTAGTATAACTGCCGTCTTGGGTCTCCCCATTAGCCTAGTAGAGCTAATATGGTCAGCTAAAGATAAATAAAATAAATAAAAAAATCATAGCACTGATCCTAACAATCATAGAAGAGAGGAACAAAGGAGGAGAACTTTTTTAATTCTTTCCAATACCTGTGGCTTTATAAACACCTGCACTAATGATCTAAATATATACCAACAAATAAACAAGACTCACTAGAGAGATGGGTTCCTAACTCAAAATAAATTATCATTACAGGTTAAATAAAGTACTACATTGGCTACCTTTAAGGTTAGTCTTGGTGACTGGATTAGTAGACTCAGATTTACATAAGAGTTGCCATGTACAGCCTTGTTCTTTCTGGGAGGTGATCACTATTAAGTGCTTGGAAAGGGTCTGCTTAAAGGTTTGTATAAATAGGCAACTTGCTGCACCACAAACTGCAAATCAGAATGGTAATCCAAGAAAACCAGACAGCAGAAACGCCTTCACAGAAGAAGTCGATAATTTATTGTTAAAACCACAGTAGAGCCAAGTTGAAGACATACGTTACAGGTATTAAAACACTAACAAAACATTAAAAGCACTTTCATTCCAAAAGTAAATTGGTAAGGAACTTCATCAGATAATATTTTCTTGGATTATCTAGGCAATTTATAATCTCCATGATGACTTGATAGCTTGATAGTAAGCTCCTATGTTGCTGTGTTCATCATGGCTGGTTCCTTCCCAAAAATTATAAATGTATTAGATCTTTTCCTGATTTTTTTCTTATCCTCTTTCCTCTTAATATGCTTTGTTTTGTAATTGATCCAGCTTACCTTCTCCAGATGATAAATCTGAAAAAACAGGTGCTGATTGGAATTGGTGTCAATCACCAATCCCTTAAGTCTTTTTTTTTTTAATTTAATTATTTTTTTTTCATAATTCACTCTAACTTGAGGAACTCAATATTTCACATCAGTATCACTATTAGTCTTTATTTTTGTTATGGACTGTTTTCATGATCCTTTTCTGTCTTAGTGTGTCTAAATAGAATTCTATTATCAAACCTCTGCATTCTATTCAAGATATGTTCTTTCCTCCTTAATTTACATCCATTCTGTCATACTTCTCACTTATCCTGTACAACTGGCATGCAGTTTAGGCCCTTAACTATTCTGCCCCATGTTTACAGCTTGGTCTTAACACTATTATAAGCTGAATATACATAATTCACCTGCTTCCCAGACACATTTTTCTGTAACTATTTAATGTTATACCTCAACCCTCAGCTGAACAAACAGTCCAGAAAATAATGGTGATGATGAGGATGATGATAATGATGATGATCATGTTGCTGATGGTGATGATGATGATGATGTTCAGGATCTCTGACTGAAAAAGAAAGAAAGAAGGTGAAATAGAGAGAGAGAGAGAGAGAGAAGAACATGGTGGTGTTAGATAGCATTCAATTCTGAAGAACCACAGAACTGGATAAAGTTTTGTTGTGATGTTAAAACTGACTGAACATTCAGGTCTTAGTTTATGATTACTAGTAATCTGGCCAGAATGCTGCCTTATTTGAAAATAAATATTATCTTGTTATGAATAAAATACAGGTACTAAAATACAGACCCCAGTAATCTTAACAGTTACAGTTAATATTCTGAAATAGTCATAATTCTGAATTCAGAGTAAATTCATCAAGTCATGCATTATAAGAAAAAAGAAGAAAAAAAGAAACATTTGTTGCCTTCAGTAGACCTTATTTATGTCCACTGTAAGTTGCTCAAAATGAAAAAAAAATAGACATTATAGTGCCTTATAAAACTAAAATCTAGGTTCTTACTATTAGCTGTCAGACTAAACAATTGAATTAACTTAATCTACATTGTTCTTCTTTCCAAAGACGTGCATCAATGTCCTTTAAGAATCATAACTGTCATATCTGTTACAGAATGCTCAGATTGTGAAGTGTGCTGATACTCGCTTGTCGGTCATTTAATTTGTAACTGTGTGTCTATGGATATTCATCCTACTTCTAGGTAACTGTCCTGTCTGTTCTATGTAACCTGTCTGTGGGCACTTCCTGCAATTGATTAGATAAACCACATTTTTGGAAGTGCATGTAAATGAACCCTGTACTTTGAAACTTCAGTTTTGTAAAATTATAACGCTGGAAGCTGTCCAAATCTTGTGACATGCTTTGCATCTTGAAGGGTGCAGGGTTTTGGGCCATTGTGGGCTATGTTCTCTCCTGGACTAAGTGTGCTTCTGACAAAGGGATTCTTTAGATTTGATTGTAGTTTAAATGACAGCAGTGGGAGTGCTTGAAAAATGTCTCTCAACTTGTCATTCTCACTGAACATTGGTTGGAGGTCCCTTATAATTTTGTACAGTTTTTAAAGCTTGGGATAATATGTTGTTATTAGTGGAACTCTCAGGGGTTCTAATTTGATACTGAAGCAGCTGGTCTTGTGGTTGCTGTATTGCTCTGTCAACAGCTCTTTCAAACTCCCTGGCAGAGTGACCTTGAGCAAGCATAGCAACTTTCAGGTGTGCCAGCTGTGTGTCTTTTTCTGCCTTAATAGAACAAATGTGGTGATATTGATGTGTTTGACCTTAAATAGCTGGCTTTTGTGTGGCTTGAATGATTACTGCTGTTGTGCAGATACATCTGTCTGTCACCTGGTTTCCTGTAGATGATGTCTGTCATGTCCCATTTTGTTTAGCAGCCTTAGTATCAAGGAAGGTTACACATGAAGTTGAACACTCCAAGGAGAGTTTAACAGAGTGGTGTATTCTGTTGAGTCCTTGTTGGAATTCCTCAAGGGAGTCAATGCTATGTGCCCATATTATAAATAAGTCATAAATAAAATGGAAATAAGTGAGTCTCCTATGTGTGCAGTGTTTTTAAGAATGTCCTGACATTATCATAGCATGGAATCCTCAGTTTCTATTTAACCTGAACTCCCCATCACCAAAAAGTTTAAAATAACACAAAACAACTCTGATTTGCAGACACTGTAAAAACAATTGCATTATTTAAAGTAAAGCTGCAAGATGTGCAAATATATGAAGGAACATGTTACACAAATGCTTCTTTGAATGGTTACAGCCAGCTTTGTACTACAATATTTCATCAAGTAAATAAAACATATAAGTCAGTGTCTCTATGAAACCACATTTGTACTACTAACAGAGGAAGTGGCCATCGATTTCAGCTGATGGTCACATTGCATTTCTGATATTCCAAGAGCCAATGTCTTGGTACAGTCTTTATATGCAAGCTTTCATGTAGGTAATGTTGGTAAGTTGGTAATCATTAAAAACTGGTATATCCCTAAACAAGCTTACTTACATGCCACTCCTGATGGGGAAAGGGAATGTGGACATGATGAAACAGCAGAATACCTGCCAAGCTCTGGAGGAGTTCAGAAGTAGAAGGGATCACATGACTGGGAGGGGTGTGATGATCAATGAAGCATGTTTTCCCTAGAACCCAAGGCAGGAACTTCTGCAAAGGGTTCTATTGTTAACAAAGTCTACAAAGTATATGCCATCATGCTGGGGTGAGGAGGTATGGGCAGAAACGTAGCCAGTCAAGCAGAAAGAATGATGACACAGGTTCTGCTATGTTCCACTTCTACAATGCAGTTCTCAGATTTCCCTTCCCAGTCCATTTTAAGTCCCTGCATTGTGGATAGTGCTGGAATCAATTCACTCATCAACTTCCCTTCAGTCTACTCCAGTAAGCAAAAGAACAGGGAAACCTGTCAGTCAACAGCAAGTTCAGCAAATGACAGATATGCAAAGAAGCATAATCAAAAGCACTTTTATTGACATTACAGCCTTCCTTGTTCTCCACTGTTGTGCAACCTGAGAGTCGGTATATTTAAATCAACAAAAAATTCATAGAAACTGAAAACAATCGGCACTTTAATGACAAATAAAGTAAACACTTTCGTCAGGTATGTTACCAAACTTCGTCAGACAAAATTCAAAAGTACAATGGACCATTAAATACTTTGCCTAAACAATCATGTGGTGTAAGAAATACTCACATGTTACTCTGAAAATAGATCATGTGATTCATCAGAGAAGTAGGTCATATGATTCATCAAAGAAAGCAGATCATGGTGTAAAACAAAAACATTCACATAAACAAAAACTTTTTTTGTTGCTTCCTGATATAAACAACTGTTATAAAAAACTATTACTATGAGCATGAAAACTACAATTTCACAAATATGTATACCTAAAAATGACATTAAAAACAATGAGAAAAGTAGATAAACAATAGTTAAAAAATACTAGTCTTCACAAATCCCTGAACAATATTGAAATCTATGAACTCCTGAAATGTAATGACCGCAAGTGTGTTTGGAAATGCTTCTTCATCTCAACAAACGTTTAAGTTTCAACACACTAACCAAGGAACAGACGTCATTAAGCCCAGGCAGGGTTGCCAGACCTCCCTATTTGGGCGGGACTGTCCTGAGATCAGAAGCCTGATCCCGAGTCCCACACTGCTGGTTTAACTTTTTTTTTTTTTTTGATTGGCCCGTATACCGCCATATGGGCCAATCAGAAATCACTAAACACAGAGCTTCCTGTGTTTAATGCGGAACATCGCAGTTCCGCATTAAACAGAAGTAGCTCCATGTTTAGCGATTTTTGATTTGCCCATATACAGATATACGGGCCAATCAAAAAATCGCAAAAAAGAGCTACTTCTGTTTAATGCGGAACTGCGAATTTCCGCGTTAAACAGAAGTAGCTCTATTTTAGTGATTTTTGATTGGCCCATATACAGGTATACGGGCCAATCAAAAAATCACAAAACAGAGCTACATCTGTTTAATGCGGAACTGCGATGTTCCGCATTAAACAGAGGTAGCTCCGTATTTAGCGATTTTTGATTGGCCCATATACTGGCATATGTGCCAATCAAAAAATCATAAAACAGAGCTTCTGTTTAATGCGGAACTGCAATGTTTCACATTAAACAGAAGCAACTCCGTGTTTATTTATTTTTGATTTTAAAGAACCTAGTTTGTCCCTACCTGGCCAGTCGGAAATCTGGCAACCCTGAGCCCAGGTAACACATAAACCTGGCATCTAATTTGCCAGGTTAAAAGAAAAGGGGCCTCCCTTCACATCCTTAACTACCTGGTCAATCACTCAGAAAACAAAGGAGTGACCTGGGTGTAAGGTAACATGGTTGGCTAAGGTGTTCTTGGTCTTCCCTTTCCTTATACTATAAATATGTTTATATAACCATTCTTTAAAGTTTCTATCTGTCTTGCCAATATAAAAACTCGGGCAGGCTTGACATTTAGCTAAATAAATTACACTGCAAGAATTGCAGTTAAACTTGTCTTTTGTCTCATATCTTTGGTCTCTTGTCCAAAAATTATTGCCCACTTCAATATGTTTACAATAACGGCATGCTTCACATTTAAACATCACTTTTATTCTGGGGCTAGGTCTACCATCAAATTCCAACAAATTCTTTAAATTTTGACCCCTTTTAAAAACAAATTTAGGTTTAAAATTTTCTATACCATAAAAGGCTACATCCGATGAAAGAATACCCCAATTCTTCATGATAATCTGTTTAATTCCAAGGGCATCCATACTATAAGGAGTAATAAATAAAGGAACACTAGCAAAAGGTGTATCTATTGTGTACTTTGTATGCTCCTGCTGGCCAGATGGTACTTGGGGGCAAGCTGGATCATGTAAAATTGCTTTGTAAAAGCCTTGTGCCCATTTTGAAACCACTTCTTGCCTTAAGTATATTAGGTATATTTAAACTGGTGTGTCTAAGAGTGTCCCTCACATGAGGAGGTGCAGTGCAACTTCTGTCCTGCATATAAAAATTCTCCAAGATTCATTTGAAGTGCTTCTGTTGAGATTTTTTGGTAGATTTGCATTAATTTGCTGTCGCTATATTGACAGCAAGGGTAGTAGTAAAGTTGAAATTCCAAAGTTTCTTGTTTTTCCAACAGCAATGATGCCAGCATAGTATGCTGGAAGTCTTAGATTTGAGTCCCGAATGAGAGATAATATTATCTATTGATTTCTCTGATTCTGTATTTGTGTGTGTATGAGGGGTTTTAATCAGACCTGCCCTTGTAGGTCTTTTTAAACCTGGATCACTACTTGAGCCCATTTCCACTCCATCCCTCTGTGCCATGTGATCAGCCATACTAATAATATTTAGTTTTAACACTAGGCTGTCCACTCCAATGTTAGCTCTAGAGGAGTGCATGCCAGGAACAGATGTTCATGCTGAAATGGACTTTTAAGCAGTATTATCCTAGCCAGGAGCAGCATCTCAAAGGTGGATGTAGCAATATGAACAAAATATTAATGAATTTAATAATTGGCTTAGCCTCTGGTGTCATTCAAGTGGGTTCCAAACTATATCAGCCTGGATGGTAGACAATCCTAATTTCTTTGTCAGGTAGGGCTTGAACGTTACCCTCAAAGCTTTTGAAATTTGGCTAAAACTTTATCCATTCATATAGTGTCTTGTTTAGGCAATGTCAGTCTTCAAAAGGTTCCAACTTAAAAAAAAAAATGAATAAACAGAAGCCAAATAAAATATAATTGTGTACACTTACCATAAATGTAGATGTTCGAATGTATTCACTGTTGCAGTCATTACATTTGGGTAATCTGCTGGCAGGTTGCCCTCAGTCAGCCTGAATAACAAAGTCTTGGGTCCTGCATCAGTTGCTGTCTCCTCTTCCATGACGTCAGGTCGTCAGGGGTACAAAACATGCAGCCGACACCATTTTATTCAGTTTTTCTTGCCCCAGATGTCAGGTGCCCCCCAAATGGGGAGCAACTATATATATATATATATATATATGTAAATATATATATATATATATATATATATATATATATATGTATGTATGTATATATATATATATATATATATATATATATATATATATATATATATATATATTTATAAATAAACAGCAATATATATAAATGCACTTTTAGCAACATAAACTTTACCTTCATCTAAAAGCAAATGACCACAAAGGCTTTAGAATATAGTGAAGGAAAGAGAAGTTATAGAAATGGGGGATGGTGGGTGGGTAACCCGGACTGCAACAGTGAATACACTCGAACATCTACATTTATGGTAAGTGTACACAACTGTACTATGTTCTTCGTGTTTCACTGTTGCAGTCATTACATTTGGGTAGAATCCCAAAGCTATGGATGGGAGGATGGAACTAAATACCATTAGGAGCGGCTATAAGGCCCTGCAGAACTGCAGTGGCAAAGCCTGCCCTGGATTTGGAGAAGAGAGGCAAATGATAAAGATTTGTGAAGGTATGGACAGAGCTCCAAGTAGCAGCTTCTAGAATGTCTTTGGTTGGAACTCCTCTGAGAAAGGCTGCTGAGGTAGAGGCAGCCCTGATGGAATATGACCTGATTCCCTTGGGCACAGGTTTACCATAGTGCAAATAGCAGAAACAAATGCAGTGGCTTATCCACTTAGAAATAGTCTGCTTTGATATAGCCTTCCCCTCTGATCCTGAAGCAAATGCCACTAGTAGTTGCTCAGATTTTCTTAGAGATTTGGTCCTGTTTAAGTAGAATCTTAGTTGTCAGTGTACGTCCAATTAATGCACAATCTGCTCTCTCTTGTTCTGCGGATTAGGGTAAAATGTTGGCAGGTGAATTGCTTGGTTAAGAACCACACTGGATACCACCTTAGGCATAAAGGAAGGATTGGTCCTGAGGGACACCCTATCCAGGTAAAATGTAATAAAAGGCTCCACAGCCATGAGAGCCTCTAGTTCTGAAACCCTTCTTGCTGAAGTAATTGCCAAGAGGAAAGCTGTTTTCCAAGATAAAAATTTTATATCCGCAGTAGCTGCTGGTTTAAAAGGAGGCAGGGTGAGTTTTTCCAGCACAGAATTGAGGTCCCATGCAGGAGTTGGTGATTTTCTGGGAGGCCTTAAATTTTTGGCCCCTCTAAGATACTGTTTTAGCAGAGGATGAGAAAATAGGGGAAGCTCCGTGTTGTAATGAGCCAAGATGGCAGAGGCATGAATTTTTATTGAAGAAAAAGATAGGCCCTTGTCAAGCATCTCAGTCAAGTATTGTAAAATCTGAGGGATATTTGGTTTTACTGTGTCCGTTCCTTGTGCTTGGTTTTAAGCACAAAATCTTTTCCATTTATCAGCATAAGATTTTCTAGTACTAGGCCTTCTGGCTTCCAAAATGACATCCATCACAGATTTACTGAGAGGTGTTGTTTGAATAATTAAATGATCAGTCATGCTGCAAGGTTCAGAGTTTGGAGCTGAGTGTGCAGAATTTGATTGTTCTGCTGAGACAGTAGATGAGGTATTTGAGGCAAGTACCAAGGAGGGAGGTGAGACATATTCCTTAGAATTGGGTACCAGTGCTGGTGAGGTCAGTCCGGAGCAATCAAGCTCATTTTTGGTTTTTCCTGTCTGACCTTTAGTAAGACCTTGGAGAGAAGAGGCAGAGGGGGAAAGGCATAGACTGATAGGTTTTTCCAACTGAAGGATAGGGCATCCACTTTCCATGCTTGTCTGTGATAAGTCCATGTGCAGAATTTGTCCAGCTGATAATTTTAGGGAGAGGCAAATAGATCTTTGTCTGGGCTCCCCCATTTCTGTATTACCTGCTGAAGATTTGTGGATCCAGTTTCCATCCGTGCGGGTCCATAAGATTTCTGCTTAGGTCATCTGCCAGAGTATTTTGTTTTCCTGGCAGGAATTGAGCTTGAAGATGTACTTGGTAAGTCAAAGCTGTATTCCACAAAGCCATGGCTAATCTGCAAAGGGGGTAGGAATGTGTACCCCCCTGCTTGTTTATGTACCACATAACCATGGTGTTGTCCATCTTTATCAGTAGTTGTCCTGGATGAATAAGTACTTGAAGGCTGACAGAGCATTCTGAACAGCTAGCATCTCTTTCTGGTTGATATGCAAATGCATTTGTTTTGGGCTCGATATACCCTGAATGCATCTCCCCACCAGGTGGGCCCCCCAAGCATAGTCTGATGCATCTGTAGTTAGGGTTTGCGTGGCAGGGAGTAGAGTGGATGACAGTTCCTTGTTTTGGTGACATGTCTCTGCCCACCAAAGAAACTCCTGTTGTAGGCAGGGAATGAGAGGAATCATTGTTTCCAGACTGTGACAATGTTGACTCCATAAACTTTTTAGGTAAGATTGAAGTTTCCTCATATGCAGTCTTGCATATGGAATTAGTAAAATGCAGGATGCCATGAACCCCAAAGCCTGCAGAATTTGTCTTGCAGATAACTGGGTTTTTGTTGCCATCTGTTTGAAGTATGTTGTCAGTTGCCTTTGTTTGTCTGGCATAAGGTAAGCCATCTGGGCAGTTGTATTCAAGCTTGCACTCACGAATGTAATTATTTGAGAGGGTACCAGTTGGGATTTCTTTTCATTTATTGTGTACCCATGGCATGTTAGCAGCCTTTTTACAAATGCCAGATGTTAAAGAAGAATGTCCTTGTTCTCTGCTTGAAAGAGACAGTCATCCAGGTAAGGAAAAATGTGCATGCTTCTTTATCTGCAAAATGCAATTATTGGTGCCAGGCACTTTGTAAAGACCCTGGGCACAGTAGATAAGCCAAAGGGCAGTGCAGAAAATTGGTAATGCAAAAAACCTGCATTGAAGCAGAGGTATTTTCTGCACGACTCCCTTATTGGGATATGCAGGTATGCCTGTTTTAAGTCTAGAGTCACTAACCAAGCTTTTCTTCGCAACATAGGCAGTAGCTATTGTAAAGTCAGCATTTTGAATTTTGGAATGTCCAGGAACGTGTTCAAAATTGATAAGTTCAGTATTGGACACCAGGCACTGTCTTTTCTGGGTACCAGGAAAAGTCTTGAATAAAAACCTTGTCCTTTTTTCTTTTCTGGTACTGGTTGAATAGCCTCCATATCCATGAGGGACGTAACTTGTTTCTGAGCCTCTGCCCATTGATTTTGTGGCAGATCTGGCCAACCGTTTGGAACTGGCAAAGTATGGAAATTAAATCTGTACCCCTGGGATACTATGTTTAATACCCACTTGTCCTGGGTAATTAACTGACAATTTTGAGCTCGAAGTGCTAATTTCCCCCCAAGGGGGCTGCCAAAAGATAAGTGCTAGGTGAAGGTAGAGGGAAGTCACTGAGACTGCTTACTGTAGGGTTGTGCTTTGTTTCCTCCAGATTTGGAGGTGGAGGCGCCCTATTGCTTTGACCTATAAGAACCCACTGATTGGTATCTAGAGCCTTTTGAGTGACTGGATTTGCCTTGAGAGGCTCTGTTGGACACAGGAAAGGATCAGTATTTAGTAGGCCAGTGCCTACTGAACCTGGGTGGCTGCACTTGTAAGAAATCTTTTACAGTTTGAATAGATTTAGCTTTGTCTTCCATTTTCTTTAAAACCTCTTCTGCCTTATTACCAAACAGAGTATCATGCTGTAAAGGGGCATCCAACAATTTAGCTTTAACATGATCAGGCAGATTTTGCTCCTTGAGCCAGGCATGCCTTCTAATCACAGATCCAGTAACTGCGCCCTGCAAGAGGCCTCCAAGGAATCAAAACCACATTGCAAATTATGCTTTCCAACCTGTTCTGCTGCATGCAATAATTCCTGTAAGTCTTTATTTTCCACACAATCAGAAATCAACATAATTTTTTGTTTCAATAAGCCCATAACATGCTGTTGATATATAAGCATATGAAACTGGCAGTTTAAGGCCCTGATTGCCAAGGTTGCAGACGTATAAACTTTCTTTCCCCATCTATCCAGTGCCCGGGAATCTTTATCAGAGGGGGTAGGATTTTTGGCTGTAGAGGCCTTTACACCTTTGGGACCCTGTGAGATAGTCTCAGGATCAGCTGCAGGATTTTTGAATAGAAATTTGTGGGAGTCAGGAACCCTGTAATATCTGTCTGGCTTACTAGGAGCCGGAGGTAGGGAATCAGGAGCCATGCTTGATTCAGAAAACACATCATCAACAATGTCCAATACAGGGGGTATTGCCAAAGGCCTATGCTGAGGAAGAAGAAGGAAATCCCTAAGCCACTTTTTTGATTCAGAGAAATCCTGACTCTCCCAATGAAAATGTTCCCTTAAAGTATGCAAGGTTTCTCCAAAAGAATAATCCTCAGGAGGAGATGCAGATGGGATGAATTCTTCTGCATCTGAATCCTCATCGGGTAGAATAGAAAATTCCTGATCAGAAGAGGAATCAGAAGAAATGGAAACCTGATCTGAAGATTCATAATCAGTGTCTTGCCTAGGCCTCTTAGCAGGGGGGCTTGGGAACCCCTGATCAAGGTAATTAAGTCCTCAGCCATTTTGATCATCTGTTTTTTAGGCATAGGGGCCTGAGCACATATGGCTCATGCATCAGTTTTTTAGACTTAGAAGATGCTTTTGATCTTGTTTTTGAAGCTGGCATCGGTTTTATATAAAAATGTTGAGGCCTGAAAACACCCTCAGAAGCCGGTGCCTGCTCATTGGCTCTAGACCCATCCAAGGGAGAGACATCCACAGGTTCAATACTTTGAGAATCTTGCAGCATGCCAGACTCCGCATGGGTCATGCAAGCTACTTCGGAGTGATATCTGCCTTGCATCAGAGCATTAGCAGACCATGTCCTCTCTGATCTACTGCATGTCTGCAAGTCCATTGTTGGCATAAATACCTGCTCATGACATCTTAAAATCTTCTGCAACATGAACAGAACATGTTGGAGACAGAGAATATGACTTCTTTGGAATCATCATGGGAGACAAAGATATGTATCACAGAGAATACTTCTTTGGAATTGCCTTCCCCTCCACATAAAGTGAAGTATTTCCCTTTCTCTATTCAAATGTAATCTGGATGAATAGATGAGAAACTACAAACTCACCCCTTGTCCCTTATGAATATGGGTAACATAAATGTTCTGCCTGGCTCATAGTTATTTTTATTTAAATTACAAGGGCTAGAGATTTCATGGGAATGTAGGATTGGCTTCTGAAGGTCATTATGGATCAATAAACTAGTAGGTACCTATGAAACTATAAATTTTGGAGCAACTGTGCCATTGTAGCATAGGCAGAGATCGTGTCTTAGAAGTTTATAGGAAACAAAATATAATGAAAATTGTGAAGTTTGACTGATTTGCTTCAGTTTTCCAAAACTCTGCTTTTTTGATTAAGGAATCAATATACAATATCTGGTTGTTTTAGGTGGCTTTCATTTATTTCATTATTTATTTATCTTTGTTGGCTGGGTAAGTGAACAACTGTGAGGATGCTTTTCATCCACAACCTGGACAAGGTGAAAATTTGGTAAACCATCAGAAAGGAGTCTAAGGATGCATGGCAATAAAGGTTGCAGAGTACAGCACTCTGGTCAGTAATAGGTAAGCGGACTGGCCCTAGGACTGTTTTCAGATTAACAGGGACACATTCCACACAAACAGATTTGATAGAAAAAATATAGACTCCATAGATGTGAAAGATAAAGGCAACAAAGTGTAGTACTGTAGTCACTTATGAGTCAGGTGAGATATACTGCAGTGCAATGATATCTCTAGAGGGA
Organism: Protopterus annectens; assembly: GCF_019279795.1. Lineage (NCBI taxonomy): Eukaryota > Metazoa > Chordata > Ceratodontiformes > Protopteridae > Protopterus > Protopterus annectens. Next base: position 926,781,481 of record NC_056725.1, on the reverse strand, counting down.
CCTAATGTGTCCTTCAGCATTAGATGACTACAGAATATGTTTTCTGATGTGTGTGTATATGTGTGTGTGTGTGTGTGTGTGTGTGTGTGTCTGTGTGTGTGTGTGTGTGTGTGTGTGTGTGTGTGTGTGTGTGTGTGTGTGTGTGTGTGTGTGTGTGTGTGTGTGTGTGTAGATAGACAGATGTGAAAAGTGTAAAGTACTATCATTTAAGTAAGTCCATTTTGCCATATGTTATATTATTTTTGTTGACATTTTACTGATATTAACAGTGAGGAAAATACTACAACATCAGTTGCAGGAAGTATGTATTTTTTGTAGATGATGTGGGAGAATATCAGCGTGTGTTATTGTAGTAATTAGTCTGCCCAGTTTGCAATCATCAGAATGTTTAGCTATTCTGACCTTATTTCCCAGTTTTATATCTGAGAAGTATAGTCTGAAAAGAAGCAGTTCCATTATAGAGCTTTGTGGGATGCTACTGGTATCTCACATTGGAAAAGACCTAGATCCCCAGCACCCTAATTTGTTGTGTCCTGTGGCTTAACCTGTGTTTCACCCATTAAATTATATATGAATTACTTTTTAATGTTTTTACTATATCAGTTGTTCTTTTGTGCAGAAGAGTGTCAAATAATGTAACAATGTCAAAATAAGCAGTATTCACTACTAGTCTTTTATGAAATCCTACTGCTACCTCTTGGAAAAATGGTACAAATTTAAAAGGCAGCATCTCCCTTAGAAACACCTTATCAGTCCATATCCAATAGAAGAAGGGATGCTTTGCATAAACCCCATTATGACACCCAATGATTTTAGATTTACTTTGCTGATGATCTAAAATAGGTTGAATCTGATGTAATTACCCCCTCTGTGAATTGAAACCACAAGGCTTCTCATCCTAGGTACAAAGCATGTCTACATGCTAATATTTAATATAACATGACATTTATCAGCTTTACAAACCAAAAACAGATAGAAGAGATTCATGCGTATATATATGTATATATATATATATATATATATATATATATATATATATATATATATATATATATATATATATATATATATATATATATATATATATATATAGTATATTTTTAGAAAAGTAGTAACTGCTTCACCTGCAAACTGCTGGTTCTTATCTTATTAAACTACTTTATGTTTCGTTCCATATTCTTACATGAATATGAAGCCCAACAAACTGAAAAGCCATTGGCAACTGGCCACAGTAGAACTGGTTTATTATAATGTACAATGAATACATTGAATGGTAGATGATGTAAGTTTAAACTGTTCTCTGTGGTTTATTAGTAGATGACTGGAATGACTGCATCACTTAAATATACACATAATTAAATTTAGCTGCAACAGACTAGTTCAATAAAACAAAAAGTCACACAGTCAGACTTGACAGCTACAATGCAAAGAAATATTTAACAACTCAAATGCATACATTTTTCCATCTCTGCATATATAGGTATATGGGTACAGAGTGTGTTTGGGTGTCATCATATGTCTGGTACATTGAACGAGGATGATGGCATTTACTTGGGGAGATCACTACCAATGTTTTCAGATCTTGAGTTGATATCTATATCATTCTATACATATATTTAGTAGAAAGTATGGGGACATGCAGTGTGGGGAAAGAGGATATTTATTGGCATAAAAATTATGTAAGAACACATGTATGTATGTTTGTATGAAAAACTATGCAAGAGCATATACATCTTTGTATAAACTTTGCACATTTTAAATGACTATCATTTAATCACTCATCTACCACTGGGCTGTGATTGAAAAGGTTTCAAATGAATCTGTCCAGTAATTTGGTCAAAACACATCAATAAATAAAAATGCATCTCAAAAACTCTGTGTGTGTGCGTGTGTGTGTGTGTGTGTGTGTGTGTGTGTGTGTGTGTGTGTGTGTGTGTGTGTGCGCGTGTGTGTGCTCGCGCACATGCATGTGTGTATGTGCATGCATGTGTGCGAGTGTGTGTTATATATGTGTGTGTTTTTTCATGTGGTTGCATAACTATTGCTAACAACACAGAGCTAGCTCCCAGCATGTTGGCATATCAGCGTATATATTTTAATTCTGAACTTGTCAGAGTAGGACCTGTGCACAGTTTTAATTCGGTACTGGAACAAAATACATTTTAAAGTCCACAAAACCTCTACATACTCTACATAGACTTTTATAACTTAAAGTGTTCTCCACTATTGACATACAAATATTTGCTATGATATTCCATGACAGTTTTCATGTTAATGACCTGTTTTATGTCTACATGTATTAAACTTATATTTCCCATATAACGCTTGAATCAGTTTTAGTAGCGAAGCCCATGGCATCTGTATGTATTGCTTAACTTTACAGCTATGAGCGTTGCTTCATATTTTCAGGATAAAAAACAAATAAAGGTGACATATTGCTGAAGGCATGCTGCTTACTTTATTAATGCCAGTATTAATAATTTTTCCACTGCACAGATACTTTTTGTTAGTAAGAGATGAAATCTTTAGGTTCCCTGTGTCTATTTCACTGGTGATGACAAGTATGTTAATTGCTTTCAGATAACATCTGTTCTGGTGAATTCAAGTTGCATGCTTTAGTTGGGTTTCTAGCTCTGTATCCCAGACCTTGTGCTTGAATTTTGTTGCCCTTTCCTGACTGTCATGGGACAAGCTCAGTATTTTTTTAAACTTTGCAGAGAATCATCCAGCAATTGTAATCAAATCTGTCAGGAGTCTTGGGTCACTAAAATGTCTCCCTAAGAGTACAGGGCTCAACTTTGAAGCTGGTCAGCTCTCAATGACCCTGACACTAGAGTGTATTCTTGCTGAAACAAATTCAGTACAATATGCCGACAACCCTGCATGAACACTCCTCTGATTTCACCCTTTGTTTATAGTATGGGGAGGAGTACTGCAACAAAAGTGAACAAGCCTGGTAAATACAATGTCAAATCCTACATTCCTTTTTCCTCAATAGGCCTCTCTCAGTTTCATGGTACTGCTTTCATGTACAGATAATAATGTTGTTTTCACACCAGATGTGCAGACAGAAGCAAGTAGTGGTGTTGCTGCAGAAGTCAGTGTACCTTAAATTATTGTGCTTTACACACTACACAAAAAGCACGTGATAGATGGTTAGCAAATGTACGAGATGAACTTATTTACAGTCCTTGCAGAAAGGATCGTTTCATATCAACTCCCTTTACAAAGACACCAAAACCAATGTTTAAGAGGAGAGGGCTTTATCCCTTTACTGTACCACTGTGTAACACACATGCAACAATAAAATGGATTGTGTTCTGAAAACACATAGATCTTTTCTCTATATGTGACAGCTTACATGTATATGTTAGTGCCATATGCTGGGTTTCAGAATATGTAGTTCCTAAACTGTTGTTGACATTCTAGTAGACATACATTTTATTTGTCGGTGTAATGAGTACTTACAGCAGATATGATTTTTTAACTCTATGAAAACAGTTCATACTGCAGATGGTACTGATCTTGAATGTAAATCTGACAGGAATGCAGCAGTTTGCCACACGTGGTTGACACTTAAAAGGGCATTCAATGAAGTGAGACTAGAGATTTTTCTTATATGCTAATTCAGAGACTACAGTCTTTTATAGAGTCCTCCTTACTCCAAGATACAGTAATCTTGGAGTTAATATATGTAAGCAACGTGTGTGTGTGTGTGGGGTGGGGGTGGGGGTTGCAACACCCCATGACAAGGTGCAGGAGACAAACTCCAACAACAAAAATGAGTTTTCAGCTTCAACATTTGCCTTGCAAAGCATACTTTTGTTCCCATTTTCCAGCGTAGAACATTTGTGGCTTGATGTTTATTCATGCATCACTTGAATCTCTAAGCTGGTTGAAAGAAGTATTGCAGTGGAAGCAGTGGGTTGCCTTACAATGATTTCTACTCAGCGTATGTCTTCATTGGAATACCAAATCAGATTTGCCTGTGCATTTATTTTCTAAACATAAGAGCTGTGAAAAGAAGGATGTTATGAATTCCAGCAGCAAACAATGCATGGCCTGGAGACATCTATTGTGTGCATATGTTTTGTAGATCACCGATTCTTCATTTCAGGCTATTAATTTACACTTCTAACAAAATGTTCTTCTGTAAATGGTAATTAGATATGACTGCTTTACTATATATATGGGTCTATGTCATTTCATTGAATATTCATTTCATTGAATCCCAAAAGGGTGAAGCCATTTGACTAAACCTCATTTTATAGAAAAGTATAGAAGTGTAAAGAAAGAATGTGATGGTGTCATTTAATTTCTCAGGAATTATCAGGGAGGAAAGTCTGGCAGAGTTTGTGTAAGTTGCAATGGTCGGCACCATATTGTATCCTCAGATCTGTAGTTGTTTGCACTCCAGCACTGATTCACTATGTGTGGTGTGTTTGTTTGTCTTTTTTAGCAGCTATGGAACCATGGAGTTAGCAAATATCAGTAAGTCAAGTATGGATGGGGTAAAGCCTCCCATATGAGGGTGCATGGGGGCTTCACCACTTGCAAAAATGTTTTTAGTATCTATTTTCCAGTGGAGAAGGTTTTCTATGAAATGAGTTTTCAGTATACAAGTTCATTAATTCCTAGGCAGTGTTCAAATCAAAAGGCCACCATGGAACACTGATTCCATAATATATGGCCCCTAAACACACTTACCTTCCCATGCATCTAGTCTTTTTTAAAAAGCTTGCCTGTCAGATTTCAAATTGAATAGTATTCCACAATTTTTTTTGTTTTAATGGTTATGTATATTCTGCTTGATTTTACAGTGCATGTGCCAATTCTAAAGTTGATACTGTTATGCCTAAATATTTTGCTGCATCTATGAATTTCCATGTTAAACATGCACTGTAATATTGGATCATTAAAAGTTTTATATGCTAATATTAACTTTCTCATTATGTAATAATAATGGGTCTATATTAGTTCACTGAAAGTTATTTTCAGCGAACATCTATTCATGGACACATATTCAGTGAAAATCACTTCCACGGTTCATTGACTTTTCCAAGGGCAATGAAGTAGTTAGCCAACTATACAACTTGCGCTTTTCCTCACTGTAGTGCAACCTCAGAGTTGATATATATAGCTGGGGGTATAGGGGGTCAAAGCCCACCACTTGGGTGTGTTTGATTTAGTTATTTGTCGTTTCTATTGTACTGCAGGGCAGTTGTTTCATTGCCCTTGGAAAATTCACAAAATGTCAGAAGTGATTTTCACTGAATAAATATGATGAATAGGTGTTCGTTAAAAATAACTTTCAGTGAACTAATATAGACCCAATAATAACATCTAGAAAAAAGATCCAAATGTCTACGCCTGTTATTATAATTATGATTCTTAATGGCATTAATTATTTTGCTGAATCTTGTCTGCACTTTTTCTAATTTCTCTAATTGTCTGCCACTATAAACACAAATCATATTATTTTACTCAAAAATAGGTGTAACGTATTTCTTGTATACCGTTTCTAAATTATATTCATCTCTAGTACACAGACTTTTAAATATATATTGTTTCATAGCTGTAGTACAAACAGTATCAATATGTAAGCTGAAAGATAACCCTGATGTAATAGTTATCTCTGCATTTCTTATATTTATTTGTTTATTGACATTTGTTTACTGGGGAAGTCCAACTGGGTAATACATGCGTATTTTCTGTGTAGACCTGGAGAGAAAAGCTCCACAGAGTTAAATAACATCAAGTAATACTGCAGCACAGATGTAATTAAAAAGCATGTGTACATAGAATTTGACAGTGGAATACATAGGATACAATAAAGCATGAGCAGACACCAGTGATGTAATTATAAAAGAAAAAGTACAACTAGATATGACAATCAATATATATAAAGTATTAGAATAGACTACTATGCTAGGAAATAATCAGAAAAGATAATAAAAAGTCCCTCCAAACAAGGAATGGGGAGAGGGCAAGTATTGAAAGGGTACAAATTGTATGATGAAAGGATTATAAGAATGTAAAGTATTTCTTTATGCAGTTCATACAGGAGCGGTGCATGGGCATAGCCATGAGCTAGTGATAAAATCACTCAGAGAGGCTTAAATACAAGAAGGCTTGCTACAGTTCTGATTGAACTTGAGAGAGAATTCCATAGTTTGGCTGTGCAGTTTGAGTACAGAATTTGTCCTGTATTTTTTTTTTTTGTTTATAGATTTCAAGCAGGTGTTTGTCTTGACAGCACAGAGGGTGACTTGGGAGATAATGATGGAGTACCAAGGAGACAGAAGGGGAGGTGGAAGGGTTAGAAGAAGTTATGTATGAGCTAGCTGATGTGGGAGTTCTAATCAATTAAGACCACATAATGTAGAGTAATAATGAGCTTTATGTGGCAGGTTAGCTGCATATCCAACTATCTTATTATAGCATTTCCCAAGTTGTAATTTAAGAGAGATCTGAATGTTAGTCAAAACAGGTGAGAGAAGAGAAGTTAAAAGATAGCAGTTAGCTAGTGTGATTTTACTAGAAGGAGTAAGCTTTTGATGAGTTTTTTTATACAGTTTTGCATGTGAAGATCAAACTTTAAGTCGTCACCTATGGTGACTCCAAGCAGTTTGGTATGGGTGACTATTGTTTTGTGTATGTGGATTGTTTTGAGAGATAACATGGAATTTACTTTTAGCACTGACATGGGACTTAGGAAAAATAGTATCAGTTTAATCTTTTTGGGATTAATTAAATTTGGTTTTGATATAGCCACAGTTCAACTGAGTTGAAGGCATCTTGTGCCATAGATTGTAGTTTTATTCCGCTGTCAGATGAGCAGATGAGTGTTGAGTCATCTGCATACTAAAAAAGGCAAGCTTCTTAAGAGGAGGTATGTAGGTTATTGATGAAAATGTTGAAGAGCAGTGGACTGATAATAGGGTTTTGAGGATCACCTGTTTTAACTAGGAGAAAAGGAGGGAGGGAAGAGAGACATTTGACAGATTGATATCTTTTAGACAGATAGTTACAGAATCATAGAAGAGTTGGTTTGGAAATGTCTAGAAGGGAAATTTAATTCAGAAGTTTCTTATGTGACATGGTCTCAGAAGCTTTTTGAAAAATCTAGAAAAAACAGAAGAGATAATCTTTCCTTGGTCTCTAGCCTAAATAGAGCCAGAAACGTTGAGGAGAGCTATAGTGGTGCCATGGCCTGGTCAGAAGCCATGTTGTGCTGGACATTAGGAGATAATTTTGTAAGAGGTGCTGAAGAAGTTGCTTATGAATGCACATTTCCAGGATCTTAGAAAGGGAGGACAAAATGGCAATTGACCTAAAGTCAGAGATTTCAGAAGAGATACCTCTTTTATGGAGGGAAATAATAAAGAATTATTTCATGGGGCATAATAGTTAACTTAAGATAGTGGTGTACCAGAAAGATGTGTAGGAAATCTAGGTATATTTTTACTAAAATACATGATATTGCACTTGTCATGAATACACTTCATACTCATACTGTATCTATAGATCAGTCATCTATTTTTTCATATAATTAAATTCTTCTGCATCCTTAGAATAGTGCAGCAAGAAACTGATTTTGAAATCATCTGCATATTTACTAATTCTTAATTTCTTGTTCATATGAATTGTTGAAAAAACACATTAAAGAAAACTGGTCCGAAAACAGAACCCTGGGGTACACTAATATTGCCTTGAAAATATTCTGATTTAATGCCACATATCCTCAAACAATGTATTATGTCATACAACCATGTCATAATACATTACACTATATATAACAATTAATTATATACCACATTAAACATTCATAAATAACTGCAAATGGTAAGCAGTCAAAGAAATTAGTCAGATCTAAACATGCTGCACCAAGATTTAAGTCTAAGTTCAAGGATGGAGTTACCTGCTCATAAACCCATGTTGTTCTAGATCAAGTACAGATAACCTGGTGTTAGTTTTATCAAGTAAATCTATCAAACATATTTCAAACCATTTTCCAACCACTGATGTTAGGCATGTAGGTCTGTAACCTTTTAAAATATCCCTTTGATTCTTTTTAAGAATCAGTGTTACCCAAGAAACTTTCCATGATTAAGATACAATACCATTCTCCAAACATTTATTAAACATTTTATGAAAGACTTTTAAATTTAATAATACTATACAAGGAATTATCTCTTGACCTATGGAGGTTGTTGTTTGATTTTACATGGAGCATTTCTAATGCAGCCATCTAGAAACCCTTTTCCAATTTTTACACATGGGTTTGGGGAGTCACTTCGATAGTGACAATCATGTAAAGCCAAGGTTTACACCACCAGGTGACTGGCCCTGCCACAGTAATTCTTCTACACCACACAGTCAAATGCACACTCACACCTATGGGCAATTTAGAGTGTCCATTACTCCTACTGCACATCTTTAGAATGGAGGAGGAAGTTGGTGCACCCAGAGGGAAACCACATGAACACAAGGAAGACATGCACACTTTGCACAAAAGGCACCCCAGCAAATAATTGAATCAGGGAACCTCTTACTGTAAGGCAGCAATAGTATCTACTGTGCCACTGTGTTGCCCTGCTGTGCCACCCAAAGCATTTTTAATCATGCTTACATTAAAATAAGGGCAATTATCATTAACTTGTATATGCATATACAAAGTCATCAAATTTGTACTCATAATTGTTGCACTACTTACAAAACATGTATTGAATTCAATAGTTATGATTGTAGCATCAGAAGTCTCAACTCATTTTGTTTTGAATGTGTTAACCATTGATGCTCTCATTAATATAAGTTAAATATTGAAAATAAAGCTTCTTATCAATAGGGTCATATATATATATATATATATATATATATATATATGTATATATATATATATATATATATATATATATATATATATATATATATATATATAGGCCACCTGGCAGTGTAAACCTTGGCTCAAGATGATTGTCATTTTTTTTGAAATGACACCCTGACTCCATGTGCAAAATGGGAAAAAGGGGTTGAGGATGGACACACACACACACACACACACACACACACACACACACACACACACACACACACACACACACACAAAACACACATACACACACACATTGATATATAGATAGGTAGGTGGTGGGGATCATCATGCTCCATCTGCCATAATGACTAGTCACCGCCATATTACTCGGCATGGGTTATGCCCATTGTGTTCTGTTACAGGATGTCACCGGCTCCTAAGACACCTGGCTTTAGCATATCTGGCCTGGGGGAGAGTATTTGAAAGGTGGCAACCAGAGAGCTCTCTTCACTGTACTTAATAAGCCTAACTAATTTAATGATGGTGTGTTGCTCACTCCATGTTTCCATGTGTCCAGTAAAGTGTTCATATATATTTGGAGGTCCACAGGAGTATGGTATGGTATAGATGCATGTTATTCCACAGTCTTCAACTCAAGAATCATATATTGTCTGTTGCCGCTTAATCTTCTCAATACCAATTGACCTTCTGTAATTTTGAGAATGAAATGAACTTAAGTCACTAATGGTGATGCATCATGGATGGCATATGTGTATACTAGTTTGGCAGGCAAAATATATGTATTATTGTTACATTTAAAGCATACTAATTATGATTGAAACAGATAGCTAAATCCAAAAAAATAAAACAAGCCTCAAAGGTGACAAAAAAAAAGTAGAAAATCCAAAAATCACCAACAATGAAATACCAACAGGAGCTTGTAGAATAAAAGTTTAATCACCACAAATATCACATTTGTGGTGATTAAACTTTTGTTCTTCAAGCTCCTGGTGCCATTTCATCATTGGTGATTTTCTAAACACATATCTACTTTGTATAAACACCTTAGAGTAATGAGATTGAAACTAACAGAAAGGAGTGTTTCCACTGTAAACAATTTGGCAGGCTATTATAATATAGATCTTGGGCAATAGATTTCTTCCTTGGCATGACCTGCTTTTGAGATGCAGAGAAGAATTCAGCATTACAGATACACAAAAAGAGTTGAACAGATAGAGGGAAGGAAGATCCACTGAGATATATATATATATATATATATATATATATATATATATATATATATATATATATCTGTATATATTTATATATATATATATATATATATACAGAGAGAGAGAGAGAGAGATGGACAGAAAGATATAGAAACAGAGATAAAAGGAAATAAGAGCAGACCAGACATGGTGGACATTCGCATGTTAAGGGAACTTGGTGGCAGGGCAATGAATGCCACTGCAGCATGCAGAGCAATGTTTTACAGTAGCTTATGGTTGTTGAAGATTTCTCAAAATGGGTTGTGCATGTCCATTTGTCAGCCTGCCTGCTAAAATGAACATGCAGTCATAAATCCTCGTTACTTTTCAACTCCAGAATATGACTACTTGTCTTACTTTTCACATTCAGAGCCACTCTTTGCTAGCCTTTAAAACTGACATGATGTTGGGAAAAAAACGTACAAATAGACAGGAAGTCTACATAGAGAAGTAAATAGTTTTAATGTAATTTATACATTTTGTCACAGCATACTTGAGCTGGCCATTATAGACTGCTTTCATCCACAACCTAAGGCACAAGGACAATGGTATATGCAACTAATGGGCACTTCAGATTAGGGTCCAGTGCTAATCTCTAATCACTGTGTGTGAGGGGTTTGGTGAGTTTCCTCCAATCTCAAAAAAATGATAATCATCATTTTTGAGAGATTTGAGGAAACTCACCAAACCCTTCACATATAGTGTTTAGAAATTAGCAGTAAACCTTGGAATTCTGAGGCACAGTCCTGAGCCCCTGAGCAAATCTGCTGTCTGATTTTTAATGTTCAGATTAGCAGTCAGAAATCACAAAGTACAAGGAAATAATGTAATCACTGATAAACATGTTTTAACCCAAAGCTGTTGTTTACTCTCAGTATCTGCAGAAAGGTTGTACAGAAAAAATGATATGATTTAAATTTAACATAGAACATGTTGCAATCAGCTACATTAGAAAGCAGACACAATCAATGCACTGGAGTATTTCATTTGGTCTCTGATATGGAATACTGCAGTCAAGAAACTGCTGATTGAAAGGAGTAAAGATAAGACACGTGTCTAAGTTTTAAAAAAGATATTTATTTTTTATTTATTTATTTTTGTTTACTGGGATAGTCTGTCTGGGTTAGATCCCATTTTCAGTGGAGGCCTAGGGTGAAAAGCTCCAGAGACAAGTTACAAAGATTAAAGTAAACACTAGAAACAAATTACACAAATTTTCAAAAGACTCAAAATACACACATCATGAAAGTACATACAGACACACTGATGTTAATTACAAAATTAATTACAAACTGTTCAAATTCTGGTAAGAATTTAATTCACAGTATAGTCTAAATAGTAGTAATGAAAAGGTAATGGACAACAGGTGGGGGCAAGATTGCAGTGTTAGAAATAGACAGTGAAGGGATGTCATTACAGTGAGATTGCCAAGAGTATTGAGAGGAGAGATGAGTACAGAAGAGAGTGGAAGGATTATCAGGCAAGAGGGAGAGATCTGGAAGAGTTATAGTTGAAGAGGTGAGGAGAGAGAGAGAGCTACTATCTAGTAGAAGTAGAATAATAAGCGAAGAGAAGCTAGAAGAGGGAATTGTGAAGGATATTAAGAAGAGGTATAAGATTATGTAGTAAGTACATAAGTTTGAGACATGTCGCTGATATGAAATGGGAGAAAATTAGATTGAGTTGCTGACCAGTATAAGGCTTCATCCAGGAGTAGAGCATGAGCAGAGCCAATTGTTAGTGAGGAAGTCTTTTATAAGTTTTTTGAAGTGAGATGGTGAGATGGGTCAGCTGTGATTATGATGGGTTGAGGAAGAGTATTCAATATTTAGGGTTATAGAGAAGAGAGAGTCTCCAGCTTTGTTATTGGATTTGGAGACCTATAATAAAGATTTGTAGGATGATCAAAGTTAACAAGTAATGCTATAAGTTTGAAGCATTAGTTGAAGAAAGGTGGTTTTATTAGGTTAGTGTACAAATTGGTAAGCAAAGCTAAGTTTAGTGTACCTTAAGTGATTAGGGGGTTATAGCCAGTTTAGTTGGTCTAGGACTGTGCAGTGGTGGGACCTTTGTGATGTGCTGGTGGCAACTTCTGTGATATTATTGTTAGCAGATTTCAAGTTTGCTTTGATTAGTTTTACTTATAGGTGAAGCATATAGTAGGCTGGAGAGAAGATGAGTTTTGGTTGTGTCTTGCCTGGCTTTGTTTCTTTGTTTTAGTAGGTTTTTAGTGTCATTTGTTAGCCATGCAGCATAGTTGATTTTATTCTGGTAGTTCTACAGGGGGCTAGCCTGTTTAGAATATCAAAGAAGGTGGTGTTAAAATAGTGTATAGCTATGTCAAGGGGAGAGTTTTGAGTGGAGTCCAGTCACAGAGTTGTAATAATGACAGAATCATTTTGAGTATTGAAGTTCTTTTTGTTGTAAATTAGATGAGAGAAAGTTTGTCTGGAGGGGGTTAAGATAATGACTGAGCAAATAAGTGGGGAGATGATCGCTAATGCTATTGGGGAGACAACCTGACTGGAAGGCTAGTGAAGATTTGTTGGTGAGGATCCAGTCTAGTTGAGATTGTCATTTGGTGTTTTGTCACTTCTAGTTGCCGTTTGCAT